>NC_090294.1:25968750-26337500 GCF_037392515.1 Haliotis asinina | reverse complement strand
GATTGAGCAGTATCGTGAAATTAAATCATTCAGTGCAGACTGAATATAAAATGTGTTGTTTCATGTTACGTCAGCACCGTAGTCGTGATTAAATAAATGTCGCCATTTATCCTCAGATGGTTTTATAACACAGGGATTTTTCGGTCATTGGCTTGTCACAAATACTTACTTGTTATGAAGATGCTTAGCAGACCTGAAACGACTGAAACGATTTACATACCTGTAAGATTGACCTAATTATTATACCTGGAGCTATTACCTATTTATCTGGTCATTGACTTGTCACAAATACTTTCTTTTTATGAAGATACTGAGCACACGGTGAAACGATGGCCTATTTACATATCTATAAGATTGACCTAATTAGCACAACTTGAGTTATTACTAGGTAGTTTGTATATCATTTGGCCTATTTATCAAAATTAGAAAGTTGACCTATTTAGCACACTTGGAATTACCTGTTACCTTTAATTTCACCTGGAATTATTATCCAGTCATCACACATGGAAAGTTGACATGTTAAGCACACAAGGAATTATTCCCTGTTTATTCCCATCTATTCCCATCTCACATTGATGCATGCAGCACACTTACAATTTTTACCAATCTTGTTTATTCGGGTGTCAGAAATTGTGGTGTTCCAATTAGTTGAAATAATGAAAGAGAGGTTTCAGTGACCAAACAGCCAAGCGATCACATTTTCTCAAAATCGAACACAAATGGCTTTGGAACTACTGTTTTAATGAAATTCTTCAACGGCATTTAGAAGTTGGTGAGGTAATACAAGACACTATTATGGATGACAACTTCTTTAATTCTTTTAACACGTTTCAAGGCTGATCCTTCTTCGTCCACCTGAGAAGAAGTTGTCATCCATAATAGTGTCTTGTAGTACTGTTTTAATGTCAATGAAAGGAACATGTAACCATGTCTGGAATCAATGGAAACTTTATGTTCTGATCAAAGCATTTTATGCAATTTCTAATTAAGGCAAAAATAACAGTAGAGAACCAAAAGTTTTCTTCTTTAAACTTACCTGCAATAAGAACCTGAAAAATGATGGTATAATGTTCTTTGATTGCTCTTTGGAAATAAGCCATTCATTAGTTGTGAGGTTTCAACCAGTTCCCATCACTAGTGACAGAGTTTTCCACTATGAATAGCAACATTCCAGCAATGTCACCGTGGGGACAATAGAAATCAGCGTCACACATTGTACAGAAACTGAACCAGTCTTCGGTGTGATGAAGGAATGCTTTAACAGCTAGGCTACCCATAGCATCATATGCCTACTTTCCCATGCTAACAAATTAGGTCATCTTGTAGCATGATACTTGGAGACAGAGATTGGGCAAAGGATTCCTTTGTCCGAAATTAAAGCGATACAACTGTAATAAAGTTGGCGTAGTAACCTTACCTGGATGTTAGGTATAGTGTAAAACTATCTGCATTGTATTCATGGTTTTGTGTTCATCACTACAGTATATATTACTGTAACCTTTCTATGAGTAAATTTCACATTTATTGTGAACATGATGAGAAGTACTGATAAATGTTTGTTATATTAATAACAGAAGAATTACATTGACATTAGAAAAAAAATGGGGAAAATCCTAAAATTGGTGATAGCATAAAAAATGTATATGTTTTGATAATAATCAATAATCATACACCACAAGTCTTCCAATAATTAAAACTACACATACCCACGCAAAAGACAAAAATCTTAAGATCCTTGATACAGATTGAATTTCTTCAATTCATGTAGTGCAAACTTGGAACTTCGGAAAGGGTGTCTGTGGCTGCAGAACTCCCAACTTGAAGCTCCATCACAAAGTCTAGGAGGAATTATTCCGTTGGATAACCAGCTGAAGATTATAGTCACATGACTAATCCCACCTGGTACCCATTTCCTGCATGGTGAACTGGGGCAATTTTTGAACAAACTCACTTGCCTGAGGTGAGACTACATGTATCACACATGGTTCATTGCGCACTAGGACTGAAGTCCTAAAAACTCTCAAGAATACATGATAAGCCAACCTCTGATGCCCCCAGCTCTCCTATCTGAAGAACATTGTTGAAAACAACATTCACTTACTCCTCTGTGTCGCCCTTAGAACACAGCTCTGCGTCGCCCTTAGAACACAGCTCTGCATGCTGATCATCATGCTCTTCTCGACACACCCCATGGAGAGGAAAAAGATAAAATTACACCCAAGAAGAGCAGCTCACTTTAATTTCTTGTTTTACAGATTTTTGTCCTCAGAAAACCTAAAAGTAGAAGGTTGGAAAAAAAATCACCTGTCAGTGCAAAAATCCACAAAAGTTTTCAAATGCATTTTTTTTTTCAAGTTCACAATCGCTGACCTGATTGAAGCACTGATAATCTAACACAAATATTGTTAGATAATATAATTGGTCTGGCGTCAGCAAAAGTCATAAACAGTATCTCGCTTGTAACTCGTAACCAAAACTTAGATTTTCAACATGTCAATGCAACATATACATTTCAGCATGATCTGTTGTTGTGATATTGATCATACATGATGGGCTGCCTATACGACACCTGACATCCTTGTACGCCCACCTTTCTGTCTAGTTCAGTGGATATTGTTTAGCTCATTTTTCATCTTAATTTCCACTCTGATCTTTTGTTGTATATAGTTCTAAGAAGAGAATAACGATTGGGTCACAATATGGAAGACAGAGTGTCCTGATTGAGCAGTATCGTGAAATTAAATCATTCAGTGCAGACTGAATATAAAATGTGTTGTTTCATGTTACGTCAGCACCGTAGTCGTGATTAAATAAATGTCGCCATTTATCCTCAGATGGTTTTATAACACAGGGATTTTTCGGTCATTGGCTTGTCACAAATACTTACTTGTTATGAAGATGCTTAGCAGACCTGAAACGACTGAAACGATTTACATACCTGTAAGATTGACCTAATTATTATACCTGGAGCTATTACCTATTTATCTGGTCATTGACTTGTCACAAATACTTTCTTTTTATGAAGATACTGAGCACACGGTGAAACGATGGCCTATTTACATATCTATAAGATTGACCTAATTAGCACAACTTGAGTTATTACTAGGTAGTTTGTATATCATTTGGCCTATTTATCAAAATTAGAAAGTTGACCTATTTAGCACACTTGGAATTACCTGTTACCTTTAATTTCACCTGGAATTATTATCCAGTCATCACACATGGAAAGTTGATATGTTAAGCACACAAGGAATTATTCCCTGTTTATTCCCATCTATTCCCATCTCACATTGATGCATGCAGCACACTTACAATTTTTACCAATCTTGTTTATTCGGGTGTCAGAAATTGTGGTGTTCCAATTAGTTGAAATAATGAAAGAGAGGTTTCAGTGACCAAACAGCCAAGCGATCACATTTTCTCAAAATCGAACACAAATGGCTTTGGAACTACTGTTTTAATGAAATTCTTCAACGGCATTTAGAAGTTGGTGAGGTAATACAAGACACTATTATGGATGACAACTTCTTTAATTCTTTTAACACGTTTCAAGGCTGATCCTTCTTCGTCCACCTGAGAAGAAGTTGTCATCCATAATAGTGTCTTGTAGTACTGTTTTAATGTCAATGAAAGGAACATGTAACCATGTCTGGAATCAATGGAAACTTTATGTTCTGATCAAAGCATTTTATGCAATTTCTAATTAAGGCAAAAATAACAGTAGAGAACCAAAAGTTTTCTTCTTTAAACTTACCTGCAATAAGAACCTGAAAAATGATGGTATAATGTTCTTTGATTGCTCTTTGGAAATAAGCCATTCATTAGTTGTGAGGTTTCAACCAGTTCCCATCACTAGTGACAGAGTTTTCCACTATGAATAGCAACATTCCAGCAATGTCACCGTGGGGACAATAGAAATCAGCGTCACACATTGTACAGAAACTGAACCAGTCTTCGGTGTGATGAAGGAATGCTTTAACAGCTAGGCTACCCATAGCATCATATGCCTACTTTCCCATGCTAACAAATTAGGTCATCTTGTAGCATGATACTTGGAGACAGAGATTGGGCAAAGGATTCCTTTGTCCGAAATTAAAGCGATACAACTGTAATAAAGTTGGCGTAGTAACCTTACCTGGATGTTAGGTATAGTGTAAAACTATCTGCATTGTATTCATGGTTTTGTGTTCATCACTACAGTATATATTACTGTAACCTTTCTATGAGTAAATTTCACATTTATTGTGAACATGATGAGAAGTACTGATAAATGTTTGTTATATTAATAACAGAAGAATTACATTGACATTAGAAAAAAAATGGGGAAAATCCTAAAATTGGTGATAGCATAAAAAATGTATATGTTTTGATAATAATCAATAATCATACACCACAAGTCTTCCAATAATTAAAACTACACATACCCACGCAAAAGACAAAAATCTTAAGATCCTTGATACAGATTGAATTTCTTCAATTCATGTAGTGCAAACTTGGAACTTCGGAAAGGGTGTCTGTGGCTGCAGAACTCCCAACTTGAAGCTCCATCACAAAGTCTAGGAGGAATTATTCCGTTGGATAACCAGCTGAAGATTATAGTCACATGACTAATCCCACCTGGTACCCATTTCCTGCATGGTGAACTGGGGCAATTTTTGAACAAACTCACTTGCCTGAGGTGAGACTACATGTATCACACATGGTTCATTGCGCACTAGGACTGAAGTCCTAAAAACTCTCAAGAATACATGATAAGCCAACCTCTGATGCCCCCAGCTCTCCTATCTGAAGAACATTGTTGAAAACAACATTCACTTACTCCTCTGTGTCGCCCTTAGAACACAGCTCTGCGTCGCCCTTAGAACACAGCTCTGCATGCTGATCATCATGCTCTTCTCGACACACCCCATGGAGAGGAAAAAGATAAAATTACACCCAAGAAGAGCAGCTCACTTTAATTTCTTGTTTTACAGATTTTTGTCCTCAGAAAACCTAAAAGTAGAAGGTTGGAAAAAAAATCACCTGTCAGTGCAAAAATCCACAAAAGTTTTCAAATGCATTTTTTTTTTCAAGTTCACAATCGCTGACCTGATTGAAGCACTGATAATCTAACACAAATATTGTTAGATAATATAATTGGTCTGGCGTCAGCAAAAGTCATAAACAGTATCTCGCTTGTAACTCGTAACCAAAACTTAGATTTTCAACATGTCAATGCAACATATACATTTCAGCATGATCTGTTGTTGTGATATTGATCATACATGATGGGCTGCCTATACGACACCTGACATCCTTGTACGCCCACCTTTCTGTCTAGTTCAGTGGATATTGTTTAGCTCATTTTTCATCTTAATTTCCACTCTGATCTTTTGTTGTATATAGTTCTAAGAAGAGAATAACGATTGGGTCACAATATGGAAGACAGAGTGTCCTGATTGAGCAGTATCGTGAAATTAAATCATTCAGTGCAGACTGAATATAAAATGTGTTGTTTCATGTTACGTCAGCACCGTAGTCGTGATTAAATAAATGTCGCCATTTATCCTCAGATGGTTTTATAACACAGGGATTTTTCGGTCATTGGCTTGTCACAAATACTTACTTGTTATGAAGATGCTTAGCAGACCTGAAACGACTGAAACGATTTACATACCTGTAAGATTGACCTAATTATTATACCTGGAGCTATTACCTATTTATCTGGTCATTGACTTGTCACAAATACTTTCTTTTTATGAAGATACTGAGCACACGGTGAAACGATGGCCTATTTACATATCTATAAGATTGACCTAATTAGCACAACTTGAGTTATTACTAGGTAGTTTGTATATCATTTGGCCTATTTATCAAAATTAGAAAGTTGACCTATTTAGCACACTTGGAATTACCTGTTACCTTTAATTTCACCTGGAATTATTATCCAGTCATCACACATGGAAAGTTGATATGTTAAGCACACAAGGAATTATTCCCTGTTTATTCCCATCTATTCCCATCTCACATTGATGCATGCAGCACACTTACAATTTTTACCAATCTTGTTTATTCGGGTGTCAGAAATTGTGGTGTTCCAATTAGTTGAAATAATGAAAGAGAGGTTTCAGTGACCAAACAGCCAAGCGATCACATTTTCTCAAAATCGAACACAAATGGCTTTGGAACTACTGTTTTAATGAAATTCTTCAACGGCATTTAGAAGTTGGTGAGGTAATACAAGACACTATTATGGATGACAACTTCTTTAATTCTTTTAACACGTTTCAAGGCTGATCCTTCTTCGTCCACCTGAGAAGAAGTTGTCATCCATAATAGTGTCTTGTAGTACTGTTTTAATGTCAATGAAAGGAACATGTAACCATGTCTGGAATCAATGGAAACTTTATGTTCTGATCAAAGCATTTTATGCAATTTCTAATTAAGGCAAAAATAACAGTAGAGAACCAAAAGTTTTCTTCTTTAAACTTACCTGCAATAAGAACCTGAAAAATGATGGTATAATGTTCTTTGATTGCTCTTTGGAAATAAGCCATTCATTAGTTGTGAGGTTTCAACCAGTTCCCATCACTAGTGACAGAGTTTTCCACTATGAATAGCAACATTCCAGCAATGTCACCGTGGGGACAATAGAAATCAGCGTCACACATTGTACAGAAACTGAACCAGTCTTCGGTGTGATGAAGGAATGCTTTAACAGCTAGGCTACCCATAGCATCATATGCCTACTTTCCCATGCTAACAAATTAGGTCATCTTGTAGCATGATACTTGGAGACAGAGATTGGGCAAAGGATTCCTTTGTCCGAAATTAAAGCGATACAACTGTAATAAAGTTGACGTAGTAACCTTACCTGGATGTTAGGTATACAAAGTAGTTAACTTCAGAGGCTACAGTTAATTAGATACTGACAGTTCCAGATGAACTTTTTTATCATCATGTACCATCATGTGAAGATCAAGATTAGAATTGGTCTTCAGCAACCCATGATTACAGGGTGACTTATAGGGTCAGGTGGTCAGACTCACTGACTTGGTTGACACATGTCATTGTATCTCAGTTACGTAGATCAATGCTTCTGCTGTTGATCACTGGATTGTCTGATACTGTCTTAGTTATTTCTAGACGGTCACCAGATAAGTGGAATATTGCAGAGTGTATCCTTAAAGAACAACCAAACCAAACCTAATTATAGATATAGCAACTTCATGTATGACCCACTGTCTGCGCCATGTTTCCAGTAATGAATTTCATGTTTAATATCTTACTGTAGATGCGACCAGCAGAACCGTTTTTCTGATTCCTTTTAAATTTGCAAAGATATGTGTCATTTATATCCATGCCCTCAGTAATTCATAATGATTCTCTTTGATAAATACTGTAATGTCAATTTCCAGAAAATGTCCTAGGCAGTTTTACAACATGAAAGGTATATATTGTAACGTGATTGATGACAATAAATACCCAAACTACAGTTATTAAGATTAATCTGTCAATATCGTAAATATCTTGTCAGAGTATTACTGATTGTTTTCTGGTGTGATTACAGAAGTGGCTATCTTTGAACTTGAAGTGTGACAAGACGAAATTTGATGGGAAAATTCAGGGGCCGTCTCATAATCTGTGTAAAGATTTTCCAGTGACCATCTCATAACCAGTCGCTGTATTTTCCAAAGACCATCTTATGATCAGTCTATATATTATCTAGGGACCGTCTCATAATCAGGATATGTATTTCAGTCTGGGGTCATGCTTGTATATCCAAGGAATGAACATGGTTTGAAGAAGATGGCCTTTGACATGCTTTATTTGATTTGTAAGAATATCTGGCTGATGTCACGTTATTGTACATGAGCTTTTACTCTGATAGAAATAAGAATTGCATGTCAAAGAAAATTGTCAATCCCCATTGATGAAAGTATGCTAAATATACATTATCAGCCTGAGCTGATGTGAAACTAGGTGCACTTCCGCATTCAAGATTGTTCAATACAATTTTTGCTGTGAGTGCAACAGACTGAAAGGATCTCGTATTTTATTTTTGTTACAACCATAGTCTGATGTACGCATTTCCACTAAATCCTAGCAGTTTGTTATATCCGTCATTTCATCATAACCATGTTTGTTTTGAACATAGTTCACTGTTTATAAACATAGCACATGTGCATGCAAGCTGCTTGTCTAGGCCCTTTCTACATAGCCATGGTATTGCAAGGACAGTTATTTGTCAGAGATAAAGCGTTAATCTAAGATCACCTTTATTCTGTAGACATATGTTGTATCTATTACATCACAGAAGCCATTGATGTATTATTAAATTAGAGGTGGAGTACATTATTATGAAATATGATATTTTGGGTCAGATTGGTTATTTTGATAGGATCTGCCATTTGCTTCAGTGTTGTCGGAATCATTGTTTGAGAAAGTGGGGCTTAATGTGTAAATGATGGAAATTGAGGTTTCTTTTCAGTCTGTAGAAAGAGCTAAAATCTACAAATTCAAGGTTTTTTAGATGGAACTTCTGGAAACCATGTGGCATTGTTGTGAAATTGCTTTGATTTAAGATCATGAATGGAGATTCCTGAAAAACGAATATATATACTATTGTTTGATAACAGATCTTCTCTAGGGCTGGAACAAGTTTATTTCTTGTTTTACGGGACCGTGAAGATCCGGTGTAGAATAGGTAGTCAGGAACCCATGCTTGACGCAAAAGGCGATTTGGTTGCATGTCATTGCTCATGCTGTTGATCACTTGATTGTCTGGTCCAAATTTTTGATTATTTACAGACTGCCACCATATTGCTGGAATGTTGCTGTTTTACAGATCTGCCAGTCATATTTTTTTAAAGAATAAGAAAAAACTGAAAATAGATTTTCTCCCCTCGAAAATTAAAATCCTAATGTTGAAGATATATGAAAGTGAGACTTTAACTAAGCAAGGCAGTTTGTTGGACTCTATTTGTTCTTAAAAACTTTTAACTTAATGATCAATCAATTTTTGTGTTAGCAATCAGAACTTCGAGCCCCTCAACGAGGACGAACTTGAAAACTAATGCCTTTGAAAAACTCATGAGGGTTTTAGCTTTAAGTGGTATTTTTTCTCTGGTCTGACCTTAAAATAAAATATATATATACTGCTTTTTGCAGGCAATGTTACCTTGCTTGATGACACGGTTATTGGTTTACAGAGAAAACTGGATACATTGTATAGTTTGGGCTCAAAATGGGGTTTAGAAGTCAATCTCGACAAACTTTGAATGGTAGTATTTAGAAGTGATGGACATCTTAAGAAATCAAAGAAATGGTTGTATAATGGAAACCAAATGAATCTTGTATCACACTAGCCAAAGTCTTCAAGCCAAAAAAGCCTTGTACCCTTTATTTAAAATGTTTAAGGATTTTCCAACCATATCTTTGAAAGTTGCTTCAGCACTATTTGATAGTAAAATATCCCCAATATGAATGTATGGTAGTGAAATCTAGGGGCATTCATATTGTCCTCACATTGAGAAAATCCAGTGTTTCTTTTTCAAACAGTTTCTGTGTGTTGATAAAACTGTTTCTTCCTATGCTATACTTGGTGAAATTGGCAGAACCCAATTATGCGTTAATTATTGTGGCAGATGTATCAAATATTATTGCAGAATGTTACGTATGGACGAAAAATCGACATCCCAGATCATGTTATGAAAAGCTAAAGCTGCAAGATAATAGTGGCAGCTGCCACTGGGTTATGCATATATGGCTACTTTAATTCCGAACTGGATTTTGGATGTTTGGACTACGCAGGAATGTGGGAATATAGAAATATTTATGAGTGAATTTAGACAAAGAAGTCGAGATATGGACATCAAAATTGACATTCTAGGATAACGTCATCATCCTTTCTAAAAGACTATGGAACAATCAAATCTGCCTTGAAACCTGAAAAATATATATTGGAATTTTGTAATAATAAGGATCTTATACGCATTTTATGCATATTCCGCTGTTTAAACAATAAGTTAAATGTTCAACAACAGTGTTGTAGTGACAATATATATCCCAATGTACTGATATGTGACAAATGTGATTTTAAAGTTACACAGGGCGAATTTAATTTTTTACTTGTGTGTCCAATCTATTCTGAACACAGAAAACTGTATTTACCTCGTTATTACAATACATTTCCATCAAGATTAAAATTTAAACAACTTTGATTTGCTTTGACTACTAATGGTAGGTCTCAGTGAAGCCTAACAGCTGAATGTTGTTCCTGTGTAAAGAATGAAATCTTCAGTAACTACGCTACCCCATATGTGGTGGGTAGGTGAGTAGGTAGCAGACAGGTAAGCAGGTGTGCAGGCACGTAAGCAGGTGTGCCAGCAGATGGATAAGGGTATACCATGACGAAGTGTTGCAGAATTTTGATGATGTTGATGATATTGAAACCGTCTGAGTGGCTTTTAAAAGCGATATACTCAAAGAAGGGAAATTTACAGATGCTATCTTGTGTAACATGAGAACATGACTTTTCAGGGCATTGTAAAATATCCTTCAGTAGGTGAATGAAAGCCTGGAAACAGATAGCTAGATGTGTAATGGTACATTAATTAAGCTGTGATAGATAATGGATGCATCATGTTGCTGTGTATGGTATCAGTCTAAAATCTAAAATCTAAAATCTAAAATCTAAAATCTAAAATCTAAACTGAAACGGCTGTCTGATAGCCCTGTGGTTAAAGCTTTCACTCATCAGGCCGAAGACTCTAGTTTATTTCCCCATATTCCGCCATGATATTGCTGGAATATTAGGTAAGAGCTTCACAAAACCTAACCACCTGTGAAGATCCGTGTTAGAACTGATCTTCAGAAACTCATGCCTGTCGTAAGTGTGACTAACGGGATTGTGTAGTCAGACTTGCTGATTTCGTTGACTCGTCATCATACCCCAATTATGTCGATGGCTGCCCATGCGGTTGATCAATGGATTTTCTGGTCCAGACTTGATTATTTACAGACTGCTGCCATATAGCTGGAACAGTGTGGAGTAAAACTAAACTAAACTAAACTAAACTAAACTCACTCACTCAATGGTAAAACTGCTAAATGACATGGTGGTTTTGGGTAATGTCCTCCAAACCGCTGAGCAGGTTACAGAGAATTGTTACAAAATCTGACTTGTGGAGCCTACACCCTCTTGCCTAGCCTTGCTCCAAGTACTGAATGCTAAGTTAATGGATGTATAGTAATTGTATCCTTTGAAGGAGCAAGTATAGATTAGCAAACAGTATGGACTATGAGAAAAATATTAACACTTTGGAGAAATTATCATTTACTCTACTAATTATTATCTTCGAGAGTTGTTCATGTTTACATCCTGCCTAACATTTCCATTTTCTATTTATCGCCAACTTAAATACAAAGAATATGATTGGCTATTGCTATTTGAAAGGGTGTGGCCTACTTTAAATAAATGACCATCAAAAAGGAAGTCTTTGATCCTTCTTAAACTGTGAAGATTTGGCTTTGACTTGATCTTTAATAATCCTTGCTTGTTGTAATCATGACTAATGGGATAAGGTGGTCAAGCTCACTGAATTGGTAGACACATGCCATCATATCCCAGTTATGTAGATTGATGCTCATGCTGTTGATCACTAGATTATCTGGTCTAAACCTGATTATTTACCGACCAGGGCCTTGATTTTCGAAGCTGTCTTAGTGCTAAGATATTCGTAAGGTAATGTTAATGTATGGCACTAAAGACTCGTAGCACTAAGAGAGCTTTGAAAATCTAGCCCCAGCGCTATAAAGTTGGAATATTCCCGAACGTGGCATAAAACAACAAACTAACCCATCTTAATCCTTCTAGTCCTAACTGAACTCCTGGCAGATTGGTTGACACATTTACTGGACATTTGTAAGAGATTGTGACGTTTTAACAGACTATAAATCTAAATGAGATTAACTTAGAGTATTAGTTTAATGTTATTTAGATTCAGGAGATGACAAGTTTGTGTGTATAACATAGATTATGGAAATGTCTAAAACAATACAGACATGATGTTTGTCTCATTGGAAAGTGTGTCTAAGGGATGAATCTTGTCACCTTAGGCTGTTATTTAAACTAAGTAGGTGTAATTTATGATTGTTCATCTTGATAATATTGGTAAGAACACTTGGGCAACCCATATTCGCAGTCTTTTGTTTAGATACAGCTTTGGATTCATCTGGTTATCCCAAACTGTGGGCGATGTTAATATATTTATCAAACATTTTCATACCAGGGCTATCGATCGATGTCTTTAGACAGAACTGGCATTCATCACTATATGAAAGTTCAAGATATAACTGTTATTGTGAGTTTAAATCTCTACTTGAACCTGAGTCGTATCTATACAACCTACGTAATACAAACCTTCGTAATGCTTTCATACGCGGGAGACTTGATCTAAATGAGTTATATATCAATCAAGGAAGATGCACATCTATTATAAAATCACAGAGGCTCTGCCCATTCTGTAACACTGTTGAGAATGAATTTCACTTTTTATTTATCTGTCCTGTATGTAATGATTTAAGGCAGATGTATTTCCCACCATGGCTACGATCACACAAGAATGCTACAAAACTTTATTCAATACTTTCAAGTAAAGCATCCCTATTACAACATGAGACAGCTCTATTTATTCACCACATGCTCATATTGAGAAGAGATTTACTGTAATGTGTGTCATATGTTGTATATGTTGTACATACTATACATATATATTTTTATATGGGCCACTGGCCTTCATGCAATAAATTGATTGATTGATTGATTGCCTTTTTCATATGTGTGAGATGAATTTTTATAACTTTAGATTGGTATATTGAAGACATTACTGATCATAGTGATACCAGGGCCTGGAGTAGATATCCAAAGCTGTCTTTGTTCCTCAAATTACAGAAGCTGATGATAACAAATATCTTCCTCCTTTTACCTTTGAATATGTCCTATGTCCGGAAGCAAATCTGTAAGAGAAGGAAGTGGAATCATAAAGATTTATGGACTCACATAGTGAGATTAGAATGGATTTGTTGTGTGATCTCATGAAAATAATTAACCTTATTATACTGAATGTACAACATGACCACTATACTACAATTCAGTTTTAAAAATACTTGCTGCAAAACGTCCATTTTGCATTTGAAATTTTCAATATACTGTAGCATATGTCATTTCTAAATGTCATCATGTACATTGTAATTCAATATACTGGATGTGAACAGTGTAACAGTTCCCTAATTCTATATCTAGGTTAGTCTTCTTTCAACACAGAGCTCTACATTAAACCTTTCATTCACATGTATGTTTCATTTGTATATTCTTCCATCAGTATCCATGACAACAAAATGGTGGACCAGTGTTTTTAGTTATGTTTACTTAGTAAATTGAAAATGAAATCTGCTTTACGGTCTGTGTCAAATGCTTAAATATTTCATGCTTTCACTTGTGGTTGTGATATACATAGTACTATAATACTTGCATGATGTTTTATGACTCTGGCAGGATATTGTTATTGTCAGAAGTGACCATGGTTTATAAACATGCTTTCATTGGTACCGTGGTATGTTTGTCAATGGTGGAGGAAATACTACTTCATGAAAAAAGGCCTTGTCACATTGATATGATATACTATATTGTACTTGAATTCACTCAATAACTTGAGGAAAGGTCACTTTCTGATAAATTGCCGTGTCATATTGATGTACTTAGTAACCATACTGTTCTGTTCTACTCTCTCACCTGAGGAAAGATCACATTCTGAAAATTGTCATATTGATGTACTGTACCATCCCACCCACCCACTCACTCACTCACTCACTCACTCACTCACTGAAAGAACACCTTCTGAAACAAGGCCCTGGCTTACTGAAAAGCTATTTCTGTGGTGTATTAAGGCACTCTCACTTGTAGTCCAGTTTGAATAGGATTATGTGCAGGGTCCCTAACCTGGTGATCATCTCTACTTGGAGCTATACATAATCTGACTTGCAATCTCAACAGGCTAGTGTAATGGATGCATTGCAGATGACAGTGGAGCAAAGAAACCATCTCCTTGTCCAGACACACAGTAACACATGAAGACATGAATGTCCTGAGGAGTCAGTCAGTGCATATTTGTACAACCAAGAAAGTCCTTCAAGATACAAACTGAGTCCTCTTGATTACTCGCTTGGGTACAATGTGTGAAGGCCATTTCTGGTTTTCCCCCGAGGTGATATTGCTGTTATATTGCTAAAAGCAGCATAAAACTAAATTCACTCTGAAAGTATCAGTCATGTTGTTAAGGTTTTATAGGTAACAAAATCATGGTGTGGACGGAAATGGAAAGCAGGACTTTGTATATTGGTCTGATTTTGGGATGGGTCTACATACGTGATGGTGTTTTTGTTTAGGCACAGGATGGGTCCATATAACATGATAGTGTTTTTGTGTAAGCATAGGATGGGTTTATAATATGATGGTGTTTTTGTGTATGCATAGGATGGGTTTATAATATGATGGTGTTTTTGTGTAGGCTTTGGATGGGTCTGTAACATGAGGGTGTTTTTGTGTATTCATAGGATGGGTCTATTATAATGATGGTGTTTTTGTGTAGGCCTAGGATGGGTCTGTAACATGAGGGTGTTTTTGTGTATTCATAGGATGGGTCTATTATAATGATGGTGTTTTTGTGTAGGCCTAGGATGGGTCTGTAACATGATGGTGTTTTTGTGTAGGCCTAGGATGGGTCTGTAACATGATGGTGTTTTTGTGTAGGCCTAGGATGGGTCTGTAACATGATGGTGTTTTTGTGTAGGTCACAGCAGCATCTGACTCTTGGCTTGGAGACAGGTTCTGTTAAGCTGTTTGAATAACCATTGATACGTTGCAGCCATTTACTGCCTCACTTGTTGGATTTGCCACTGAAGGAGATTTATCTTGATGCTGATGGCAGTGAATCTGATGGTATTGGAGACAGTGATGGCGTTGGTGGTGGACATGGTGGTCAGCCATATTGGACCTTGTGATGAAGACAATGGTGATGAGTGACGGTAGAAGTGATGATCATCATACTTTACATAATCACCATTGCTTTAATACAAATGTCACCAGTCAGTTTTGTACATAGTAAAATAAAAAGGTGATATATTGTAATTATTTTTGGAGCTTTTTTGTGTGTTCTCTCGTAAATGTTTTATTAGGATTTGTTCATGATTTTTGTATATACAGTGGAAGCTCTCAAAACCAACCTCTGTCTAATCCAGCAAGTTGTCAACACCTGCATAAAATTTTAGTCCTTTCCATGACTTGTACATTTATCATCAGCTTTACAATCCAGCACATTGTCTAAAACAGATGATTTCTCAGTCCCAGTGAGTGCCGGATTAGACAGCTTCCACTGTCTTACTTTATGCATATGATTTTGGTTGGGGGAACAGGAGGAACTATTACGTCATTTTCTGTATGCCATGAGTGTTCTGTATCTAAGTACACATCTAACTATATATCTAACTATCTATCTAAGTATATATTAGACATTACTACCATACAAACAGATACCAATAGCTGTTACTGATACATTGCCTAAGTGAGAGTATGCATTAACACATGCCATAGAACTATGTACATAATAATTCACCAACTCATACAAGACTAAGCATGCTGAAATACTTAGATTTAAGCTTTTTATACAAACCATAGGCCTATATTCATAGGCATGTAAAATTTACAGGGGTTGCGGATGGAATTTTTCCCGTTGTTAATCACAATGCATACATGTGTATGATGACATTAAGAGTATCATACTTTGCATATTATGGGGAGGATATTTCAAAATGTTCTGTTTTACAAACATCCAGTTCAAATGATAAATGTGATGGTATGTGGACCTCAGGTCAAAAAACGGGTGAAGTTTATTTAGCGTAACCCATATGCAATGTCGGGTTCAAAAGTCCTGGAATCTTGACTCCTGGGACTCCAGTCCTGCTCTACAACGAAATACTGTGATACGTGGCTAGTGAGTTTGTTGAAAATGTCGTCTGTTGTTAGTTCACCCAGCAGAAATAGGTACCTGGTGAAATATTGAATTGTAGTACTAGTATGTTGTGCTCTTTGAGCAGGATGTTGTGCTCTTTGAGCAGGATTTATGTAAGCCTGGAAAAGGCACAGTATAAATATTCTCATAATATTTCAAGAAATAATAAGTTGGACTAAAACAGCACACCCTAACCTCTTAATAAATTATAATATACAAAAGACATCTAAAGCGAGACCAATTTTATTTTCTTGTTTTGTGGATATGCTGGTTTGGGGGTTTTTTTTCAAGAATAAGAAAAAAAAAATCAAAATTAATTATGCCTGCTCAATTATTGGCCAAAAATGTGAATTGACAAGATAATCCTTTTGAATTGTTTTATGCCCCATATACACTTCATAACTTGCCAGAAGTAAAATGCCTTTAATATTTAGAAGTGGCAGTACTTTGAGTGGTGATTTGTTTTGTTTTTTCCTCCTCCCTTTAGGTTTTCTGAGGATCAATATCCATAAAACAATATATAACAACTTCCCTAGGGATTAGTAGAGATGTCTTGGGTTTTATGATTTGTTACCATACCTAAGTTATTTACCTTAGTTCAAAATGCATACTTAAGACACACAATATTTACATTCTGTTACAAATACAATGGGACAGTGGCTGCTGCTGCTGCTGCTGCTGCTGCTGCTGCTGCTGCTGCTGCTGCTGCTGCTGATGATGATGATGATATTGTGGTGGTGGTGGTGGTGTTGAGGAGGAGGAAGAGGAGGAGGAGGATGAAGAAGAAAACAACGGTGTAATGATGGCAGTGTAGGCAATGATGGTGGTGCATCTGAGGATTAAGGAAGGAACTTGAATTTCTATTTCCTTAAGTGGACAAATGATGTTTCAATTTCCTTCAGCACTAACAAGAGTAATCTTTATGTCAACTGCCCACGGTTTCTTAACCTCTTCAGTCAATTCTTACCTCCTCAGTCAGAAGAATTATAAGGCTATACATTCCTAGAGGCCCTTTAATCGACCAAGAATCTGAAGACTGAGTGTCCACTGTATGACTGCTCTCTTGGAGCCGAGCTATACCTAGAGTTTCCTTATTAAGCTATTACCCTCACAGAAATGTCCGCATGCTTAGAGCAAAGATTAGCGCGGAAATTATCACACGTCAGTTCATTGATTGAATGTAATCCGGTAATTCTTGTCCGAAATACACTGGTAGGCAGTAAAATAGCCTTGTACCTTTCTAGCCTTTATGTTGTCAGGAAAGGAAATTTGTTTTCTAAATATTTTAAAGTTTCTCATAAATTTTTCAGTTGGTGTCTCAGTGGATGTTTTCATGCTTTTAGACAATTTTAATTGGAACATTTAAGAGAGCTTTTAATGGAGGCTGTTTTCAAGTGATTTACTGGTCTGTCATAATGAAAGTTCACTTGTTCTAGGTTTGCACTATTTGAGGACAGATACTGTCTTGGATATTGATGGAACGTCTTTATTATGGTGTTAGGGGTAGATGTTGAAACCTGCAGGTTTGATGTAAAGGCTGTGAGTCCTACAGAACCCTCTGGAAACTTGTTGGTGGCAATTGTTGAAAGAGTTCATATTGATGGCGATAGGAAGTGATCCACTTGTCATGCTGAAGACCCCATCATCATCATCACAGGTTTTGTTTAGTAATGGTACTGAGAGTTCCAATCAGTGAGATTTAGAGAACTTTAGTCCAGGCCCCGTTCAGGGCCCAAGCTAACCCTGTTCTGGTCCAGAGCAGTGGTCAAAAAACAAATTGGTTCATAGCTTATTTCGAGATGATTTTTATGTCATTTGGTGCCTGTTCATTAAAAAAATTAAAAAATGCTTGCGTCTTAAGAGACAATGCATGAGTGCATGACATACAGGTGGAATACATGTCTCACGCTGGATGCATTGACAGGTTTATAATGCTGTAGACTAAGGGTTAGTCTCTGAATATGTATAATTTTTTGATAGTAACAAACAAACCCATTTTAGCTGAACCAGAGCCCTGGGGAGACCTGTCTGGGATTCAGAACCTGAGGGAATCTAGACTTGCTTCATTTATGGCTTCAGCACTAAAGAGAAGGCTTGGCAGTAGGCAAAATGATATGGTTCAGGAACTGTGAGACAGACTGTGTATGCTGTTGTACACTTACACTTCACTGTTCGATGTAAGACAGCATGTACTAGTTGTTGCTACTCTACCACCTCATTATACATAGCTCTGCCTCTGTCAGGCCTATTCAATTAACCCTGAATATATTTGCATGGCTGCTCTCATGAGCTGAATATATTTCATTACTGGCTTAATTTCTTGCTTATTCCTTGACCTACATTGCGCAGCCAAATGGACACTGGTCAATAACCTAGATCTGGATCACAAATAGGGAATCCACATCATGCGATGCTCATTAATGACTTTGTTCGTTGGACCAAGGTAGCCTATAGGTTATGGTGTTCGCTTGTCACAGACGAAGACTCGGGATTGATTTCTCACATAGGTACAATGTGTGAAGCCCATTTCTGGTGTCCCCTGCCTGGATATTGCTGGAATATTGCTTAAAGTGGTGTAAAGCTAAATTCACTCACTCATTGACCCTGTGGTCAAATGACTGAGTGAGTATTTCAGTGAACTTAGGAAGACTCTGTAAAAACACAACCAATACAGATCAAAAGAATTGAAATTAGTGAACTTGCAGGTGTAATATTAATTAAATATTGATAAACTTCGGCAAGCTAACTTTTGAGCTCAAATTAATTTAAGAATCTGAAAGAAATCAACTCGTTTCAGTAGTTACACATTTATGTATGGATTACTAACAGAAAGAGCATTCTGAACATAATTTAGATCTGCGACATGAATAAACACTCACTTTGTGTATTGTGCCTGAATTTATAACTAAATCTCAACTGTTCTTGTTAAACATTATTGTTAGTAGAAGTTTCACATCGGTATATCTTTGATAATAATCTTCCCCTTGATGATATTTGCGATTGCCCTAACTCATGGAGAAATGTTCATCTCTGATTGGTTCATGTGATCTTAAACAAAGTATCATGACTACACCACCCAAGCAGGGTATTAATCTTTAAAAGGGAGAATACATCATTCATACTCTGAACTGTGACTTGATTGTTCAGATTGACTGTTCAGTCATAAAGTAAAGCATATGATTGTTCAATTTCAGTTCCTTTTAATGTTATATTTACATAATGAGAGATTTGAACATTCAGATAAATTTGATGTAGTTTTATGATTCGGTGTATACAGGGTTTTATGCATCCCTCGTTAGGTTTTGTCCACCGTGTTTCACCTCAGGCTTGGTGGATAAAAAATAACACAGGACGCATAACACCCCAACACCCCATTACATACAGTCATACTTATTACGCATACAGACTCACACCCTACCTGGCATATTTTGGCATATTTTGAATGATTTTGTTTATCATTAAATAGAATTTTGCACCCACATAGCAGATTGTACGCCATTCAGGTTATATTCATAAAAAAATAGTTTCATTCCTCACTGTAGTTCAACTTTTAGTATTAACCATTATAGGGAATGTCCTCTGTGTCTGTTCTTCCAGTGTTGTTCATCAATGCCAACACGCATACCCAAGTCCTACTGATATATTCCGATTGCTTACAATAGGAAACAGCATGGCTGACCAAGCCACTAACAAATCCCCTGATCTGAAAGTCTAAAAATTATCCTTCGATCAGAAGTTTGTTGAGAAATACACTTCTATCCCCAGATTAAGCAGGTCAACTAAAGGAGCCAATTACGTGTATTTCACATACTGCTGTGCAGACATTAATATTGCTCAGCCAGGAGACATGCTGGGAGTAGCCAGATCATATTCCTTATAAGATTGTACACTTTTATACCTTAAAAGACACTTTTTTAGCCTCTATGAATACACTTTGAAGGCAAGTGGAGTAGGTAGGTCTGGACATAGGAAAAGACGTTTGCTATTCCCATATTTACATTCACCTCAGTTTTGGTTGTCAAGGCAATGTGTATATGTTTCTAAAAAGTTTGTTCAGTTATTTCTTCTTTCTAATGCATTTATACCCTTATGAATTATATTTTGATTCAGTGAGTTAGGGAGTTTAGGTTTGCGCTGCTTTTACCTAGCCTCCAGCAATATCACGGCGGAGGACATTAGGAAATGGACTTAACACATTGTATCTACGTGGGGAATCAAACCCAGGCCTTCGGTGTGATGAGCGAACACTTTAACTACTAGGTTACCCTATCGCCCCAATCCTATCGCTGTCCTAGCTAGGATCTGTTCCTCAACTTAGGACAAGGATAAGATCGTTTAGAGAATGGGTCTTATCTTAACAGCAGGATGTCATAACTCCTGTACAAACTAGTTAGGATCTGTCTTAGCTGGGACACTTTCGAGAATAGGCACCCTGATGACCAAGACATGCTGTCGGAACACTCTTTTGGAACAAAATGATGTGCTTTATGTCACAGAAAACAATTGTCATAATTTTGTCTGACAGATGAACAAAGGATGATTTAATAATAAAATGTGCAATGAATCTGAGACAGTGTCTGTAAAGTGAATAGTTGAATTAAGTGGTTATTTAATATTTTTAAAAACAAGCACAAACCCTCGGGCATGCATACATACATGCCCATTTGCATACACACATAGCAAGTGCTCCAGCACTCATGTATGCAGATCAACATACTCATGCACGCAAGCATGCATGAAATTGTTGAACTAACTAAGCATCCCAGCTGCAAATACAGTAGATGTGTTTCCAGTCTGTAGTGTGTGAGGGGCAGTGGGATAGCATAGTGGTTAAACTGTTCACTCATCACATGCCAAAGTCATGGGTTTGATTCCGCACATGGTTACAATGTGTGAAGCCCATTTCTGGTGTTCACTGCAATGATGTTGCTGGAATATTGGTAAAGGCAGCATGAAACTAAACTCACTCACTCACTCACTCACTCACTCACCCACTCACTCACTCTCTCACTCACTCACTCACTCACTCACTCAGTGATGGTCTGTCTTGCTGTCCATGAACCACATTATTTCCCTAAATGCCAAGCCCTCCCTGACATAC
The DNA here is from genome assembly GCF_037392515.1 of Haliotis asinina. Classification (NCBI taxonomy): domain Eukaryota; kingdom Metazoa; phylum Mollusca; class Gastropoda; order Lepetellida; family Haliotidae; genus Haliotis; species Haliotis asinina. Next base: position 26,316,350 of record NC_090294.1, on the reverse strand, counting down.
TAAAGCCCTAAATTAAGCATGTTAGATTTCTCCAGGTTCTGAATCTCTAGTCTCGCATGGACTCCTTTTCAATTTAAATAGGTCTGTTTGTCAAAGTTAAAATTATGTATATTGAGGGACTAAGTGTTAGTCTGTGCTGTATGACTGTGTGGGACCTTTGCGCCTGTATCCTCAGATTTCAATGACCTCAGCAGCCATCTTGAGGCGGCCTGTATTCTGACCCTGGAGAAGACATCAAAGGTCTGAAATGGATCGCACTTAGGGTAATTAATTCATGCTGACCGCTGACCGCTGACCACCTTCCTCCATTTGTTAGCTACATGATAGGTACTAATATTGTAACACCCCCAGGCCTGGGGCGTCAGTAAATGAGAGACCAAGTCAGGATTTAACAACAAATGTAAACTTTTAATAAATATTCAGAAGTGGTCCTTTCTTACAGTATGTTTGCACTTGATATCAGAGGTGTGACATGTCAGGATTCCTAATAAGACTCAGTGATCAGCATAACGACTTACTTCAATGGACCAATAATGCAAATAAAGTAATCTCCTATATTAACAATTGAATTTCCCAAGGAGAACAATATATATAATAGTGTATTCACCTATATAAATTATTCCTGTTTAGTCCTTTCAATATTCTATGAATTTGTGTTTGGGCCTAAAGGTATCGACAAGATCAGCTATTACACAAGTAGTGCCTCTGAGGAGGTCTGATCAAGTCCCTGTTCGAAATTCGCATCAAGCTTATATAGATTCCTGACATGTCATGTGACTAGATATTAGCCAGTCAGAATCCACGTAGATGACTGGCTTGTTTACACTGGAAATAAACAAGTAAAAATTACAACGATACAAATGCACATGAGGTTGTCCTTTCCATGTCCGTTTTGTCCGAATTTTACAAGGAAAATTATGGTATGATTTGTTTTATGATAGACAGTAACATTACAAAACGGACAAGCAAAAAGTTTACTGAGCCGATGCCGTGACATGACGGTAATGATGACCTCGCATAGGTAAGGTAAATACATGAAAATATATTTAACCGGATGATCTTAAGTTGTCCGTATTAATTTGTATAAGTCCGTTTTTATGGCAGAAAATAATTATGGAGCTAAGTATTTCATAAGACAAACATTACGAAAACGGACAAGAAGTTTTGGTGTCTAAGTTATGATATTACCGTAATGGTGGCTTTCTTTGATGTTACACTTCTGTAGCCGTTATTTTGTAGAAAACTCAATCACAGAGTTTCCATGAAATGGATTTAGTGTCCGAAATGGTTTTAAGGAATGAATTTATCATAACTAGGATCTAATTGTAAATACAAAAGAAACGGACAAGACACTAACGTCAAAGCTACCTACACCATTACGCTAGTGACAGGTCATGGTAACAAGTCAAAACGTCACTCTACACAGTCGAGTGGTCTGATCGTACAATACCATGCATTAAAAAATATCAGGAAAACACTTTTACTGTGTCCTGTTGCAATAAAATGTTTGCTAGGATAATTTATACCAAATTAAGACCAAATATTAAGTTCGGTTTGATTTTAACAAACTTACCGTAATCACAACAGAATTGCAATGGACAAGGAGCAAGAAACTAGTTCCATTGTGGTAGCATAGCCATAAAGCTAAATAACAATTATTCATGCACATGAATAACACAGTTATGCTTGTCATGTCGAAAAGACATGTTTCTGAACACTTTTTCCCCAAAATAGTGGTTAAATATAGAAGGTAAACATGAGTAGTGATCGAGTGCGTGAATTGGCAACGTATCACGATGGAGCGACAACACCACAAACTCTTGAATTTGCAATGGACAGTTTGGGACAATTCCCGAAGAGCACTGGACTTAAAAGGTAAAACACATCCATAGTAATGATCCTTTTAACTTCAACAACATTGTACAACCTTAGGGAAAACATGTCAGTTTGTAATCTAACATGCCGAAGCAAAAATAGAAATTGCATGTCACGAAAATAGGTGACGATATTACCACATTACGACCAAACACACAATTTGTTGGGAATCATCCCGATAATAGTTATGAAAAGTTATGGCAATGGTACAGTGATGCTTCTAAGTGATTATGAATACTAGTTTAGTGTTCAAGAGCGAAATAATTACATCTAACTTCTATAATTTCCAACATGTAGCGTTCAGCATGGCAGATTCTTGGAAAATCAGTAATGAATATTCCAATATTAAAGTAGATGTCAATGTATCCTGATGTGCAGAGGAGTTACAGCTGTTGTCATAAACATGAAATAGTAAACGGATCTGTAGCCAAGTTCATGTGTGCGAACTGAAAGAAAAATACTGCCCACGTCTTTCAAAGACAAGCAGCTGTTATATATGTGGATCCACACTGCAGTAAACATTTTTGTTATTACAGGTAATGAAACTGAAATGCTGACTGCTTGTTTCTGGGAGAAAATAGTTGTGAGGAAGACAGCATTACGACTTCCTTGTTGTTTGTCAAGGTTCAGAATATAGATGTTTTGTCAAGATTCAGAACATAGATGTTTTGTCAAGGTTCAGAATATAGAAGCATATTGTCAAGGTGTAGAATATAGAAGCATTTTGTCCAAGTTCAAAATACAAACAGTTTGTCCATTTGTAGAATATAGAAGCATTTCTGAATATCAGTGGTTTGTCAAGGTTCAGAGTATAGGATCATATGGTCAAATTGTAGAATACAGAAGCATTTTGTCAAGGTTCTGAATATGGATGTTTTGTTAAGGTTAAGAATAGAGACGTTTTGTCAAAGTTCTGAATATAGGTGTTTTGTCAATGTATAGAATACAGATGTTTTGTCAAGGTTCAGAATATAGAAGTTTTGTCAAGATTCAGAATCTAGCAGCATTTGTGATGTTTGTTTTGAATATTAAGAATATTCTTACAGTTGATAATATTCTAAAGGTATAGAGTAAGGCTGAATGTTATTACCGATATACCAGTATATCCCAATATCCTTTTCAAATGATATACATTGTAATATTTCTTCTGAGAATGGGTATATTGGGTAAAGAACATGTATGAAGTTTTGACAATTTTCTTTATGGTTAAAATTAAAATCTGCAAGGACTTTCATTCACATCTATGTTGTCCTTCGTTATTCCACGACAAAATGATATACTTCATTAGTGGAATGTTGTAAGTTGTACACAGGAGATAATAAAATTCTTGACTATACAAACTAATTTTGAGATTGCTGTTATCAGATCCATAACATATATGTTTAGGGACTTAAAATATAGAAAATATGGACTGACATGCACAGTTAATGTCACTCACTGTCAGACACTTAAGGTCCCAATTTATCGCAATGCTTATCACAATACAGGTAGCTGAGAATCGCAATTAACAGTATCGCAATACAGTTTATTTGCCAATACACAACCCTAGTGTATGGTATGTTTCTTAGTTATTAGGAATATAGTAGAACGTGATTTGTTGGGAATAAATGGCATACATAATTTAAGCTCCTAGAAATACTGAAGAACTTTGCCTTGACTGTTACAGATATGGAAGAAATTTGTCACAGTTATAAGTAATCCAGATGGTAAGCTAGGTGTTGTTTGAGATTATGAATGTCACTGAAGGCCATGCTTGTCACTGTGGTTATGTATATATCATGTTTTGCATTAAAAAATGAAGAATAGCCTTCATGGCGATAAAACCAGTTACAAAGAGAGACAATATATCCATTGGTGATGTCGCTAAAAGCGACGTTTGTAAAAGTCATCGCTGTAGATTGAGATCTTGATGTTGCAATGGCTTGCTAATCAAATGACTGAACTTGGGGTCGTGATCTATCATGTCATTAAACTATCAAAGAAACAAGCCCAGCCTGTAGTAAATGTTAGTGCAGAAAAGTCTCTTTGAACACAGTGAACAGAACAATGGTGTCTGTGGTGATCTGTAAGGCATGCCTTTTACTTTTTATATAATTTGCCTTAAAATATTTATTATCAAAAAATAAAAATAACCACACTGTATTTGCTAGTTTGTTTAATTTTCAATTTTGGGCCAAATTGCATCGCAGAAATGTTATTATTAAACATGCAATCATTAATATTATGTAATTTAAGGAATGAATCAATGAATATTGCTTTTGGCTGTATCAACATTGTTCCAGCTGTTTGCAGCGAATGACAGATTACATACAGTCAAGAAGAAAAATCGGGTATTCATTAAGTTTCAGTAGTGTTCCTATCAACCATTACGTATTTTGACTGAAAATTTGTCCAGAAATTTCATTCTCTGAAACAGAGAGTGATTGAGTGAGTGTGGTTTTACACTGCTTCTAGCAATATTCCAGCAATATCATAGCAGAGGGACACCAGAAATAGGCTTCACACATTGTACCCATGTAAGGTATCAAACCCAGGTCTTCGATGTGATGAGCGAACTCTTTAACCACTAGGCTACCCCATCGCTCCTTATGAACATCGATTCTTACAGATTAGATATAGTAATATGAAAACATTGGGTATCCTTTAACTTCCTTCCAGTAGTATTTGTCAACATGACAAGAAGCAAAGTGCTTAGTCACTGTTTAAATAAATTGAGATATTTCTCTTCCATATGACACCTCTCTGCTAAGCCTTTCTCCAAAGCTGAATGTTAAGCAGTGTCTGAAATAGCTACTGGCCTGTTAGCTTGTGGTTAGTAAATATCCAGTCAGGTCAGTAAATTTCCAGAGTCACCAACCTGAAGTTTCATAGATTCATTTTGTAAATATTCTCAGGGGAAAAAAATATGGATCACATGAAAGCAATTTTGTTCGTTTAGTTTTTGTCAAAGGTCTTAAAAAGCTTGTGTATCGCATTGCTTGTGAAGAAACCTAGAAAAAACCCTAAAGGAACCCTTCTGCTTTCATGTGATCCCATATATTTTTTTCCCTCAGTATATATATCACTCTCTCTGACTTGTTAGATTAATGCAGCTTTCAAATCATGAAAGATTATGGCCTGAAAACAATGTTTATCACATTAGCAGCCCAATAATGGAACCGATGTCATGCCAACATTGTGTTATTCTCATCTTTTTTTTTTTAATCTTTGGCTTCGTGTATACATTAGAACTGATGGCTATTGAATAATTTTGTGGGCTAGTAACTTTCAGGCATAGATAGCCCAAACAGTTAGGAAACTGTGAAAACTATTTTGTGCACTGATGCTAATCCAATGGCTTATATTGTATTGTTAATCTTGTTTGTGAAGTATTTTTTTGACTGTCATCTGGACTTAGAATCTATGACTATTCAGCAGCATTGATGTTCTTTCTCCTCTTTGTCAGTTCTTGTTACTGTCACTGTGTGATTACATTAACAAATCTAATATAATTACATCTAAAAGTAACATCAGTTTGTCCTTGTCAATTAACACCTATTCATATCATAGTCTGTAAGTCACAATGATTCTCATACAAACTCATTGTAAATGGATTTTTGATACCTCAGTTTCCAAATGAAGAGATTCTTTGGCATCCAATTTTATATCTTGAAATGCTCAAATGATTCATTTTCATTTAATGAAATTAATGAAGAGATTCTTTCACATCCAGTTTTTATGTTTTGAGACACTCAAATTATCTGTTTCATTTAATGAAATTTAAATGAAGAGATTCTTTGGCATCCAGTTTTTATATCCTGATAGACTCAAATTATCTGTTTTCATTTAATGGTGTTAATGAAGAGATTCTTTGGCATCAAAGTTGTACATCTTGAAACTCTCAAATGATCTGTTTCATTTCAGAGACGTAATGTTAGTTTACAAACAGCAAATATATGAAACTGATAGACAAATGAAGTATATACTTCTGGCCTTGTTTTCCTCGACCTTGTCAGGTACAATGAGTGAGAATCGAACTGAGAGGATTATCTCGAAGCCATGTATTGATTTTCCCGGATGGTCTTTCCTTCCGGTGACCATTAATAGCATCCATACTCCCACTGACCAAGAGTTCTCTGGCTGACCCACTGCAGATGCAGGAGTGGAAGTGCCCAGTGTAGGTGGTCACTCTGTAGATCGTCAGGCTTTGGATGGGTTGACTGTGGATGGTCAAGCCCTGATTCAGCTTGTCATTCAGTGACAGAAGGAGATGCTTGGGAGCCTGGAGTTAGATCAGGTGATGCTCATGTTCAGCCAGGACATGTGGAGGATCTGACCCACTTTTGTTTGCAGCAAGGGATCATGTTCTTTCAAACTGATTCGGACTTTTATGGATACAAATTCCAGAAACCAATGGAGAAATCTGATGAGAAGGTACAGGTCTTTCGTTGTAATTATTATTTTCTTTTGATGATTTATGGTTCTAGTTTGAGAAATTATTGGTGATTGATTATTTACCAATTATTTTGTATGTTGACTGGATAGGTGAGATTGGGTATTTTATGTATAAATCAGAAACAAGTATTGGGAAGGTGAAATTAGGTATTTTATGTGTAAATTGGAAACAATAATTTCGAAGGTAAGATAGGGTATCATATGGTTAAATCGGAAACAAAACTAACGATTTAAATTGACACCTGTACAAGAATCTGTATCAAAATATCGCATCCATGTACAACATGAAAGAATATACTGCTTGATTGTTGAATTCTCCATCACAAGGATACTTTAATATGAAAACAGTTAAGGATCTGTTTACTACAGTTAAGGATCTTTTTACTACTGTTAATTATCATTTAATTATTGTTTTTTAAAAGAAATTGATATTAATTCTGATTGATATGTTTTATAGATAGATATATGTTAGTGATGGGTAGATTCCCTCAAAGGGGGTTGAAGTACTGTAAACTTATTGTCCTCATGAGTCCCAAAGCATTCAAGGTCAGTTTAAACTGCCTATTATTCTTTATCATAGTGTATGTTATTTTATTTGTGGCTAAATTTTCCAACAAACTCCAGGAACTGAGGGGCTGGTGTAAATCCATCTAAGGTCCATGCTGGTAGCAAAGGTACTTAAGTCCCCATGGACCCTGGTATGGTGATCTACCTTCAGTTGTTGGTGAGCTGTGGCTTGTTTTCATATTGTATCATCCTCTACATTTAAACTGTTTTTGATTTAATTACTAGTTTTAAATGTCTATCTGTAATAATCTAGTTATTTTACTGTCTTTCATTTACAGTTTTTTGCCATTTACCATTCACTATTATGTACAATATTGGTGGTACTTGTCACGATATGGCCGAAAAATTGCTGATGTGATGATAAATTTTAACTCACTCAGTGTGAAAGAAGTTGTTTCATAAGTTTGTTCTAAAATGCCCCTCAAAGAAGAGAAATGTATGGTTGTATTATTTTCATTACAGGTAATTTATTTTGTCTGCTTTTGTCAAAGATTTAACTAGCTTTTAATTGATATATATTGAGGTCATAATGTATATAGATCTCTTCTGACATCTATTAGCCGTTTTGTTTTTAAAGCAGTGACATTTATGACTTCACTAAATATTGATTGAGATTTCGTGATCAGTTATCTAAAATATACTGTTTCAGTTTGTCAGTTTGTGATCAGTTTGATATTTTATGTAGATTATGAAGTTTCTAGTCAGTTAAAATTGCCTTTTTCCCAACAATTTGAAGGTTTTGAGATTTTATATCTTGAAGGAAAAGGATATCAGCTGTAGATTGCATGTGCATGTGTGTTAAGCATGCATGCATATATTGAGTATGTAAGATCTTAAACTTTTATGGAAACTTTATCCAACTGCAAAATTGAGTTGATACATGGGGGCATGTTTTGAATACACAAATCTGTCTAACTTTTTCATTCTTGTACCTTTTAAAAAATCTCAGTCAACTGTAAAATAGAGTTGACACATGACATGTTGACATGCTTTGAATTTGTAAACATGTATAACTTTTGAATTCTTATACCTTAAGGTAAATCGAAGTGACAAAGTTGATGCATATCTCACTTTTTGTAAGTATATAAATGTGTGTAATTTATTAAATCTCATACCTTCAAAGAAGTGAAATTAGCAGTAAATTACTGTCAGTATTGGTGCATAGATGCATGTAAACGCTTTTATTACGTAATGTCATGAAAGGTCAAAGAAGAATATAGCCATTGTCCAGTATTTTGTGTTTCTGAAATCATTCTTTCCTTTTTCCACAAAGTGATCTCCCTGTTCATGAATCCTAGTAACGACATGGATGCATCACACTGATTAAAATGTCAGTGTTCATCTCAGTAATATGAAAAGAATTAATACTAGTTGAAGGAAGGTAGTCTGATTGACAAATTTATATCCTGCGAGATATCTGTTTTTCGGTGCTTATTTTTTTCCATGGACTTCTACACCCAGCTCTTGTTAGAGGTCCAGGGCTTATTACAGACCAGGCACTTAATCAAACGTTCATCTAGCACTGGATCCTATGCATATATATGCATGAAACCCCATGCTTGCAGCTTCGATTGTTACATAATATCCATCAACTTGTGCTATGAGGAGGACAACAACTTATGACAGAAGGGACCATCCATTAACAAATCTATTTTTGGATCCAGAGAGAATACAAAAAGAAATAAATAAAATAGAATGAAAAAAAAAATGGAATAAAAAAAATGGTAGCCCATGCTTGGAGGGACCCAGCCTGTGCTTTTTAGAGGCACTGTGCTTATTTCATAAACTGTTAGAATCCCTGCACATATTAGAGTTAATACGGCGGTTATGTAAGCGCCATTGACCTCTTGATGTAACTGTCAGGGACTACCCTGTTCTCTACTGACATAAATCTAACAATAAAGAACAATTTTGAATGCATACAAAATAAAAAATTCAGTTGGAGCCTAACATTTTAGTTTCAGGGAGAAAACTGAGGCCATCTTGACTTGTATTATTTTTGTTTTTACTGGCTTTCTTGTTTCATGTCAGTTAAGGACTATCTGTATTTGACAGATCATTGGAGACTTGAGTTGGACTTCTTTCCTTTTTTCCCAAGGAATCCGGAGACAGACTCGCACTATCCATGAAAGCACCACCATGTCTTTCAAACCTACCCATGCCTGACAACATTGTTGTAGGGTTTCTTGTCTGAAATATTGGTCCCAGAAATAGAGTCGTTGTATCTAAAGATACAAAAATAAATATTTACTATCAAAGAAATCTAGATGGTCCCCTAGATGGAATATTCCTTAGAGCTTTGAAGTCGAAATTGTCCGAGTCTTTTTAGACTTGAATAGGAGAGCTTTCAATTTATTCTGTATATTGTCTCATGGCAAACAAGGTTCACACAAGCAATCCTTTTCAGAAAGTGATCAAATGTAAAGCCAGGAACAGACAATCCAGTGACAAACAACATGAGCATCAATTTATGCAGTTGTCATATAATGACATGTGTCAACCACGTCAGTGAGTTTGATCCCCCTGCCCCGGATCCTATTAGTCGCCACTTAAACAACCAGGTGTTATTAACGATCAGTTCTAAGCGGGATCTTCATGTGATGCAGCAGCACTGTGTTAGAGTCAGCATGATAGGCATGGCAACGCATCCAAAGCATGAAATATAGCGCTCTTGTCTGTATATTTGATAGCCTGTATTAAATACATATTATACTTTCACCAAAGTACATGAAGCCTCTCGCTTGCATATCGATTGTCACCATGTGTATGTTCAGGTTTCAAATAAGGTGAAGTTCATTGCTTCAGGTGGTGACCTTGTTCTTCAAGTTCACAGGTATCAAATCTGCTCAGTTCACAGTGTTGTTTTATGGAAGCTGTGGTAGCTATGTTGGTTAGGTCACTGTGTTTTTGTACTGGCAGTTGGGTGCCTCACTCTATGATCTTGCTGCTGTTAGCAGTATTCCAGCAAGATCATGGCAGGGACACCACAAATGGGCTTCACACATTCTGCCCATGTGGGAATCCAACCCAGGTCTTTGGCATCACGAGCAAACTCTTCAACCACGAGGTACACACCACCCGAGCTGAAATCAGCTGACCAACTCTGATGATTTGTCTCATAAGTTTTTACCCCAGAATAAAAGAGTTGTTTAACAAACAATCATTACTTAGTTGTCACTCTTTGCTCTTTTTAACGAGGTGGAACCACTTGGTGGTAGAACAGCCAGGAGAGGAAGCTTGAAATTTTACTACACATGCTTGTTGCATATTATATAAACACTTTTATTTTGCTTTGAAACAGTATGTTGATCACAGGAATCAGATATGTACAAGGTTGAAGAGAGTTATATGTTGTTTGGACAGAGTCATGTGTCTTGATATTCAGTGTGATGATATTCAATGAGATTGAGATACTAATCTCAACTTCTTTGTACATCTACACCAGATCAATATCCTAACACACTCTGGCACTGAGTATATGAATACTGCGGCTGTCACAGATGCAGAAAGAATGCAGCGTGGCAAATATGATCCATGTCACGAATATGAGGTATTGAATTTGAGCATTCACAAATACCATATTTTCTGTCATGCTTTGCCATAAAAAGCGACCATGCTTGTCGTAAGCGGCAACTAACAGGATCGGGTGGTCAGACTCGCTGATTTGGTTGACACATGTCGTCGGATCCCAATTGCGCAGATCGATGCTCATGTTCTTTATCACTGGATTGTCTGGTCCAGACTGGATTATTTACAGACCGCCGCCATATAGCTGGAATATTGCTGAGTGGGGCATAAAACTGAACTCACTCACTCACTCACTCAGTATATTCAGTCATAATAATTTTTTTATTATAATCCTGTAACAAATACAAGTTCTCCAGTACCATATTTTCTTGTGGAGTCATGTATAGCCTAATGGTTGAAGCGTCCGCTTGTCACACCAAAGACCCAGGTTCGATTTCTGACATAGGTGAGGCCCAAATCTGGTGCCGTAATAATTTGATTTAAGGGAACGCTGCGCAGTGGTGTAGTGGTTGACTTGCTGACCTCTCATGTCAAAGAACCCAGGTTTGAATCCCAGTGGAAACATGATTTGTGACCTGGTCTCATACTGTGTTGTGTCGCTGGACAAGACGCTTCGTGCACATTGCACTCAGTCCACCTGGCTGTTTAAAATGGCTACCTGAGAAGCAGATTAGTTAACTTATATGGTGATGCTTAGCACTTAGTAACAATACCGTCAGGTAAATAATAATGTAACGCTAGAGAGCATCCAAAAATGGGCTTCACACATTGTACCATGTGGGGATTCGAACTCGAGTCTTCAGCATGACGACAGATAACTAGGCTACTCCACGGCCTCTTTATTCATGCAGAGGTGAGCAAGTTAGTCCTGTGTTTACACCATTTGGTAAATAAAAGTGTTATTATCATGTCTGTTTTCTAGTTCAGTAATTATCCTCGAGACCACATTTAATATTTTTACATCAAATTTCCGATACTTTGTGTGAACTGACCAGTATATTCCACCAAACCAGCCAGCATTTGCAGCAACCATGATCATACTCCAGTGAGTGTAATTAACTGAATTTAGCTGATATTCCATGCATTTATCACAAATGTCATTCAAGTACACATATAATCCCATCTTTGACAATGAATGTCAATTTATTGATTTCATTATCAATTTCACAAAACAACTCAAATGCTTTATTTCACAATCATGAATCGGTTGGTCTGCCAAATGATAAGTCGTCGGCGTGATCTATATGCATGAATGACTGTTAATGTTAAGGCTACTATTATAATAATGAATGCGCTAAGAGTCGAATGTGATATGTTTTACAAATATATAGTCATGAATATGAATGTTTACTCATGAATACTTCATGTTTAATTTGAAAAAAATAAAAAAAACGTGAATAGAATTTACAGTGAAAACAGAACAATACATTGTGAACAGGGACATAATGGGTTTGGGCAAAATAACACAAGTTATGCTAACTAGATGACGGATATATTCCCTTTTTTATGTCTAACTGTAGTAAACAACACATTACATCCAAATAGAGACTACATACAAGTGACTGTAGTGACCACAAAGACTGAATGGAATTCATGAAGGAATGCAGGTTGATTTACCAAATGTGACACTTATCAGGGTTAGTAATACAAAAAAGTAAACCATTTATATCCAAATAGATTAATACAGAACTAAAATAACTAAAACAAAAGATAATAGAATATGTTATTCCTGGAACAATCAATAAATTCTAATATATGTATTCATATCGGCACTTTATTCAAGTTAATTAGATATATTTTTCTGTTTAAAGTATTGTATCTACAGCTTATTGCTGTTATGAAAGTATGCATGTGTCACATGGTTGGAAAAATGAAAACAAACAACTAAATGTGACAAGAAAAAGGAACTAAAAAAAATATTTCAAGGATCGAAGGCAAGTGGAACATGGATGAGGGGAAAATGTCTATGATATTTTTTTTTTCATGTTTGTTTTCTAATCATGAGCTGAAGTCGAAATCTGTTACATTTAAAGTGACACATTTAAATTTGGCCTGCTAATGCTGGATTCTTCTGTTCAGGGTTTGTATTCACAGAAGGCAGTCATTCCGTACTTGCTGTAAACTGTTCCTGTCTACAGGGTTTTGTAAAAGGTAATCCCAAATGACTGCGCACAGCAGGCAAATCAGGGTAATTTGAAAATAAGTAGTTGATGTAGGTATTGGCATTTTATCACTTTATTCAAACAGTGGTGAAGAACAGAGGATTAAAGTCTCTATAGGTTTACTGATCCTTTTGACACCTCTGCTAATCCATAGATGTAGTTTGGACCATTTTACAGACTTGCTGACAGACATGGAACCAAACATGACACAAAGAAGGTTTTGATGGGTCTCTGATTTATGGAAGTGAAGAAGTCTGATATAGATCACCAGCAACATGTTTCTGGATAGACTAATAAATATTTAGTTCCAGAAATCTTGTGTCAGTTATCTTGTTTAATAACATATGTGGCAGTGGATACAGCCTAGTGGTTAATGCATTGGTAAGACTTCCACCCGTATCTCCCCTTCAATTTCATTCTAATCAAATCATATCACCTGAATACAATCCCTCATCTGATAATAATGAGTTTTTAACATGTTTCTTTAAATTTATCTTAACATGCTGAAACAGATATCCAACTTTTAAAAATGACACTCTAGGAACGTTTCCTTTCCTAAGGGGGGATATGGTCGGAAGTCTTTCCAAAGCACTCGTTATTTTGTTCATTTCTTCATTGGAACTGACATATTGGTACAAGAGGAGTAAAAGAAAACACAATCACCTCGCCTCACCTCACCTCGCCTCGCCTCGCCTCGCCTCGCCTCGCCAAAATTTAAAAAAAACATGAAGTCAAAATATCAACATTAGTTCATTTCCTCAAGGCTGGCTAAGTCATTTTAAACTCAATTTGGACCCTGTGGGTATTTTTGAGGTTAGCGCGGCCCAGAATGAAGATGAATGGTGTATTAATGGATTGCATGGACAACTTCCCCATGATTACATGTCCAGAGATGCCAACCTCTACGATTTTATCGTAGTCGCTACGAATTTTGCCAATATGATTCCACTACAAATCCTACGAAATTTGAATAAAATGCATTAAAATTAGGATATATAGACAAAAACATACATTTTCAATGATGAAATACATTTTCAGACTTCACGTACCTTTCATTCATGAAATTAGATGACACATTTGAACTGGAATGATTGCAAGTACCAAATGTAATATTAGCGAAGCTGATTTGAATACCTTCGCAAATTGACACATTTAGTTCTGGCAGGAATAATTTAACCATGCGGCCATAATATCATTATTTTTTTCTCAATCCACCATGATTTTGTTTATTTAGTTGACTACTAATTTCATGGTCAACCTACTAATTTTGAATGTTGAAAATACTATTTGCAACACATTGGGGCTGGCATCTCTGCATGTCCTCATTAACTGATGATGCAGACAAAATAATACATACATGTTTAGCCATGAAAATGTACCCTGTTAAATGTCTGATTTAACAAAACCAAACCCCCTAGTCTCATAAGAGTTATAAGAATGATTTTAAACTGGGGATGAAATGGACAATGGTTTCTGGTAGGGTTTGTTGTCTCAAGAGTTCATGAAGTCTTTGATACACGCAAAGGTGAGAATTTATGGATGTCAACTTCTTAATTAGATACTTCTTTACTAGATGGCACCATTATCTTGACAACTAGTCATTGGTAGTGGACAAAAAAGAGAATTTGGGGCAGTGATGTATAAGAAGTACTTTTTTTAGAATTTTTAACAATTATTGAACATATGATACTTTGAGACTCTGTAGGTGGCAACAGAACTGCAGTTATTGATGGAGATTCAGAGTTGGAATTTGTCCCCAACATATACTTGTCGTTAAAGTTGGATGAGATGGTCAGACTCACTGTCTTGGTTGATGGCATATCTCACTTGCATAGATGATGTTCATGATGTCAATCACTGTGTTGTGGGGTCTCAATTTTTTATAAACTGCTGGAACATAAATAAACAAACATGGATAGGAAACCAGCTTTCACAGATATGAAACCAACAAGCACCTGTATCAAAACCAAAAAGCATGCATAGGAAACCAACCAGCACCTGTATGAAACCAACAGGCGTACACAGGAAACAACAAGCACTTGTATCACACCAACAAGCATGCATAGGAAAAACACAGGCACCTGTATGACAGTGACCAGCAATCATGCATAGGATAAAAAGCACCTTTATGACACCAACAAGCATTCATAATAAAACAATAAGCACCTGCATGATACCAACAAGCATGCATAGGATAACAAGCCGCTGAATGAAACCAACAAACATACATAGGAAACCAACAAGCACCTGTATGATGCCAGCAAGCATGCATAATGAAGCAATAAACACCTGTATGACACCTACAAACATGCGTAATAAAATAAGTACCTTTATGACACCAACAAACGTGCATAGGAAAACAACAAGCACATGTATGACACCATCAAACATGCATAGTAAAATATGCACCATTATGACACCAGCAATGATGAATAGGAAAACAACAAGCACATGTATGACACCATCAAACATGCATAGTAAAATATGCACCATTATGACACCAACAATGATGAATAGGAAAACAACAAGCACATGTATGACACCATCAAACATGCATAGTAAAATATGCACCATTATGACACCAACAATGATGAATAGGAAAACAACAAGCACATGTATGACACCATCAAACATGCATAGTAAAATATGCACCATTATGACACCAACAATGATGAATAGGAAAACAACAAGCACATGTATGACACCATCAAACATGCATAGTAAAATATGCACCATTATGACACCAACAATGATGAATAGGAAAACAACAAGCACATGTATGACAGCATCAAACATGCATAGTAAAATATGCACCATTATGACACCAACAATGATGAATAGGAAAACAACAAGCACATGTATGACAGCATCAAACATGCATAGTAAAATATGCACCATTATGACACCAACAATGATGAATAGGAAAACAACAAGCACATGTATGACAGCATCAAACATGCATAGTAAAATATGCACCATTATGACACCAGCAATGATGAATAGGAAAACAACAAGCACATGTATGACACCATCAAACATGCATAGTAAAATATGCACCATTATGACACCAACAATGATGAATAGGAAAACAACAAGCACATGTATGACACCATCAAACATGCATAGTAAAATATGCACCATTATGACACCAACAATGATGAATAGGAAAACAACAAGCACATGTATGACACCATCAAACATGCATAGTAAAATATGCACCATTATGACACCAACAATGATGAATAGGAAAACAACAAGCACATGTATGACACCATCAAACATGCATAGTAAAATATGCACCATTATGACACCAACAATGATGAATAGGAAAACAACAAGCACATGTATGACAGCATCAAACATGCATAGTAAAATATGCACCATTATGACACCAACAATGATGAATAGGAAAACAACAAGCACATGTATGACAGCATCAAACATGCATAGTAAAATATGCACCATTATGACACCAACAATGATGAATAGGAAAACAACAAGCACATGTATGACAGCATCAAACATGCATAGTAAAATATGCACCATTATGACACCAGCAATGATGAATAGGAAAACAACAAGCACATGTATGACACCATCAAACATGCATAGGAAAGCAACAAGCACTTGTATGACACCAAGAAGCATGCATATGATAACAAGCACCTCAATGACACCAGCAAGCATGCATATTAAAACAATAAGCACCTGAATGACACCAACAAACATGCATAGGAAAACAACAAGCACCTGTGTTAAACCAACAAGGATGGGTGTGGTACATATCCACAAGCCAAGGATCATAATCAGGACACGTATGTAATTTGAACCTGTGATCCATAACATATGATCCAAGGGTTGAAACTCTGCATAGCAACATCTCTGCCCGAAATGACTGTACAACCCACACCCTATTGAAGCTGTGTTCAGAAATTAAATCAACCCGCCATTTTAGCCATAAAAGCTTCATCACATAAAGGTTACTAGCAGAAATCACATTTATGTTTTTATGCACAATCTGTTACATGTATTGACAAGCCAAAAGCTGATGTAAGATAAAGGACAGAAAGTCTATACAGGTGAGCCAAGGTGGAGAAAAATGCTGATACTCACTCACTCACTCACTCACTCACTCACTCACTCACTCACTCACTCACTCACTCACTCACTCACTCACTCACAATGTATCTTACGAATCTGAATTCCTAGCCTTGATCCAAGGCTGTACTGAAGTCGAACCTAATGGTTGTATAGTAAAGAGGCAAGTCCAGACAACCAGATGGTAAAGGAATCCAGTCTGTTACATTACACAGATTTGTCTGAAAGTCTACTTAATTCCTTAAGGTTAACTCTAAGTTAGGGTGCAGGTCTGGATTACAATATTTTGATCTACCTATAATAGATCTTGTTTAAATGTATATTTCATGTGACAGATCCTTTTCTTATTTTGCTGACGTAGTTGTAAGCGTAGAATGACAATGTTCAAGAGATCAATACAATACATTGAATGCATCTCGTCTCATTTATATAAACATGGCTGCTACAAATACTCTGCTATCTGGATAAGATGTAGCACACTGTCAAACATGATACAGTAGACATCAATATGGAGATGCTGAGCAGTATGGATTTCGCTTGGCTATGAACAAACATGCTGAAAGTGTGAAAACTGTTTAAACATTCTGAAAGGTTTTTTAGTTGCTGTTCTGATTTGAAGTGTCCGAAGCAATATTTCACAATATTCAGCTCAGGCAAGGATGCTTGTTGAGAAATGATGACATAATTCTGAAAATGATATGTCAGGTATCCAATGGTACATACAATCATATGGCTCGCAAGTCTTTCGAGACACTTCTTATGATACCAGATTCTGATGACAGGCTTATACTCAGGAACCAGTTCTAATTCCAAATTGTCCGACCACCAAGTTATGACTTTACTAGACTGACCAAGTGTTACAATGACCATACTGGGCTATTGCAGCTGCTGATACTCAAAATAGGTGACTAATTTGGTGATGATTAGGTCAGGAAGTTGGTATTCCTGCAAAGATTCTTGGGTGTTTTACTGTCACCTGACAACCTTGAGAAAATTCGCAAAGGTGTAAAATGTTGTTCGCTACCACAAGTACTAAACAAGAAAAGGTCTCCCAAAGTGTTGTGACCTACTTAGGGTCAGTATTGTATCAGCTATCATAGTCTATAAATCACAAAATGTTTGCAAAAATTGGGAATGATTTGAGTTTGCAAAAACATTACACAAATTGCTGGTTAAACACAATAAAAAGGTGTTATCTCTTTATTGTTCACAAATTCATATGATCAACAACTATGTAAATAATACTTTAACTAAGCAATGACAAGAACTTGGAGGAAGACTAATTGCTGGGATTTCTAGTCACTTAACACACAAGGGATACTTGAGCAAAAGTTACTCAATCAGTACATCTGGTCTTTAGAGACCATTTGATAGGCTGACACCATTCAACGAGTGAGTGAGTTTAGTTTTAGACAGCAAACAGCAATATTCCAGCTATGTGGCAGCAGTCTTTAAGTAATTAAGTCAACCAAGTGATCTACAGCATGAGCATCAATCTGTGCAATTGGGAACCTATGACACAGTGTCAACCAAATCAGCTAGTTTTACCACCTGATCCCATGAGTCACATCTTGCGACAAGCATAGTAGCCTTTATTTCAAGCATGGGTTGCTGAAGACCTATTCTACCCCGGATCTTCACAGGTACCATTCATCGAGCATGGATAGGCTTCATCACACTTATCTGGAGAACAACAGCTTTGGTGATGTCATTGTCTTTCAAGCTTTAAGCTTTTCCAGTCTATGCAGCTAATGTGTTGTTTTTAGGAAAACATCACTGGAGTACACACAGAAGTACTCCAGTGAGCTCAGTTCAAGATTAGCGACAACTTTTAACATGTGATTGGATTTACTTTAGGTTTGTGTAGCCACTGGTTAAACAACAAGCACATTGTCAAGATGTGTTGATCACCTGTACCCAATTAAAGAGATTTGAAACACCTATTCTTGTATTTCTGATGTATTTCAAGATGTACCTGATAAGTTGGATACTGTTTCTAGAATTAGAATCAAGCATTTTCCCAAAATAGCAAATCAGTGTTCTATAAAGGTCATGTTTATTTGTGACATGTGCTCTGGCTCAAAGCAAAGTTACTAGATAATACCCACAGTAAAGGGGTCATCTGTTAGGGTTGGTTGGTTGGTTGGTTCGTTAGTTGGTTGCTAAACACTGTCTGTAAGTAATCCAGACTGGACCAGACAATTCAGTGATCAACAGCATGAGCATCGATCTACACAATTGGGATCCAGTAATATGTGTCAACCAAGTCAGCATGCTAGAGCACCCAATCACTTTAGTTGCCTTTATTATGAGCATAGTTTACTGAAGACAAAAACATAACTGGATCTTCACATGTGAAGGGACGCAGACGTTGCCAAGTGTAAAAGTACGAACTAAAATCTGATGGCAGGTAAGTAACCTACCAGTATCACCATCAGTAGTTACAGTGTTGATAAAACACGTGGACAAGAAAGTCTTTTATTTCAGGAATAAGATGTTTCGAACAAAAATTCATGTAAGAATCCAAGATCTCTATCAAATGTCACTCAAGTAATAACAGAAGCTGTCATTCCATAAAGTTTGTCAGTATTGTACTTACCAATTGCTAAGATGCCCCTCAAAGACTTTGTGTTCAGTATGCAAATATAAATCATAAAGAGAGTGAGTGAGTACAGTTGTATACAATATTCCTGTAATATCCTGGTGAGGGACTCCAGAAATGGGCTTAACACATTGTACCCATGTGGAGAATCAAACCTGGGCCTTCCGAGTAATGAGCAAACGCTTTAACCACTATTTATAAATCGCAATACTAGTATGATGCTGAATTAATACCCGGTTGTATTACATTGACTTTCGTACCCGCTACAGACCAAACTTTATTTCAAGCGAACTCCACGTCCCTTGAGACATCAATGTCCCTTGAACGCTCTTTACAAATTTACAAATTTCACAACTTATGATTAAGACCAATTCAGCAAACACCATGGTCATGTACCGATCCGGCGAATGTTTTATTTCAGAGTAGTAAATTGCATTTGACGGATAAGCACTGAGATCTTAGCTATTAATCAGTTACCAAAACATTGGATCACACCGAAAAATGACATAAGGAGTTTTGGACTATGTTGACTCTTTCTTTTTGTACTTTGTACTTATCTTTGCCTACTCATGTGATACAATGAGAAACTGATGCATTAAATGTAAGTTTGGACTGAGACTCCATATTTTGTACTGATATAATCATATTATTATTCAGAATATTTAAAAGGGTAATGTGTACTTGTATGGTTCAAAATAGGATTAAGGATGTTCCTCAATCTGATTGTGGTATTACCCATCAACTGCCTATATGCTTTTACGTCATTTATCAACTGCAAATATATGTGCATTGCT
The DNA here is from genome assembly GCF_037392515.1 of Haliotis asinina. Taxonomy (NCBI): domain Eukaryota; kingdom Metazoa; phylum Mollusca; class Gastropoda; order Lepetellida; family Haliotidae; genus Haliotis; species Haliotis asinina. The sequence continues at coordinate 26,296,290 of NC_090294.1, read as the reverse complement.
GTGGTGCTGATGTGGGTCTTTTTCATTAGGGATTATTTGCCAAATATTTACATAGTGAAAATTTTCAGTGTGGTTGATGAAGATGGAGGTAATTCATAAAAAGTTACAATGTTCATTAAACACTCCCAACAGTTGTCAGGAATCCATTATCAGACCACCTTGTGACAAGTTTTTAATAATAGCCTTGGAAATTACAAAAACAGATTATAAACGTTCTCTCCTTCCTTATCATAAATATCCTATTTTTTAAATTAAAATTTAATTTCTAAGCAATATTTTCAGTCTAAAGGGATTAAGTATTGTGTGTATTCAGGAAAACGCAATATATGTTCCTTATTATATTATGTCTTTTTATATTGATTCATAATTAGCATGAACTTTTTACTCAATGAAATGGCTTGAGAGCATGTCCTAAGTTGAACTAAAATGAGGAATATGTTGAACACTGTATTTGTTTGAAAATATTTTCATGGATTTTATGCTTGCTTCAACTTTCATTTCAAGATTTTTTATTTTAATTTTTTTCTCAAGGAAATCCTATTGGCCTACTGCATCTTGGAATATTGAAAATCTATAAATCATTAGTCGAGCCTCATAATATGATGTCAGCAAGTGTTTGTGACCCTTCATTATTGACAATTTCATGGATTGTTTCAACTCAGTCTATTTCAGGTGTTTCAATGATTCAGTTTTCTGTGAGATGCAATTGTTTGGAGAATTATGTGTTCCTGGTCATGAGTGGATTAATTTTGCTTCAACCTTTGTGAGGGATTTTCAGTAGTATTTTCAACAATGGTCGTGTCAGTCTTTTTTTTTTCGTTGTGAAAATGTGAAAACAGAAGGATTTTCAAGCCTGCATTTGCATGCACATAGTAACATGTTTTTCTCGGTTGTCCAAATGTCTTTGGCACTTCCTTTCAAAGAGGAAATTTGTAGCTTTCTTGTTCTCATCCAAATTGTTGCTCATGGTATCAACCACTGTTTTGACTGGTCCAGATTGTATTATATATGTGCAGCCTTTTGTCTTATATTTTTTGTTATGGTCCATATTCACCTCTTTTTTTCACAGATACTCACACTTGCATGCACTAGCATGTTCACAGAAACACCGTCTCATGCATGTGCCCACATGTTCACTCGAATCCACACACATGAATTCATACACAATCTACTCACATACATGGACATGCATAGACAATCACACATATGCATGCACCCACATGTTCACGCAAGCTCCCACACATGCATATGCCCACATGTTCACACATGCATATATCCACATGCATGCAGCCACATGATCACACAAGAGCCCATACATGCAGTCACATGATCACACCCACAAGTCCACATAAATCCACACACATGCATACATATACAATATACACACATACATGCACATGTATAAGACATGTTCACTCACTCATTACCCGCGCACCCACCCACTCACTCATCACCCACTCACTCACCCACTCACTTATCCACTCACCCACTTACTCACCCCCTCACTCACCCACTCACTCATCACCCGCTCACTCATCGCCCACTCACTCACCCACTCACCCACCCATTCACTCATCCACTCACCCGCTCACTCATCCACTCACCCGCTCACTCACCCACTCACCCACTCACTCACCCACTCACTCATCAACTCACCCACCCACTCACTCATCCACCCACCCACTCACTCATCCACCCACCCACTCTCGTTCACCCACCCCCTCACTCACTCACCCACCCACATACTTACTCTTTCTGCCTGTGCTGTATATTTCTACATGTAGCCTTATATGAACACCTGTTTCTGATTCCACATAAGAAACCAACAAATGATCAATCCAACGTAATGTAATTCTATCAGGAAAACCCGACAAGAAACCTCAAACATTTTGCCTCAGTGTAATCAACATAAAACAGATGGACCAACTGGCAACTTGATCACACCATCAATCCTAACAACAAACATGAGACTCACTGGCTTCACAAAATGAAAGTATTTTTCGTCTGTTGAGTGCTGGGATTACAGGGAGATGAGTCTTAGTCCCTCTACCATCTTAATTCTTGCGTCTTCAACAGGAGCATGACCCACACTGTTTAACAATTATGGCATGGCTTGCGAGATGAGCGATATTCATGATAACGTATTGTCACCTCTCCATTAAGCTTTCGAGAAACAAGGATGTAGTGGTAGTAATGCCACAGAACATACTTTTAGGATTAAAAACTACAACTTGATGAGCTAATGCCAAGATGCCAAGTTCATTGTAACTGTGAGGTAATTACTCAATTTAAGAAATTTCTCTTTGTATGTTTATATACCCCTTGAAACTTACTACCATTCATCTGATGAAGGAGCAAACGTACGCTCCGAAACGTCCACTTATTCGCAGTGAAGAAGCTGATGTCCATAAATCTTGCATTTCTTATGTTTAGGGAATTCTACATATATGCATATGATGATGCACATATAATTGTCTATGTTGTCTGTGTTTTCTTCGGCAAGAGAGGTAGCTGGGTAGTCTAAAGTGATTAAAACGTTCCTGGGAACCCGGGTTTGATTCCCCACATGGGTACAATGTGTGTAGCCGATTTCTGGTGTGCCCTGCTGGAGTATTGCTAATTCGAAAAAGATTTCTTTTTCAATGTATGTTTTCTTCACCAAGCAGTAAAAGGGTACCTGGTAGGAAGAGATAGTAAATCTAGGCATTATTCATAATGTATCATCAGGGAGCTAATAATGAATTTTGAATGTGTGCTTAGTCATTAGCAGGGTAATGTTAATGCACTTTCATTAGCATTCAAACTGTTAATTTAATATTGCCATATGAATGGAATGAAAGGACAGATCAGTAACGAAATGTTTTTTCACTCCAGGCAACAGCCAGTATCATATTCCTATACTGGGATCAAAATTATTCGCACCATTGCACTGATGGCACAGCTCCGAAATCATTTTGCCTCCGGAGCTTAACTCAAAAAACATTCAATATTTGTCAACCAAAATTTGTTGGTATAAGAAACAGAAGGTATGGTGGTGCTTTATGCTATTTACAGATCATTGTCATTTATATTTTTCTTGATTTCCATGGAAACGTTTTGGACTTAGTCTTAAAGGGAGGGGTGAGCTTTGTTTCCGGAGCATAACTCAAAAACCATCAAATATTTTTCTGCAAAACTTGGTAGATATATGTTTGTTGTTTCAAATATGTGTGAGTCAGGGGGATAATTGTCATCTTTTGATGACTCTTAACTTTTCCTTTTAATGAATGTCTGATTATGTGTGTCTCTTGTCAGTTGTTTCATCTTTAGGGGTTGTCATGTCCCTGGATTGACTGGTCCAGTCTAGAGTATCAGACTGCCATCATATAGCTGGAAAATTGCTGAGTACAGCTTAAACTAAACTCACTCACTCACTTATGTTCAAATGTATGTATATCAGAAAGTATGTGGGTTTCATGCCTAAATCTGTTCACATTACCTTATCAACATCTAACATTGTACTCCACCTGACTAAAACAGTGACCACCCACTAGATGGAAGTATACACTGACAGTGCATAAAGAATAGACACCATAATTTATTTATATTGATTTGTATTTTTATGATGGAACTGAAGATAGCAGAGATTTCAAAGATTTATTTTACAATTGTAATAAAAAATGTTCCTTTTATCATAAGGTGAGATGATAAATTTTTCTTATGTCTGTTTGTGTAGTGTTTTTGATACCGAATTTGTTCTTTTATCCCCTGCAAATCATATGTGTGGACTTCTTTTCTGGAACTGAACTTTAAAGCTTTCAAAACTTTCCTTCCACTTTGCTATATAGAAGCAAAAACATTTGACATAATCACAACGCATAGGCATATTCATGAAGAGTATTTTGTCATTCGTGGGATATTGATGACTGTCCTTGTGTTACCTTTCTGGAGCGATGGGATAGCCTTGTGCTTGAATCACTGCCTTGTCATACCGAAGATCTGGGTATTATTCCGTGTGACGACCATTTCTGGCGTCTCCTGTCAATTTGTTCATGACATGCAGGGGAGTCACTTACTTTGTACATAGCTTTTAAAGGGGTCATTCACATTGTACATGCTTCTCTATAAAAGTCATCTTCACCCCCTATCCATAAATTATCAACAGTCACTATCCACTTATAATCAGTGACTATTATTAACCATTAATTATTATTTGAGCTCAAGTGTAAATCACAAGGATCTCTTGACTTTATTTTTCAACTGAACATTGAACTCTCTACACACCCAAGCCCCACTCCCTGTTTTCAAAATCCTGATTCCGCCTCTGCAATATATAGAAGCTTGTCTCACAATGCAGCTGTCACTAAACTCAAAGGGAGACAACTCCTGTTAGGTGTATAGTTTACCCAAGATGGCAGCTATGCTATGACGATCTAGCCAGGTAGAGGTTTGCTCTCACGGACAAGATGGTAAGATGAATGAAAAATGACAAATTTGTCACCTATTTGCTTTTGTTGATACTTACAGTAAGTCAGTGTCTCAGAAAGTGTTGTAATGAACTGTCAGGAGGCCAAACAAGCTGTTTGCACTGGAATGACCTGTTTCTCATACTCAAACGTGCCACGGAAGACTTGCTCGAGTTGTTGTGTAGATTGATGTTGAGTGTGACATGTTTTTTAGGACGAATGTGGGTTATAATCAGTTACAAAGTCTTCAAGGGTTTATTTTATGTACAAAAATTCCTGTCATAGCTGAATTGCCATGCATGAGTGGTTTTCACGTTGTAAATATTGTTTACAGAGTTTTCAACTGGTAATATGGCTTCCGGCCCAAAGACAGAATTTCAACATGTTCTAGGTGACGTCCATAGCAATGTTGCTGTTTAAAAAGTGATATGTTTGGGATATTGAGTGTAAGGATTTGTTTATGTGTATTTATTATATTTACATGAGTGTCAGCTGTCTTTTATGAACCAGTACAGGGTTCACTTAGGCATTCAGCTGACTTCCATTGGTAATAGTGTCAGTGGGGGAATCATTTTTCTGTTACATTGACTGGGATATTGGTAATAAATGTTGAAGAATTTCCACAGACATTGCCTCCAAAATTGGGTAGAATAAACATCCATGAGGATGCCTAAATAGTTCTCTGTGATAGTTACATATAAGTGTAGTACATAGTGTGATAGTTATGGTCGCTCTGTTTCATTGCAAGAGATAGGGGCGGTAGGATAGCCCACTGGCTAAAGTGTCTTCTCCTTATGCCAAAGACGGGGATAGAATCCTTACATGGGTACAATGTGTGAAGCCCATTTCTAGTGTCCCTCGCCGTGATATTGCTCGAATATTGTTACAAGTGGCAAGAAACCCATCTCACTTACTGAATTTGTTGTGTAGAAGGCTGGTTATAAGCTGATATTTTGTTTTTCAGTGAGGTAGTAGAGTATAAATAATGTTCATGTTTATTTTGAAAGACTAACAACTTTTATGCTTTCTTCAGCATGTAGGAGACCCTCTACCCTGTAATTAAATCAATACACTTACACCTTACTGAAGATTTTTGGTTGGTCTCATTGACGTCTGCTTCCTAATTGTATGTGTCTTTTATGGAAAAGGATAGGTGTTGTTTGGGGTGGCTTGGTATAACTGGCTGTGACATGGGTGTAGGAGCCTGCACAAAAGGCGCAACTAGTGTATTTGTACAAAGACGGAGGAGGTTGGACAATTGCTCAGTAGAGTCTACTGTCGAATATTAATGTTGTGGAAAGCATTGAAGTATAGTTGTGAAAACTTATTAGCTATTTGAAAAAAATGGTTGTCATTTCCTCTTTTACTTTCACACTCATCTGACATTGTTAGATGTTTGAATAATATTTAAAATGTATGAAAAGCAGCTATTTTTAGACTGAATTTGAAAATCTTCGCGTGAGCAGGTGTATAATTTACATTGATATTTTTCCAGGTGTTCCTCAACTTGCAGGAAATTTGATTTTGTGAAAGATTAATTGATGTTCAAATATTACAAAACCTCTAAAAATTCAAATTTGTTCCATGCTACATCTTTTTATATATATATATATATGTATGTATGTATGTATGTATGTATGTATGTATGTATGTATGTATGTATGTATGTATGTATGTATGTATGTATGTATGTATATATATATATTATGTGTTGTCATAAGTCACAAAATGCTGGTTAAGTACAAATACTGGTTTACGTTCATATGAACATAATACAATCTCTCTTATCAATTTCTAAACATTTTTGCTTGACTCTTAAATTATTCTATATGATATAAATCCTTTAACCCATCATGTCCTTAGTGAGTGAGTGAGTGAGTTTTATTCCACACTCAGCTATAGTCCAGCTTTATGATGGTATTCTGTGTGTAATCAAGTCTGGACCAGACAATCCTGTGATCAACAGCATGAGCATCAGTCTATGCAACTGGGATGCGGTGGCATGTGTATGTCATCAGTGGCAAGTTTCACAACCCAGTGCTGTGGAGACAGGTGGTGAAATTTGTTCAAACCGCCTGAAATTGATTTATGCTTCATTTACCAGTGACTGTCCTTAAAGGGATTAACTTGAGTCGAGGGGTCATATAAAAGAAATGTAGCACACTGACTGTCATTCACAAGTAGGGCTGCGGTTAACTCAGCCATGTTTTTTGTATATTGTGTACATTACCAAATGAATATAAGTCATAGACAATAACACAGTAAGCCCTGCTGTTCAGAAGATGGGCTCCATTTCGTTTGTCAAGACAGCAGCTTAGATCAGTCTAGATACAAAACAACATTTTCTTTTACCAGAGGTCATATCCAGCAGCCAGAGATTTACTGCTTTTGTCTCTGACTAGATCTGAATTTTAATTACTTTAGGTAGTTGTTTTTCTGACACATAAACTATTGAATTCATACTGAACACCAAGTTTTTGAAAATATTTTTATTGAATGAGAGTGAAATGTCTTGTCACAGTGAGGAATCTTCTCAGATAAATTTCAGTGCTTTCATTGTTTCTTTCATTGTTTTCATTTGGCTGTCTCTGGGAATTTGTTTTTGTTCGCTGCTAAGTAATCTGATTTAGAAACAGAATTGCGTTAGCGAAGTTTTTAAGAGGTATGTTTGAATTCCTATTTCTTTCAGTCTTCCAAATTTAGATTTATACCAGATCAGTGGAATTTCTTGTTATGAGGGCTTTTGGTCATTGTGATTTTGCTGAAATAAAACATAACTAGAATGTTTGATGGACGATATTTCATTTTTACCTATTTTTATTTTTAAAATTTACATCATAAGCCCCACTAACACAGTTTGCATGGCACATTTTACTTCCTGATGGCGCAATTCTCAAATAAACCAAATATTAGAGTCAGGCAGTGTGGAAAATAACCACTAGTCTGCTAGCCAATGGCTTGTAAAAATCCAGTAGGGCCAGTAAATCTTTAGTGTCACTGGCCCAACTGGCTAGTGAATTTTCATGGAGTTATGTAAATATATCACATGTTATGTTATAACACAGATGCAAGATTATGGCCTGATAAAAATATTCATCATACCTTAATAATGAAACCTATGCCATGCCGACAATACGTTATTCTCATCTATTTTTGTAACGTGTTTCATATAAGCTTTGTCTATGAACTGAAATGTTAGATTAGCCTGATTATGTTTTTGCGTTCTTATCGGTTACCCATACTGTGGTTTTCATGAAACATTGAACTCCTCATTGCTCGATGTTGATATGCAGACAGACAGATCAAAACAGGGTTAATCAATAAATGGTCACAGCTATGGATATTTGTACTTGCTGTCCTATTTAAATGTAGGTCAGTGCGACCTAATTGTGTTGCTTTCAGATTGTACAAGAAAGAAATGGTATGGAGAGCCCTAATGTATCTTTTATTCTGTTCATAGATAGTATAATGTCACTGTGTGATTTATTGATAATTGGCCTGTATCTTGAAGCATTATTTAACATTCAGAATGGCAAAAGGTTATGGCATGTATAGGTTTACAAGTTGATTCTGTTATCATTGCATTTATAGTCTTGAGAGAAGTCATTTGAAATATGTTGGACAGATTACATAAAATAATTAGTCAAATAATTAGTTTTATGTAACATGTCAAACCTAAATATCATGAAGTTGTATGGAACCTGCCTAATTTACAAAATGTTCAAATATACTTCGACCTGTCTAATCTCTGCATGAGTGCATATTCTGGGTGTATACTACGCAAGCTGTCTGTTAAGTGCTTGAATGTTGTAAGTGATTACCATTGTGTTATGACTGTTTCATTTGTCATCTGTTTCCAATGGTCTCAAGAATACCGGAATCTGTAAAAGAAGTTTGAAAAGTTAAAAGTTTTCATATTGTATGAAGATGCATTGAGAAAGCCTTAAGGGCACTTGAATTTTGAAACTAAAATACAGTGTGAACTGCAACCAATGTACAATGGCACTTGGGGAAGCAAAGTCTCCTGGATGTTTCCTGAGAAAACACGGTCTTCTGGATGGGTCCCTTGTCGTGAGTGAGTGAGTTTGGTTTTACACTGCATTGAGCACTTGCTGTAACCATTGCCCCACCCAGTCAGCATCAATCCCCACTCACTGTCACCACCATGTCACCATTAATCCCCACTCACTGTCACCACCACCCCATGGTGTCACCATTAGTCCCCACTCACTGTCACCACCGTGTCACCAATAATCCCCACCCACTGTCACTACGCCACCTTGTCACCATTAATCCCCACCCACTGTCACAACCACCCCACTGTGTCACCATTGATCCCCACTCACTGTCATCACCACCCCACCGTGTCACCATTGATCCCCACTCGCTGCCCCACTGTGTCACCATTAATCCCCATTCACTGTCACCACTGCCCCACCATGTCACCAATAATCCCCACTCACTGTCACCACTGCCCCACCATGTCACCAATAATCCCCACTCACTGTCACCACTGCCCCACCATGTCACCAATAATCCCCACTCACTGTCACCACTGCCCCACCGTGTCACCATTAATCCCCACTCATTGTCACCACTGCCCCACTGTGTTACCTTTAATCCCTACTCACTGTCACCACTGCCCCACTGAGTTCTCAATAATCCCCACTCACTACCACCACCACCCCACCTAGTCAGCATCAATCCTCACCTGCTGTTTCCACCAATTCTGCATTCCCCCAGTTACCAATTCTATCATCCTCCCCCAACTCCCACCTCTACCCTCCCTCCCTTCCCCTCCCACCCCACCCTAGTACCTTTCCCAGAAAGCCACCCTACCCCTGTTAGCAAGGTCTGTATGACCACAGCCAGCTAGTTACAACCTCCGCCCACATAACACTTGGCAGTGGGTGCTGACAGATCCCTCAGCCACATGATCCTTGGCTAGTCCAACTCCTGCAGGGGGGAGGAACTGTTCCTCCCATTAAAGACCTGAATGGATGTAAGGTGTCCTATTAGTGTTCATGATCATGATTTAAATGAGTAATGCACCCAGCCTTCATAGGTGTGCCTGCATAATAACTGGTTAAATGCATGATGAATGCATGATCACTTAATCAATATTCCATTTGCCTGACATTACTGTTGGAGAATTTACACTTGCACTTGTTGGACCCATGTATGCATTCCGAGCCATTAAAGCTTGATCGATGACTGTTTTTTCCCAACTGATGCAACAATAGATAGACTTAAAAAATTACTTTTGGAGAATGGCTTTGTTAGCCAGAATGTAGCAAGATTATTGACTTCAAGCTTGATCAATGTGATGTTTGAAGAGTTTGTTGTGAGGAAAAAAACTGTGCTCAAGGTTGACACGAGCTATTCAGTAATTTAAATATATCTTTGTTGAGGATTCAGTGCAATTATATTCGCTACTGTTCACAAATTTGCAAATGTGGTGAATGTAAAATGCATGTATTTAATGCTGCTTTTTACATTCACCACATTTCCTATACATACATTAAAAATGCATTTGTATGTATAGGAAATAGGAATATGCTTTTTTTATGTGGATCGTCAACACATCTTACCAATGTTGAGCACATTTTCATGTCATGAAAGTTTGTGGACACTTGAACCTTGTATTTGAGAAGCTGGGTCAACATGGCTCTCTGTTAATTTTGTTTGCTCTGCATTTAAAAATCTTAATCATATTTACTGTGATATTGGTGATTAAAAAGTGATTTTGAAAGGGACATGTTTGTTCATGGCTGTTGACGTGATGCACTTGGAGCCAAGTGCCTGCACCGAAATGTCTGGTCTGACTAGAAAGTGTGCCCCCCAGAAATATGCATCTGTTATGTATTAAAATCTGTAGTAGTTATGTCTGCTTGCTTTCAGTGAAGTGGTCGGGTAGCCTAGTGGTTAATGTCTCATCATGTTGATGACTGGGTTCAATTCCCACATGGGTAAAATGTGTGACGTCCATTTCGAAACCTATCCCACATGGTGTTGTCAGTGTTTGCCAAACCGACCTCAATTACAAGTTGGGTTGTAGAATATTTGTAAAGAGTGTTTCAAGAGAAATAACTCTATGGGGTTCGCTTGAAATAAAGATCGGTCAGTAGAGGGAGCGATAGTCAGTTTAAAGCAATGTTGCATTCAGTTTGAACTTTTTTATTTCATATTTTAATTTTAATATGCATATTTTTTCAGAATAATTTCCATCGCTTGGGGTTGATAGTGTTAAAGAGAGAAATGCAATGTTGATTTTTAGAGAGGTGAGGCGTGATAGTGTGCCTTGAAATAGTATGGATTGAGTACTATGAGACAAACTACATACACTACAAACTACATACACTACATACTACATACACTACATACAATAGTTGCTGTTGTTGCTGATTGATGGGTTTTATGCCAGCATGTCATTTATCCTGCACACAAAAATCCAAGTGACTTGGAACAGAGGCACAGATAAGCTGGGTCACATCTGTGTAAATCACACAAATATTTTTGTGAAAACTAAATCCTTATAATGTCTGTTGCGTACAAGTAAGCATGATTTTTTTGGTAAATACTCAATAAATTTGTTCTCACATGCTCACATAAGATAGATTAAACAACTGAGGTATACTGAGAGTTTTTATTTGAGCACATAAACTTTGCAACATGCAGTTTTTCTGATCACTTCTCATTTTATAAATCAAATGTAATTAACAAGCACATAAACCAACCTTTAAACTTTATTATATTTTTGCAATCAATGGACCATAGCAAAATACCCAATTGATATTTAGTGAGATGGGTACAATTTGTTTGGTTACTCAAAGGAAAGTTAGGATACCCGATTAAGCCAAACACAAGCGAGTATATTCGCAATGACCCAGAAAGTTTACTGTAGCTCTGCTTGGAAGGATAAAGAGTTCTTATGCTACTGCATGGTACAGTCCTCATGTACCTTTTCATAGCAGGACCCGTGAAGGTCCCGGGGTAGAAAAGGCCTTCAGGAACCATATGCTTGCCATAAAAGGCGACTCAGCTTGTCGTAAGAGGCGACTAATGGGATCGGGTGGTCAGACTCGCTGACTTGGTTGACACATGTCATCGGTTCCCAGTTACGCAGATCGATGCTCATATTGTTGATCACTGGATTGTCTGGTGGTGACTCGATTATTTACAGACCGCCGCCATATAGCTGGAATATTGCTGAGTGCGGCATAAAACTAAAACTCACTCACTCACTCACTTTTTATAGCGGAGCTGGAACTGAGCTCCTGTAAGTCAGACTCGCATCGTTAGGGAGGATGAGGATGTCACATGTGATGACATGGTAGGTATGTGTTTGATGATCTCAATGACATGGTAGATGCATGTTTGATAATGTGGGTCTCAATCCACGAAGTGTTCGTAACATTACAACCTATTGTAATTGTATTGTTTATCACAAGCTAATAAATGTCATAGTGCTATGCATACTTTGTGAATCAGGACCTTTGTTCAGACTTGATTAATCACAGACCACCATTGTAAAGCTTGAGTATCACTGAGTATATTGTTAAACAAGCAAACAAACAGAACTGCCCACAAGTGCCCAAGAGAGAAGCAACCATTAGAAGCTGTCCGTTTGCTGTTTCAAATAAACCCATTTAAGCTCAAAACTAACCCCAGCAAGATGGGAGACTGGCACAAGTCTCTAAGGTAGTAATCATGGTTTAAATCATAATTTCTAAAAATATATATATTCCTCTATCATTTGAGATAAAGGATTTCAGGATATATCATGATAAATAGAAACTTTTATGTTCATCGACTCCATTCAACCTCTTTTATGAGTACCATTAATTCTGTAGTCTTTTATTTCTCTAAATTTCTTTGAATACAGCCTCACGATCTCGTCAAACTCTGAATGGTGAATATATGTGTTTTACATTGAAATTCGATGAAAATGTATGATATACCTCGCTGGAAAATCAGAGAAGAAATTATTCATGCTTATGTTCATCTCTGAACGTGACACTTTAGTTTCAGATTACATTTTGTGTTAGCATCATGCTAAATACCCACAACTTCTCCATTTGTTTTTCTTTTTAACATTTTTGCAAATGTCACACAAAAACTGAATCTGGTTTTTTTTTCAATATATCACAGTATATCTCTTTTGGGTAAATGTCTTACTCTTTCTCAAGCTTTCATGTACTGTTCTTGTACATTTAGCATCCATGCCGAGTACATTTCATCAAACTCACTGATACTCACCCGCCCACTGACTGACTAACTCACTCACTCACTCACCCATCCACCCACTCACTCATCCACCCACCCACTCACTCATCTACCCACTCACTCACTCATCCACTCACCCACTCATCCACCCACCCACTCACTTGTCCACCCACCCACTCATTCACTCACTCATCCACCCACCCAACCACTCATTCACTCATCCACCCATACACTCACTCACTCACTCACTCACTCACTCACCTAATGATTATCAACTGTCTCGTTCACAGACCCACTTACGTAATTCCCTCAGTTTATTACACATCACCTTACATGGTCAGTAATCCATCTAGTATCAACCCACTCACTCACCCATCTGCCATATGAAATACATATAATCATATTAAACACCACCTCGCAGTCTGTCCCTCACCCAACTACATGCTACTCATGAAGATCTTAGTTAGAATTAGTAAAATACAATAATGGCATGTAGTCATATGCATATCAAACACCTGTTGCCAATTTGTCCTTTACTTGCCCATCTATGCACTACCCATGAAGATCCTGGTTAGAATTGGTAAAATACAGTAATGGCATGTAGTCATATGCATATCAAACACCTGTTGCCAATTTGTCCTTTACTTGCCCATCTATGCACTACCCATGAAGATCCTGGTTAGAATTGGTAAAATACAGTAATGGCATGTAGTCATATGCATATCAAACACCTGTTGCCAATTTGTCCTTTACTTGCCCATCTATGCACTACCCATGAAGATCCTGGTTAGAATTGGTAAAATACAGTAATGGCATGTAGTCATATGCATATCAAACACCTGTTGCCAATTTGTCCTTTACTTGCCCATCTATGCACTACCCATGAAGATCCTGGTTAGAATTGGTAAAATACAGTAATGGCATGTAGTCATATGCATATCGAATACCTGTTGCCAATTTGTCCTTTACTTGCCCATCTATGCACTATCCATGAAGATCCTGGTTAGAATTAGTAAAATACAGTAATGGCATGTAGTCATATGCATATCGAACACCTGTTGCCAATTTGTCCTTTACTTGCCCACCTATGCACTACCCATGAAGATCCTGGTTAGAATTGGTAAAATACAGTAATGGCATGTAGTCATATGCATATCGAACACCTGTTGCCAATTTGTCCTTTACTTGCCCACCTATGCACTACCCATGAAGATCCTGGTTAGAATTAGTAAAATACAGTAATGGCATGTAGTCATATGCATATCAAACACCTGTTGCCAATTTGTCCTTTACTTGCCCATCTATGCACTACCCATGAAGATCCTGGTTAGAATTGGTAAAATACAGTAATGGCATGTAGTCATATGCATATCGAACACCTGTTGCCAATTTGTCCTTTACTTGCCCACCTATGCACTACCCATGAAGATCCTGGTTAGAATTGGTAAAATACAGTAATGGCATGTAGTCATATGCATATCAAACACCTGTTGCCAATTTGTCCTTTACTTGCCCATCTATGCACTATCCATGAAGATCCTGGTTAGAATTAGTAAAATACAGTAATGGCATGTAGTCATATGCATATCGAACACCTGTTGCCAATTTGTCCTTTACTTGCCCACCTATGCACTACCCATGAAGATCCTGGTTAGAATTAGTAAAATACAATAATGGCATGTAGTCATATGCATATCAAACACCTGTTGCCAATCTGTTACATACTTGCCCTCATATGCACTAGTAACCCATGAAGATCCGAGCTAGACTCAGTTAGCCTTCAGCAACCCATTCTTCTTGTTAAGAAATGTGACTATCAGGATTTGGTTGTTAGACTTGCTGACTTTGTGTCATTGTATCCTAATTGCAAAGATCGACTGTCATGATGTTGATCACTGGATAATCTGGTCCAGGCTGGATTATATACAAACTCACACACCCAGCAACTTCATATCCCTCATGCTCACATTCACTCTCTGTGTGTGTCTGTCTCTTTTTCTCTCTCTCTTTTGTTCTCTTGCTATCTTTTTTCTTGTCTTTCTTTTTCTCTCTTTCTTGGTCTTTTTTCTTTCTTTCCTCCCCCTTTTTCTTGTTCCCTCTTCATTTTGTTACTCTCTCTTTCTCTCTCTATGTCTCTCTTTGTGTCTCTCTCACATATACACACACCAATACACCCACCCCTCCTCATGCCACATATGCAATGAATCTACCGTTGTGTAGAGGCATATTGAAAGCACTGGCTTGAAGTTACCACTTATATAGATCACACATTTTCGACCCCATTGATGTCACACAGCTCTATATCGAGCACATATTAATAATATAAAGGACCTTTCACTCTTGGGCTCTAAGATGCTATGCACTGGATGTCATGTTGGTGCTCCGCTGTTCGGGAGTCACTCAAGCGGAAAGTGGTTCAAGACTTGTCACTGTGGCTGTGTTTTGCTTCTGAGGTGTTGGTAATGTATACCAGCTGAATGAGTAAACATATATATCATGATGGAACTCAAGCATAGCACTCTATGCTGCATATGACCTAGATTCTATTTATAAATTGTCATGACCTGCATATGAAAGAATAGAATAAATAGACGGAAGGCACAACATACTTTAGATTTTGTTATAACACACATTCAGAGATTTATCTATGTGATGACTTGTTCCTGTTTGTGTGGAGTTGTGCTCCTTGGCTGTGCATAGAATTTGTAGACTGTGATTAGAATTTTATGCTTCCGTTTCTGTTCCTTGTTTCTCATCCTATTCTTAATCAATCAGTCAATCAGTCACGTAATAACAAAAGTTGCTATCCATAAACTTTGTTCAATACCGTATGTGTACAAACTTGATCCCATTGCTATACGACTGAAACAGTGTCAAGATGACTTAAAACTTCAACTCAGCTTAACTACTGGCTTTCCCCCTGTGACCCTACACCATTCTGTTCTGTTAACCCTGTCTGTTTTGTACATCAACACATCAAAGTCAACTCTTTCATGCAACATTTTGTAGCAGTGTTGTCTGCACCATCTCACAAATAACTAGCCTACGTAAATCGTAGTGATTCATGGCTTCTACCAGCAGAAATGTGTAAAAGTAATTACCGGTATATCTGTACCAGAAAAAGCTCAACAGGCCATACACAATCATGTTGTCTTCAATGTCCTCAGCAGCCTTTGCTCTGGTTCTTCATCTCTCTATGGAACATTACTCTAGTGGTATTCTCTAGAATTAATACACCTGTATATGTCCTCCTGACATCAGCTGGTCCTAGAGCTTTGTCTAAGTATTGTATCAATCACCATAATTTTAGAAAGAACAATGGAGAGCCAGGGGCACTGTTAGAATCAAAACAGCATGGTTGAAGTAAATCCCAGAACTTTGCAGGGCTTACTTAGACATAAATTTTTAAAAGAAATGTTTATAGGTTTTGAAATTCAATATCAGTGAAAGGAAGGTATGAACGGTTTCACAAATATACCTGACCAATTGGTTGGTTTTTTTCTGTTTCATTAGAGCTCCATTCACAAACGGTATCAAGAATATACCTGACCAGTTGGGGTTTTATTTTCTGTTTCATTAAAACTCCTTTCCCAAACACACCCAGTGCCACACACTCAGGTCTTGCCACTTTAATACACCCAGAGATGGGTATGAGTGCTCATGTAATACACAGTTAAGAGTATTTCAGATGAGGGAATACAATACACAATGATTGTTCACTTTTAGGTGTAAGACTTTTAGTTTTCTCTTACTAAAAAGCAATAATTTTGAGGCTTTTTAGCACTTTAGTATGCTATTAGTGTTTACAGGCCTTTTTTCAACAATTATCAGTTGTAAGACAGTTGTTTTATTTGGTTAATTTTTTTTATTTGGTCTTTCATTTTATTTTAAGTTTATTTCCAAGAGATTAATGTTACATACATACGAAACAGACATGAATTGAAACTTACATACATACATACATACATACATACATACATACATACATACATACATACATACATACATACATACATACATACATACATACATACATACATACATACATACATACATACATACATACATACATACATACTCTTTAGTTGCTGTCATAATGAAGGTGTCAGTAGTCAGAATATGTGATTCATAATCTTCTTATAATTATTCCATGCGGGAGCATATTAGGTCTCGGCATAGTTACATTTGTATTGAATGCCTGTAGATATACTAACACAGGCATAGCTACATTTGTATTGAATGCCTGTAGGTATACTAACACAGGCATAGTTACATTTGTATTGAATGCCTGTAGATATACTAACACAGGCATAGTTACATTTGTATTGAATGCCTGTAGATATACTAACACAGGCATAGTTACATTTGTATTGAATGCCTGTAGGTATACTAACACAGGCATAGTTACATTTGTATTGAATGCCTGTATATATACTAACACAGGCATAGTTACATTTGTATTGAGTGCCTGTAGATATACTAACACAGGCTTAGTTACATTTGTATTGAGTGCCTGTAGATATACTAACACAGGCATAGTTACATTTGTATTGAATGCCTGTAGATATACTAACACAGGCATAGTTACATTTGTATTGAATGCCTGTATATATACTAACACAGGCATAGTTACATTTGTATTGAATGCCTGTAGATATACTAACACAGGCATAGTTACATTTGTATTGAATGCCTGTAGATATACTAACACAGGCATAGTTACATTTGTATTGAATGCCTGTAGGTATACTAACACAGGCACAGTTACATTTGTATTGAATGCCTGTATATATACTAACACAGGCATAGTTACATTTGTATTGAGTGCCTGTAGATATACTAACACAGGCTTAGTTACATTTGTATTGAATGCCTGTAGATATACTAACACAGGCATAGTTACATTTGTATTGAATGCCTGTAGATATACTAACACAGGCATAGTTACATTTGTATTGAATGCCTGTATATATACTAACACACTTCACGTCGTTGTCATCATGGAAATGTGCAGTGACCATTATCACACTAATGATATCTGATTAATGCTAGCACATCATCCTTTAATAGGTCTAGATAGACTTGCATGTAACAGGCAATTTAATAGTACATAATCATATAATTGCTCAATGTTTGACCACAGGTCGAGGTAGAATTGTATCTAACAGGGACTTTGTATTGGAAATGTGCAGTGACCATTATCACACTAATGATATCTGATTAATGCTAGCACATCATCCTTTAGTAGGTCTAGATAGACTTGCATGTAACAGGCAATTTAATAGTACATAATCATATAATTGCTCAATGTTTGACCACAGGTCGAGGTAGAATTGTATCTAACAGGGACTTTGTATTAAACACATGCGTACATACAAACAAACCAGCTTTCTAATCGCAGTCATCATGGAGGTGTCCAGTGATCATTATCTGAGTTGTGATAGTTTAGCTGTGTTGATTCCGGTACGGAACACATACTGAAATTGAAAAAGGCCACATCTGTAAGTTGGTGAAATACCATTTGTTAAGGTCCATAATGGATTAATATAGAGCATTCTCCTGTGTTCATTTGAGCAAGGAATGAGTGAAAAAAAATCATTTATATCACTTCCATTGTTGTCAGTTTCAGTGATACTCTGTGGAGATAATACACAATGGGATTTGTTTGTTTGATCACAGACTCAGAAATATTCAAGCTCCGTAAATAATCTAGACTATCCAGTGATTGACATCATGAGCATCGATTTATGAAACTGGAACATGATGACACATAGACAAAGTCGACCTTATTCCCTCAGTCAAAATTTAGTACAGGCTAGAATTGCAGAAGGCCAAACTGCTGATGTGCTATTTTTAGATTTGTATCTGAGTTCTATCATAACATACTGATTCTACAAGGAATCAAAATGGTGACTTGCGATTGAGTTCTACATGTCCATCATATCAAAGATACTGGGGCACACACACGATTTTATTAATAAGAATAAGGGATCATGTATCTTCTGATATGCTTAGTTTAGGGTTGTGTTATTGATAAGGTATATAAACTAATATTGATTTGTAAAGTTTGTACAAGGGTCACCTTACATGGAATTGCTTTGTGTTTGGCGATATAAGGTGTATAGTTTCAAATGTCAGCAGTATCAAGTTGGATGATCATATTCATGAAAGCATAGTGCCTCATCTTTCTGGGCATTTGATATGTCAACGCTTCATCTTTATTGTGTTCCCTCTTCACTTGGTGGCTTGTCACTAAATATTGTGGCACCTTTTCAAAATCCATCACCTTTATAAGTACTGTCAGATTGACTGGAGATCCAAATGGCTTCATGCTCAAGAATGGACTGGGTATAGATGAACTCATCTTAGGTCAAGGACTATATATAACCAAGGAAGATAACTCATTTGTTCACTTACAGGAGTAACTGAAACAATAGTCTCTTGTAGTTTGTCTGACATACAGGTTTGATGCTATTGACATTTCATGAGACAGTGGTAGATGACTTAATGATTTCTGTTCTGGAGAACCCTACTATTTGGGTATAATGGCTAGTGTTCACACTGTCCATAAAAACATATATCATTCTACAGTGCAAGTGAGGAGTCAGACTACGGATCCTGTTAGTCGCCTCTTATAACAAGCATGAGTTGCTGAAGGCCAATTCTGTCCTGGATCTTCATGGGTTTATACACCTGAAAAAACACCCATAACAGATGTGCTTTTAGATTTGTATGATATGAGTGTTAGATATTCTTGATGGTTGCAGACACACTAAGATCCACTGTTTAGAATTGACCTTCTGCAACCCATGTTTATCGTGTAAGAGGTTACTGTTGTTGACTTGATTGACACATGTCATTGTATCCCAGTTCAGTAGATTGGTGCTCATACTGTTGATCACTGGATTGTCTAGTCTAGACTCAGTTATTTGAAGACACATATCATTGTATCCCAAATTAATCACGCTTGTCCGGTCCACACTGGAATTATTATAGAGACTGCTGTTAATGCAGAGTGTAGCATTAAACAAGAAAAAGAATAAAATCATCTGTATTGGACAGGGCATGATTACATTAGTTGCTAACGCTCCTTCATCAGGCATTCCATGCCCCTTGAAGCCTGACTCTGTAGCAGTAAGGTAATCAATTATGGAACATATAACCTACATGCACTCTGAAATTACCAGTGGGCCCGTAACTACTGATGGCCCTTTCTATAGAAACACCAAGCTTTCAAAGGTTGGCGTCTTCAATTATGTAGCAGTGTAATTATGGCAGTTCAAGGAACTGGGAACCTCTTGGTTATTCAATTAGGAGTCCTAATTCTCAGCAGAGCGAGGTGGTAGCTTGTCTGAGGATTTGTTCATGTCATACTGAATCCTGGGTAAACTGTTGGTGTCACTTGTTGGGATAGCGCGTCAGTGTTGCTAAGATTGGATGCAGCAGTATGGAAAAATTTCACTCGCTCACTCACTCACTCACTCACTCACTCACTCACTCACTCACTCACTCGGGTGATGTGGTAGCATGGTGGGGAAAGTGTTTGCCTGTCACGCCGAAGAACCGAGTTCTTTTTCCCACACTGGCATAATGTATGAAACCCATTTCTGGTGTCTACCATCGTAATATTGCTGGAATAGTACTGGAATAGTGCTGGAATATTGCCAGAAGTAGCATAAAACCATACTCATTCACTCACTCACTCACTTAAGAAGTCTCCATTCTGTGACACAAGGTAATATTCATTTGTCTCTGGGCGTCCATTTGCCTCCACTCGCCATTTTCCATGTCCATAGAAAATTCATCCCCTATCGATAACAGCTGTGGGGAAATATGAACAAAACCTGTCACATTGAGCATAACTTCAGGATCCTTCACGAAAATTTGTTGGTTAACATGCATCTTGTAAGTAAAAATATACCAAAGGTACAGTCATCTGTGTTTAATCGTTCTCTACGTCAACAGACAGTCATAATGTCTGGCGTGTTAAAAGTGTCATGCTGTATTCATGACCTATGGGAACATTTATGTAGGAAGTAGTGAGGTGAGTTCGCAATTCTTTTACATATGCTTTTTGGAAATTTATGTAGGAAAAATCCCCAGAATTTGACAGTTCTTGGATTTATGCCAGTTGGAAATTTGTATAGGCTGTAGTTCCCTTCAGTTGATTCTTTTGTTTATTACCAATAGCATTGTGTCACTGCTTAATATATGCTGAGAAGAACAGTTCTAAGATGCTTCGGTGAAAGATCAAAGGCGCCGACTATACTTTATCAGACGATAATGTGCTCTTTTTGCATTACGTCACAATGTGTTGATGTCACTGCGCCATTCCAGTCTGCCCACTTGTAATCGAACTATTTTTGCATTACGTCACAGTGTAACCGACGTCATGATGAATGTCAGTTGCCATCACCTCGTACAGCCTTCCACAGTAAACTGCTTAGTCGCATCCCGTTTCTTGGTATGCAGTTGCATCACACAGCTAACATCACTGGTGGAAACATTACGTTTATGAACTATTATAGTTAAAGCGTCCTCATGCTTTATCTATAATAGTTCAGGGTGAAACTGTGCTTTATTACACTATACATAGTGGTAGAATGAACTTATTTCTTAAATAAAGGAACATGGGAAAATTCATTAGCGTTCAGTCAATGTTTTCCAGTTTTCATCACCAGCTTTGAATAGCTCCTTGGGAGGAAATCTCAGAATAAATGAAAGAACATTGCCATGAAGTTCTGTTCCCATAGATACTAACCACTTTGGGATCACTCATTTATTTGACTTAAATTCCTTTGCAGAAGCCCATTATTGCATTTGACATAAATAAGTACCTTAAGATTACTGCAGTTTGATATTACAATTTAGATGGAAGTATTGATATTGCTAATAGACCATTAGCCGATCATGGGAAAGCCAAAGTTGTCACTGAATTGTCTGACCTCCATCAGCAATGTCTTCTGTCTACAGTTGTTGCTGATTTTATTAGGAATGAGGCTTGAAAACTGTCCCAAACAAATTATGCTCTTTTCTTGTTTGTGTTCTATTAATAATATACCTGCATGATTTGAAGTGAAAAAAAGTGATTTTTTAAATACGGTGTACAGTGTATTAAATACAGAAAACATTTGTGCCACGTTTTGTTTGAAATGAAAGGACTGAAATTACTCTTCCCTTTAAGTTTGTCATCACTATAGATTACTGCAATAATTTTTCTAAATACCTTTAAATATCTTTTGAAAATTAAGTGTAGAATTCCTTATACAGACTAGCAGCATCTTTAAGCTGATTTCAATCAGTAACTGAAGCACAGTTCAGTATTCAAGGCGTCAAAACGACAGCCTTCAGCACACTAGTCTTTGAAGTTTTTCTTGTAGTGAGGAATATGGTATCCATTGATTATCTTGCAGGCATTTTATAATTATGGAGAATTAGCTTGAGCTTATCGACTTTACCTTGGGGACTCTGCAAAGATAATCAGATGGATCAGAACTCTTGGATGAAGTTATGTACATGTCTAGATAGATATATCTACCAACTTTCTGTGCAATAAGGTGTTTATTGATGCCTTGTATCTTAAGGAAGTCTTGTATTGAGGACTTCAGTCCTTTATAGTATTCCTAATATCTCACTAATTTTCTAGATCTATATGCTGGCGCCAGAAGGTTGAGGGTTTTGGTTTGGAACAAGGACAAACACTGAAACAACTATACACATACTGCCGATAATTCAAGAATTGAAATTAGCTTTCTTGTTACATACACAAGTAGATGATGGGGTCTCTGTGTCAACGAGTATGTTCATCAAGCTGGAGACCCAGGTTTGATTCTCCACATGGGCAAAATGTGTGAAGCCCATTTCTGGTATCCCCCACTCTGATGTTGCTGGAGTATTATTGAAAGGAACATAAAAGTAAACTCATGTTAATAAGAATTAGCTCCTTTTAGTCTGAACTTTAAGGTGTTTAGTAAGAATAAAAATTGAAAGTTATTATTGCGTTTCCATGGTAAAAAGTTTTGATTTGTACTTCATCCATGTGTCATTGGTGCTCTGCAAGGCATGTGTGGTTATACTGACCCCTACTAGCTGTTGATGGTCATATACCCTCGGTCACAAAGCCTGTGGTTCAAAGTTCAAAATAGGGCTCATGTTTTTGATGGCTGTGACACAAGGTAAGGATAATTCATTTTGGGGAGATGGATGAGCCCTGTGGTAAAAGTTTTCACATATAAAACTACTGGAGAGTTGGTGTGAATTATCAACATGGGAATGTTACTGGTTGAGATCAGCTACCTGTTGGATTTGTTGATACTAACCAGTATCCAGTGAGATGACACACTCACACTTAGATTTTGAAAACATTCACTGGACTCATTGCCACTGGCACCCAGCAATGGAAAGCGCAAGTAAAGTAATGTTGTGGGTCAACTTGTGATCCTAGTAACTTCTCTATTGTAAGTCCTGCTTGAACACGTCTGGCACTGAAAGGACTCATCAAGAACATTCGTCTTTGTCAGACATTTCAATAGGGCACAGTGAATAGACGTCATTTAAGACATTCTTAGATCCTAAAGTCAAGCCTTTCGGACTGTTGCAGTGTCTGTATTAGAGTTCTTACCAAAGGAGGTCTGTGTAGATTTATGACTCAAACTTGTATTGAAAATAATGTTACTTACAGAGCAATCCTTTGAAATGCACAAGTGTCTGATTTCTTTACATGATAATTTCTAGATTATGTAAATGAAAAGAGCAAGTCATCCCTGTAAACAGCTGGCAGTTAGAGGCAGCGTGTGAAATAATTTCTAATTTTTATCAGACAGTCATGCTAGTTTTGCCTGAAAGTTTCTAACCAACAAAATAATTCAAAAGCTGAAACTTTTTTAGGTAGAAACTATGCGAAAGATTACGGAAATACATGAGAATAATATGTTCTTGTACTGATACAGATTTCATCATAATGGTATTAATATTCTCAGGCCATAATCTTGTATGTGCAAAAGTGCAGTATAACTTAACAAGTCTGCGAGTGATATCTTTACTAAATGACCTAGTGAAAATTCACTAATGCCAGCTGGGCCAGTGACTTAGGCAATTTACTGGCCCAGCTGATTATTTACTACCCACAGGCTAACAGGCCACTGGCTATTTTGCACACTGCTTTGAGATGTCATTATACTAAGTGTACTGTCTGCTTATCTAGACTTGGTTCTTAAAGGACAGAATTACTCTACATCCATGGACAGTCTCAGCATGAACAATCAGTAACTTTAGGGAGTATAGTTGCATCAGTGAATATTCATTGGCAAAACATCTTGTTTGTTGTTTGATTATTTTGTATCAGCATATTGTTTACAGAAGTTCTGTATCAACATATTTTTTCCATGACTGAAACAGCAAGTCATAAAAAATCTAGGTTTCAGATACAGCACAGTCATGATATTTGGTATATACTTAACAGATGTATGGTGTGAACATATGAGAGGTCGGTTAGTTCTCAGACCGGAAAGCTATTTCAAGCTTATTTCACAAAACAGTGACAGTAATCTCAGTCTCATCGTGACTAGAGCAGTCTGTTGCTCAACAGAATGTACATCAACCTTGTCATTTGTATACACCTAGTGTGCAGCTATCTATATATTCTCCTTGTTTCAACCTTGGTATCACGGTGTTAGTACCTAGCAGAAAATGTCACACTCATTGCAGTAAGTAAGTTGACTATACATAGGACTTGATTTTCGTTCATCTTCACAGCTTCTAAAGTTACTCCCAACAGAAGGACAGCTGAAAATGTATATTTTCAAATCAAGTGATATTAACTGAACACCTTTTGAGTATAATTTGAAAGCAGTGCATGAATATATTAAGCCTTAAGCGATGACCCAATTTTCAAATCTGTAATCATTAATAATGTTTCTAATTGGAATTGGGACAGTGTTGTAGCCTAGTTGATGAAGAGTTCACTCGTCATGTGGAAGACCTGGGTTCAATTCCCCACATGGGTACAGTGTACAAAGCCCATTTCCTGGTGTGCCCCCAGGATATTGCTAAGAGTAGCGTAAAACCTCTCTCACTCACTCACTCACTCACTCACACACTCACTCACTCGGAAGCTATTCCAATTAATGTTTTTATCCAGCCCTGTGCAATACATAGAGGATACAAAATGCCCTTCCATGTAATACCATTTTCATTAAGAAGTTAATGATTTGGTATCAAACAACTGATAGCAGCTTTAATGCTAAATCTTTCACAAGTTCAATAACAATGGTATTTCACAGAAGTGAGTTTTCTATATTGTTTATCTCACTCCAACATAATTTGATAACAACTGCCTACAGTGTGATGACTCTTAGCTTTCCGCGAGTCACGCAAGGTCTATTTGTGACCATTGTGACAGAGGTATTAGTGACATCTTAACTGTAGCCCAGTATGACGTCATATGTCTAGTAACATTACACTAGTGTAACATTACACTGCAGTATCTTCCATGGATAAGTAATAGTATAAAGTTAATAACTTGATGATTAGCTTCAACTTCAGGCATTTCTGTACATCACTGGTGATGACAAAGCAGCTGTGGTTAATGCAACCTGTTCATGACTGTGCTGAACATATTGGGCATTCATCTCTCTTGGATGAAAATTCACTTGTACTTCATTGAGACATGAATTCAGAACTTAACTTTGAATTGTGCATCCAATTTAATGATGTGCTGAATTACAGAAAGGCATGGTTGAAATTTAGAATTTAATACAATAATAATTTTGAATATGACACAGTTAGTGTTCAAAACATATGTAAAGGTAAAAAATGTAATTTGGTGACAAGTGATCTCTCTGCTCGCACTGTAAATGGGCAGAAGGTGAAAAACATGTATGTTTTATATTTGTATGTGCTGTGCGTGCCATTATACATTTACTAGAGTACGTTTAAACAAACAACTAGGGCAATGATATGATATTTATAGCTTATTGTCAAAGACTTAAAACGGTGTTCCACTGGTCAGTGTATAAATGAAGAGTATTAAACTGATATTATATGAGTGCCCATACCATACTATGTTTACGACATGAGTACCAAAATGTTGGTATTTCCTGAGCAAGAGTGAGGAATATACCGATATATTCAGGCATGTGTGTGGTAAACATAGTTTGATATGGGCACAAATATCATCAAAGCCTTCCGATTGACTTAAATAAACCCAAATCTGCTTTCACACATTGTCTGGCTAACCCCCATCACCACATGTAGAACGTTTTGTCATAGCATTGTTAATGGCATCACATCAACATGACAAAGGGATATTTTGCCCGAGGACATCGTATGAAAAATATGAACCCCGACATGTTTGCCCTTGTAGGTACTAAAATCGGAACGGAAATGTGATGTTATACATCCCAGGATGCGTGTGAATGAGTGAGTTTAGTTTTACTCTGCTTTTCACAATATTCCAGCAATATCACTGCAAAGGACAGGCTTCACACGCTGTACCCAGGTGGGGAGTCAAACCTGGGTGTTTGACGAGTGAATACTTTAACCAACAGGCTACCCATCGCCCTTGGTGCACATGCAATATAATATGATTATGTAAGACTGTGAAATGGGTGATGCCTTGACAACAATACACCAACCATGAATGGCAAGGTGGAGTGTTTCATTTACATCCTGACCCATGAAGAGCCAAGTTAGAATTGATCTACAACCCATGCTTATTGTAAGAGTCAACTAATGGGATGGGATGGTCAGACTCACTAATTTTGTTGGCACATGTCATCGTATCCCAGTTGCATAGATTGATGCTCACGCTCTCTGGATTGTCTGGTCCAAACACAAGTATTTACAGACGGCTGCGATATAACTGGAATAGCTGGCCTTAAAACTCAGCTCACATACTCATTTGCATTCTAAGGCCAGTTAATACTGAAATGGTAAGGATGAAATATTTGCAATATGTCGTCATGGCATTACTAGAATTACATGAGTTATGAGTGTTTAACAATCAGGTCAGGTGTGATGATACGTGTGGTTGTTGAAGGTGGTATGACTTTCTTCAGTAACAGTAGGTAACCTTTTCATAAGAATGAGATTTTATTTTATAACAAAACTGTTTTAATATTGTTAAAACAGATAGCTTTCATTAAATCTGCATCAGGATGCCAATCGGTCAGTCAGTGATGAGAGCATTGACAAACAATATCCTGATGAAATGTTTTTTTTAAATTGAAAGAACAGATTATAGGAGATGGTTCAAAAGGTTTTCCTACTAAATATCCTGGCTAACATTTTGTGACAAACCGATGTATTCACAGATGGGCTAGAAAAACAAACTGCCTATGATTAAATGTCATTGAAATGTTTATCAGTGGATGATTGCTTTATTTTGACAGCGCTGAATTGATCGTTACCGTAGTAACAAGCACATTGGAACATAATAAAGTTAGCTTTATAAATTTTTTGAAAGATGATTTTATTCTGATAAGAGGACGAAGCATTAATGATGAAATATTTCATTTCGGATCACTGTCTGTGTCATCTGAAATCTTGTTTCCTCCCTGCCTCCATTCAAGGATTTGTCCATGGCTTAGTACGATGGGTTGGGAAACTGTTGACCGATGTTAATACGATGCACTTAACCATGCACTTCCTGCACTTGAGGCCTCACTCAGTACACAGACAGTAGGAACCATCTAATGGTACTGCCAGGAATAGGCTAGACTGGTACAGGTCTTGAAGATGTAAGAGCGAGATTCCTGAACCTGAAAAAAAGGCTAGTCATGCTTCTTTTAGGGCTAGATGCCAACCTTCATGCTTTGGGCCTAATTGTTATGATTTTGACCATTAGATTATGCCACTACATTTAGTCTCTTAAAGTTACTCTTGTCTACTCAGTTTACGAAAAATCAATAAAGTGGATACAATTTTACAGGGAAGTGTTTTGTAACACCGGAGCAGGGGTTCAGAAATGGCCTTGCACTGATAGGAATCGCTTACTCTTAGTATCACGCTCATTCCAATAAACTTGTAAGGAATTACAGTATTTTGTCACATAACCAACAATTTTCGACGTGTGGAGCTTCATAGCGATTGGTCATGTGTATTTCTGTCCAGAATCTTCTTTTTGTGAAAACATGCACCAAGTCGAAGTGACCGGCAGACAAGTATTACTCTTTTTTGGTCCAAATTACACTTTTTGACCCCCAGTTATTACACCTGGTCCAAAATGAGTGTTGACATCTCTGCTACTGGTTAAAGCCATGATATTGCTGGAACATTACTAAAAGTGGCGTAAAACCAAACTCACTCTCTTACATCTAATTGTTTAAAAGCATTTTTTGGAGTTTGTGAATGAATAAAGTGATCAAGCACACAACTTTAGGTATAACAGTTTCTTTATTATTACAAAGAGCAATGTTTCAGTGTAGGTTCGAACACTATTTTCAGACTTTCATATGAAATAGTTCTTTCTTAGTAATTTAAAAACTGCATAGCGCTGTTTTTCACATCTTTCTGATGCAACGTCAGTAATCTCAAAAATTGGGCAATTTGTGTTGAGATCACAAGCAATGCTTAACTGCGATAATTCTACCATATTTGTGTGAGGAAAGCAGCATATATGCTCATCTTCCATTTTCCCAAGGAACTTTCTGAGAAACATTTTCTGGAAAAGAAAATCTGAAAGTTGTATGCTATGTTTGGATCAAGCACATTCATTTTCCTCAAGACTTGACATGCCAGTGTATAATGTTTTGTAAAATGTTTTAAAACACTAGAAATACAAGAATTTCATGGCAACCATTAGCTCAGAACTTATTCAGAAAGGAAAATTCTGTATTATTCAAACAGATGACTAGTATTTAAGGAATCGTTATGTTCTACCACCTCTCCAAAATCCTGTCTGGACCAAAGCTTAGTTTCTGAAAACATTGTAATTCCATGAAAACAGTTAATTCCACTTAGGTAAACTGAAATGCGGCCACTTTGAGATAAGAGATTCAGAACCTGGGGAAAGTCTACACATGCTGCTTTTCAGACTGTGCATTACATTAAGGTTCGGGAGGAAGGAAAAAATTAGGATCCCAAAATCATTTGACTGACAGGCTAGATCATATTCCTTAAAGAGACAAATTGCTGTATCTTGAATTAATATGTGTTCTACACTTATAAGCACCCTCGACCAATTTCTGATTTAATCTGCTAGATCTGGATTTGTCCTTGTTATGCATCTCCTGTCCAGCTTTAAGGCCAATAAGGGACCATGCATTATTTATTTATGGCTGGGGGTGATGATGATTTTAAGTAGGGTTTGAGGGTGATGGGGGAGTCATCAATTTGTACATGTGTACAAGAGATTTTATCAGCAACTTTGTACATGATGTACAGGGATGGTCACTTACTTTGTCCAGTACAGGGTGGGATTCTCCAGAAAAATCACCATCTTACCCCTAGCCATAGATTAGGAATAGCCACTAAAGGCCCGCATAGAGGTAAAAAATAGCAGGAAAGAAGACATTTTGTTATTGAACAATAGCAAATATGTATTAATTTCATAGACATTTGAACTATTCCTGGACACTGGCATTTTAAGAAGCTGATTAAAATGACAAATAATTGAAGCTGTCTATCAGTATTCCTGACAAACCTATACTAGCAGTGTTTTCTGTTTATCCGACGTTTGAGTTTGTTTTCTTCTGCTCAGTTTGATTCATTGTGCTGTTATAGTTTGAATGAGCTACTCGTTTCAGTCTCATTCTTGACACAGATAAATGCATTGCATGCAGTAGCATCTGTCAAGTTCTTCCCACACACAGAGAACAAATCCGTTGTTTAGGACTTGTGTCGCAGTTGTCACAGTTTATTCTAAGACAAGATATGGGTTTTGGAGGGTGAGCATTTAGCGTCTATAGGCGGAAGTCGTAGAAACTATGTTTACTTACTGATGGATGTCATCTGAGGGTCCCCGGATGTATATCACCTTTAGCATTTCAAGAAGGAGGCTGTATGTAATTGTTTCTGGTGCTGGTGTCATCAGGGTTGGGTTGAGATAATTGTTGGTTGATGGTTTTATTAAATAAGACGTTAGATGATGGTATTGATGATGGTAGAATATAGTATTGATTTTAGATGATGGTACTGATGATAGATAGTGGTATTGATGATAGACAATAGTATTTGTGTTAGTATTGATCTTATTGATGATGATATTGATGATAGATGATGGTATTGATGACAGATGATGGTATTGATGATAGATGATGGTATTGATGATAGATGATGGTATTGATGATAGACAATAGTATTTGTGTTAGTATTGATCTTATTGATGATGATATTGATGATAGATGATGGTATTGATGATAGATGATGGTATTGATGATAGATGATGGTATTGATGATAGACAATATAGTATTTGTGTTAGTATTGATCTTATTGATGATGGTATTGATGATAGATGATGGTATTGATGATAGATGATGGTATTGATGATGATGATGATATTGATGATAGATGATGGTATTGATGACAGATGATGGTATTGATGATAGATGATGGTATTGATGATAGATGATGGTATTGATGATAGATGATGGTATTGATGATAGACAATATAGTATTTGTGTTAGTATTGATCTTATTGATGATGGTATTGATGATAGATGATGGTATTGATGATAGATGATGGTATTGATGATGATGATGGTATTGATGATAGATGATGGTATTGATGATAGATGATGGTATTGATGATGATGATATTGATGATAGATGATGGTATTGATGACAGATGATGGTATTGATGATAGACAATAGTATTTGTGTTAGTATTGATCTTATTGATGATGGTATTGATGATAGATGATGGTATTGATGATAGATGATGGTATTGATGACAGATGATGGTATTGATGACAGATGATGGTATTGATGATAGATGATGGTATTGATGATAGCCAATAGTATTTGTGTTAGTATTGATCTTATTGATGATGGTATTGATGATAGATGATGGTATTGATGATAGATGATGGTATTGATGATGATAATGGTATTGATGATAGATGATGGTATTGATGATAGATGATGGTATTGATGACAGATGATGGTATTGATGACAGATGATGGTATTGATGATAGATGATGGTATTGATGATAGACAATAGTATTTGTGTTAGTATTGATCTTATTGATGATGGTATTGATGATAGATGATGGTATTGATGATAGATGATGGTATTGATGATGATAATGGTATTGATGATAGATGATGGTATTGATCAAGGTACAGTTGATAGATGTTGGTATTGATAATAGATGATGGTACTGATGATAGATGATGGTATTGATCAAGGTACGGATGATAGATGATGGTATTGATCAAGGTACGGATGATAGATGATTTCACTGATGTTAGATGATGGTATTGATGATAGATGATGGTATTGATCAAGGTACGGATGATAGATGATGGTATTGATCAAGGTACGGATGATAGATGATTTCACTGATGTTAGATGATGGTATTGATGATAGATGATGGTATTGATCAAGGTACGGATGATAGATGATTGCACTGATGTTAGATGATGGTATTGATGATAGATGATGGTATTGATCAAGGTACGGATGATAGATGATTGCACTGATGTTAGATGATGGTATTGATGATAGATGATGGTATTGATCAAGGTACGGATGATAGATGATGGTATTGATCAAGGTACGGATGATAGATGATGGTATTGATCAAGGTACGGATGATAGATGATTTCACTGATGTTAGATGATGGTATTGATGATAGATGATGGTATTGATCAAGGTACGGATGATAGATGATTGCACTGATGTTAGATGATGGTATTGATGATAGATGATGGTATTGATCAAGGTACGGATGATAGATGATTGCACTAATGTTAGATGATGGTATTGATGATAGATGATTGTATTGATGATCACTGAAGATGATGATATTGATAATAGATGGTGATATTGATGATAGATGGTAATGATCTTACATGATGACATTGATGGTAGGTGATAATAGTGATGATTGATCCTGAAAAGTGAACTAGGGATTTATGAGTTATGGGTTTTTAACAATCAGGAGAAATGTGATGGTTGCGATTGAACTGAATAATGAACAGCTTTCTTTGTTAACACCCATATTGTATCTTTTTCATAAGAATTAGATGTGTATTATACAATAAAACTAATTTTTCCTCTTCATTTTTCAGTATGGCCAATCCCGTCCAAAGATCAAGAAGGAACAAAAGCGACGTCCCAAACCGAAAGATGGGACACAGATGGTGTGCGGAGTGTGTGGCGATAAGGCCCTCGGCTACAACTTTGACGCAGTCACATGCGAGTCATGCAAGGCTTTCTTCAGGAGAAATGCACTAAAAGCCAAGGTTAGGGTGATGAGGATATTTTGTTAATTAAGGAAGTCATATTTTCCATGATAACCACATGATTTAATTCCTAGTCCTTGCAAAGAAAGCTTTCTCACTTTGCAGAAATATGCAGAAAAGTCCACGATATCATTGAAATAGCAACATAACCACATTACCTCGCTACTGAAACGGTTAAAATGGCAATGAAAGACTATGAAACTGTAACATTTTTATGTCAGTTAGCTATAAACTCTACTGCGCAGGTGCATTTTGATCTGTGCTTCTTTAAGATTTCCGAGCAACCGTTTTGGCCTTTTATCCAGTTTTAGCGATTTAGAGTTGCTTGTTGCTGTCAAAATGTTTCAAATATGAGGCGTTATGTTTATGTTTGCTTCTTCTCAATTACTGAAGGCTGTTCCAGTGTTTACAATGTTTTTTCAAAGTAACAGGACCCAATCCTGTAAGTTTCAGATGTCTGTCTGACCCCCTGAAAATTTACAGGACCAACAGAATAAAGTTGAACAAACATTTCAGATTTGACATTTCTTATAATTAGGATTAACGTTATATGACAGCAAACATAAGATTTCTAAACAGCAAACACGTGTCACTTGCCGCAATTAACAACTTCACTCAAAGGCATTGTGAAATACTCAGTCGAAACACTGGGGCTGGCAGGAAAGTGATTTCTATCTGACCACTGGATGAATCTGCCATGTTTGTCAGAGGGTCAGACGCTATTCGTGAACACTGCTGTTCTGTGTTTTTCTGAGAGAGTGAGTTGAGTTTTACCCCGAACTCAGCAATATTCCAGCTATATGTCAGTAAACCAGACCACTGGATTCCATTAGTCACCACTCACAACAAGCAAAGTTGCCTTTTATGCCAAGAATGGGTTGCTGAAGGCCTGTTCTACCCCAGACCTTCACCTGTGTTTTTCTGTGTTGTGGGAAGGGTTTCTTTAGGGTAGGCCTGATTCCATGACTGACCTTGCTGTTAAACGACACAGGCTCGATTTCCTATATGGGTACAATGTGTGAAGTCCATTTCTGGTGTCCCCTGCCTTGGTATTGTTGTAATATTGCTGAAAGCAGTGTCAAACTAAACTCACTCTCTCAAAATGTTTACGGCTAATGTCTTCAATTTGTGTAATCTTGTGCCTTGTATTGTAGACATTCTCCTGTAGTTTCGATGGCAACTGTAAGCTCGACCCTCACACCAGAAAATTCTGCTCAGGGTGTCGTCTCAAGAAATGTTTCAGTATAGGGATGAAGAAGGATTGGATACTCAGTAAGTGCAGCCATCTTAGTTTTGTAAATGAACTGTTTAATGGGAAGATATCAATGTACGTTATAAACATCAATAATCAATAAATATCGATTGACTATGAATAGATATTGTATTGGAGAAGTAAATAAATTACAAATTGTACAACAGAAATTCACAAATTCACATCACTGGTGAGTGGAAACACATGTATGCATGAATTTCTAGCTGAAATATGGTTGTCTGATTGTATTTTTTCATTTTCCACTGAAGACTGTTTTGGTATAGCAAAACCTTATTTACATGTGTATTGGTACAATCAATGGTACAGTTTCGATGTATATAGGCATCATTAAGAATTCCTCCCATCTATGATATTTCCAGTTATCAGTCTTATCAGTCCTTACTTTAGGATCAATGAGTATGAATTATCCATATCCATAACAGTCTGGTATGCATTATTTCTTTCAACAGTATGCATTGCAGTTTCTCTGTTCTAGTATATTGTTAAAAAATTGTAAAGCAATTGCCGTTATTATCTGTATTTAACCTAAAGTGCGTTGGTGTCAGTCATGACCTGCATGGTGTATGAACTGTAGAATTCATTTATTCATTTGAAGTGAAATCTTGATGCTCTAATTCTTATTGTAATAAGTGTGTAAATTTGGCCTACAGATAAGTCTGTTTGTAACCATCATAGCTAAAGAACATCAAACAGTTCGAGAATTGTCTCACATTTTCAGATTTTCACCAAATTATGACAATAGTTATATCATAATTAACCCTGGTCAGTGGCTCATCCAAGTCCATTCTCTACACCTTGGATAGTATACATTGTATATGCTTCTTGCAGGTGATGACCAGCTTGCGAAACGGCGGCGAAGGCTCAAGGAAACAAAGTCCCCTGATCGGTCAGAACAGGAACCTTTGTCATCATCAGAGTCTCCTTCAGGGAGTTCCGCCGAGGTGAGCACCAGCTACAACTCTGACAGCATCTACAGCCCCACCTTCAGCGAACACTCCCCAGTGCAACCACCTCCATCCCATCCTATAACCACCTCTGTCACCACAAAGTCAGAACCAGAGGACAACTCATATCCGGTGCCTCTCCCTGAGGATGTACGGCAAAGTATTGCGGAAATCGAGCAACTCTATACCTCCATTTTTGACGCTCCATATAAGGAGAGCCAGGCCTTACAGTTGGAGACTCAACCCCAGACATCCAATGATCTGTTCAACATGACTGATATCTTCATTCGGCGACTGATCAAGTTTGCTAAGCTCATCCCAGAGTTCCGAGCCTTAGCTCAAGAAGATCAAATTCATCTATTAAAAGTAAGATGATGATGACACAAGTGCATCTTTCAACAAAGTGATCTTAGTGCTCAGATTATCATGATTTCCACATTGTTCTGGTTGTTTGACTTTTATCACTTTGAGCAGGCTCACATGTACAGAGCTAGCTTAGTATTGTCTCTCTTAGGCTTAAAACAGACAATGCGACCTGGTCACTGCCATTACACATAGAGTAATGATAGTCATATTGTATATTTCTTTCGGGAGGGTTGGGTTCAGACACTAGTCATTTCACCCATCTTGACTGTGAGCAAAAAGTAGAAAGTAGTGAATATGTTATAAATATTTCATTCTGTTTTAGCCGTGGGGGACATTGCCACACTAGTAGCAAATGCTTGTTCTAATGTAAAACCATGGGTCTTACAACTCTTTTCCAAACTCTCTACTCCAACTCTACTCCAAGTCCACTTCAAATCTAACCCTCCAACTCACAATTCCCTCTTCCTTCCACCTCTTCTTTGTTGTGAATATGTCCCAATTATTCTGTAAACCTTTGTCTACCAGCTCCATCTCTGGTGCTAAACCTCAACTAAATCAGATCTAGATATCTTCAGATTCAGCTTACATTTTGTATCATGATAATACTATTATATACCTTTAGAGACTAAGCATTAATATGTACAGTCATGACATCAGACACTTGATGTGAATTTCAACACAAGGTGAGTAAGAGTGTTGAAACCACAGTAGCGCTGGACATTAGCCGATCTGCACTAGGTGGGCTAGACATTTCCAATGATTATGGTTGCCTTGAGACATGTGGTTTCAGAGAAATGAAAATGAAATTTTAAACGCTAAGTCATAAATCTTCCTAGTGGTGTGAGTGATTAATTACTGAATTTTCTTCCCTGATCCTGATCCTGATGTCACAGCATTGTTTGAAAACCCTGTCTCTATCAATCTGTGTGTCTGTCTGTCTGTCTGTCTACTCACACATACACACATACATGTGTGTTAAACGCTAAGTCATAAATCTTCCTAGTGGTGTGAGTGATTAATTACTGAATTTTCTTCCCTGATCCTAATCCTGATGTCACAGCATTGTTTGAAAACCCTGTCTCTATCAATCTGTGTGTCTGTCTGTCTGTCTACACACACATACACACATACATGTGTGTTAAACGCTAAGTCATAAATCTTCCTAGTGGTGTGAGTGATTAATTACTGAATTATCTTCCCTGATCCTGATCCTGATGTCACAGCATTGTTTGAAAACCCTGTCTCTGTCTGTCTGTCTGTCTGTCTGTCTGTCTGTCAGTCTACACACACATACACACATACATGTGTGTGTGTGTGCGCGTGCATGTGTATGTATACACACACACACATACATACATACATACATACATATAACCCTGTCTGCATATGAACACACACACACACACAAACACACACACACACACACACACACACACACACACACACACACACACACACACACACACACATGCAAAATTTTGATGGAAGCTAATAATTTCAATTAAAAAGGAACGATAGTGAGTTTGGAGATTCAGAGGAAACGTAGACTTGCTTCATTTGGGACTTAAGCTTTGCAGACTGATCTGGTTAGAAGGGAAATAATACAGTTCTGGAACTGTGAGATGCTGGAGATGTAGTAATAGGGTAAAAAGGAGAACATTCATTATTCTGACAGTTTCTGGGACCTCATTTTACTTCAGGCCTTTCTTCTTTGAACCTTTCCTTGCATGGTTCCTTCAACCTTTATCACTTTCCAATTTATTCATCCTCCATTAGATTAACAATCCGTCAATCTTTGGCT
Organism: Haliotis asinina; assembly: GCF_037392515.1. Classification (NCBI taxonomy): domain Eukaryota; kingdom Metazoa; phylum Mollusca; class Gastropoda; order Lepetellida; family Haliotidae; genus Haliotis; species Haliotis asinina. Next base: position 26,259,824 of record NC_090294.1, on the reverse strand, counting down.
TATTTATTTGAAGAGGAATTGCTGCTTTTACACTTAGTGTTTAACAGACACTGTTGTATTTGTCAGTATCATGACAAAGTCAATACTCGCACATGACAGGCTTACGGATGCCATCAATCAGAGGTCATAATGACCTTCATCGCAAATACCGCCGAGGTACACTTCACAAATACCACTCAATATTGATGCATCACTTAATCTATGGCTGAATCTAACATCATAGATATCATCAAAGGATGGAGATGTCGTTTTATGCTTTGAATCTTAAGGGTTGCTTCATCATTCGGACACGATTTCTTTGTTGTATTCACATAGCATCTCGGACGACTTCAGCAGTAATACTTGCATGTTTTTTGACTGCGCTTGTTGGGATTCCTAACCAAACCTAAAAGAGTTCTGCTCTGATGATACTTCTCGCCGTTTTGTAATTACACACATGTTTTCTTACTTGCTTGCTGGTTTTCTTAGTTTTCCTTTGGTATTAAACAATATTTTTTCCTTTGCATCCATTTTGCGTTTGACCTGACCCATTTTTGATTATTTTCTAACCAATGAAAAACACTTTTAGAACTAAATTTTGACTAATCTGATCCTCTGTTTTGTGTCGTTCTTACAATCAGAAGCTGTACAAACCCACAACAGTGGTGAATCCATTGATTGCAATTAGCAAGAGGAAGCACTTGTGTATTATTCACTGCCATGAGTTTATGCGTGGGCTATTTCAAAATTCGGTCAGTAAGTGGAAATTAGACAAGTTATTCTCAGGGAAGACAGAAGAAAAAGCTTCAGGGGCTAAATATGGACTGTGTAGCAGTGGTTTCCTGTCATATTTGAATGCATGCAACTCAAAATTCTCTGGGTTGTTGTGATTTGGAGAGGTCATCGATTCTGCACTAACTGATACCATAGGAACAAGCAGAAAATGACTGTATGGTTTAGTTTACAAGTGCAGACTCATGTTGAACATCAGGGTGATGGCAACTTCTAGTGGTTAAACCTAGATTTGATTCCCCACATGGGTGCAATGTGTCAAAGGGTTGGTTGGAAACGTATTGGTTAAAGCATTTGCTTATCATGCCAAAGACCCAGTTTCAATTCCCCTTGTATGTACAACAAAAAAAAAGAATAAGAATAGAGTGAAATTAAGATTGTGAATCGTCATGATTTTACCTTGCCAATTAAATGTTTAAATCTCAGAATTTTACTATTTTTGGTTTGTTTTACAAGGGAGTAATTGCAGTAGTTGGAAAGATGAAACAAATGCACATGTGGTACATGACGGTCATTAACTTAGACCAACCCTTCTTGTTCCTCGTGTTTCATTTATTGTGCATTCCCTCTTGTAATACAAACCAGTAATAGTGATTGGAAGCTATGATTGTTTGTTAAGCAATTTTTGTCCTAGGTTGAATAATATTCTGATGTTTAAATGTTCAGCCTACTAGGTAAAATTATGAGGATTCACAGTCTTAATTTCACTTTTTTTTAATATACTTGTTTGTTGAAAAAGAATTTCATCAGGATGTTTTTACTGCAAACAGACTGTATGTCCGAACTAAGATGTGCAATGATCTGTTGTCTTTTCACCATTTTCTTATATTTGTTGTTCTGTATTCTTTGAAATCAGGGTGGAATCATGGAGATCTTTGTGCTGAGATCTGCAATGGGCTTCGACAAACAACAACAAATGTGGAAATACAAAGTCCAAGGAGGAGTGTCTTCAAAGATCAGCCCCTCAGTCATCAAGGACACCCTCGGACAGGAAATGTACACCGAACACATCAAGTTCGTCAAGTCATTTCACATTTTGACAGGAAGCAATCGCATTGTAATGATGCTTTTGTTCATCATTGAACTCTTTTCCTCGGATCGTCCAAACTTGAAAGACAAAGTGTTGGTCACCAAGGGCCAGGAAAAATACTCTACATGGCTGCAAATGTATTTGGAATCGCTTTACTCAGTCACAGAAGCACGATCTCTATATCCTAAGCTCCTTCTCAAACTATTAGATGTACGAAATCTCGGTGAAACAAGCTCACAGCTTGCATCTCAGCTTGATGTGACAAAGCTTGAACCTTTGCTTGTAGAGGTGTTTAATCTAAATACATGAAATCTATATTTTAGAAGAAATTTATCGGTGTACATGGAGAATTATTTTCAGGATTGAAAGTGACGTGTTATGACTGTTATTGACGACTTATTAGCAGGGATATATTTTGATTTGTGTGATTGTGTTGCACAGCTGTTATCCCTCATGGGTCAGTAACTTCGACGGCAACGTTTATTTTAAACGCCAGATACATCATACTTATACTCATACTGTGTCTTATTTTCAGGAATCCAGATTTCCTTTGGAAAATTGCCGAAATGAAATTCATAAATGGAAGGATTTATCATATTCACTTTCTTTCATTCTGTGTTTGTTGATTTCCCAAGGAAGATGTGTATTTCGATACTGTTGAAATCAACAACTGTTGGGTTGTGTTTTTGCGTGCTTCAGTGTAGAATCATTCCTAATAGAAACTGATGTTTATGTGTTTGTTCATTTCATTTGTGATTCTTGCCAACAGTGTTGTTTTCGTCGTTACAGCCTTCGACTGAGAACCACAAAACATGTCTGCCTCACCGATCATCCCTAAAAAATGTTAATCCAAGAAAGGAATGTGGCTTTTGAAATAACATTCATGGAACAAGCTACAATAAGTTAAATGAAATGTGTGATTTTTACAAAATTAGTTTGCTGAAAGTGCAAAAACATTTAGATATTGGGTCCAGGATTTCATGTTTAGATTTGCGACCAGCAAAACTAGTGTTTTGGATGCACAATATGGAGTTGGCATCCTGTTATGGCTGATGCTTCACAACGAAAATGAAAACAGATTTTGAAATAATGATTCCATGTGGTTCGTTTATCTTATGACTGGGATACCATATCATCAACTGGAGGTCACATACACCATTGTGAAGATACACTGCAAGGGTTGTATTTCATGGTGAAACAGTATACCATGGTATTAATAGAATCGCCCTATTTGGCCTTCAGTTCTGTATACTGTAATGCAATCCAAAAATTGGGTATTTTTGATTTCCGTACCATTATTTCAATCGTGTCATAAATTGACAGTTTTGTTCATTCAAAATAACAAGGATCATGGTTATTTCATTTCCATGTTATTAAACAATGTAAGGTTTGACTCTTGTTAATTTTCTGCTTTATACTAATATCCTGAACCGAAGGCCTTGTATCACAAGATCATACCGTTTCACCCCTAGTTTTATTTAACCCAATACAAAATTGAGTCACCTCAATATAATTATTTCTTAAAGTGTATTGCTGGAAAATTTCATGTGGTAACATTATGTATATTTCCGAATACGAAGAATTGGAATACTGTCCAATTTTTGGTATGAGGCCAATTGTCTGTCCACTGTCCAGTGCCTGATTACATGAAAACTGTCTACAGTAACTGATCTGAAGGCAGAAGATATAGTGTTGTTCTCGATGTTTAGCATATAGACTTGGGCCTAGATTTTCAAAGCTCTCTTAGCGTTAAGGTAGTAATAAGTGCCATACATTAACATTAACTTACAACTATCTTAGAGCTAAGAGGGCTTTGAAAATCTAGGACCAGTAACTTATTTCATGTTGAGTGAGAGACAGTAGCAGTGAAATCAGATGTTTCAGTTTGATAATATACCTCTTTGCATGAAGGAGACTCATTACCTGGATGAACCTCTGTATGACATCCTTTATCTGAACTCTGAACTAGGTCTTGAGCTAACCAGACTGTTTGCTAACACATTTTTGCGTTATTTCTTTTAGCACTTAGTTCAGAAATATATATTTCACTATAAATCCACGAGGAAAACTATATATATTGGTAAAACCAAACTCACCCTTTTGGGAGTAGGTGCCAAGTTTAAAGAAGTGACAGCATTTAAAATACATGTACCTACTGTCTTAGTACAATAACTTTGGAGAATGTAGAAGCCTTAACAGTGAGTCACTGATTGAGGAGTCTAGAAGTCGCAGCCTACTATAGAGATTAGAGATTTTCATGCAGAGAGGTACCATGATGAAGTTAAAGATCTGATATAAATTATTTTGACTAAAAATGTAGACATATATCATCTAGAAAGCTGGGATGAAGGAAAATGAAACGACCCATCTTGCCTGTGCTTCTGGAATGACCAATATTCTGATTATGTTGCCACGACAGCCCAACCAGGAACCGCTTTCATCTCACTGCATTGTAGGTCAATACAATGTTGGTGTTATGTGTCCATGTAGTGAAAGGCACCACAATTTGCTGTCCAGAGTTGCCTCCCTTAGATGTGTCAGGAAACTGTGAATGTGGTTTGAAATCCCTGATGTGCTATAATTATGCTTATAGCTTTGTCTGCACTATAATATGCTTTTTGGTTTCACTAAAGTTATCGTTTGGTTTTTATCCACATGAAGTTGAGACACCATTGTGAATGACGTACTGTTCGAAGTAGCATTATACCAAACTCACTCACTCACTCAGTGATTCATTCCTTAACAACATCATGAGTCAAATCTATGGGTATCAACCACTGTAATATAAGGACACAGCATTTCAGAGTATGTTCTTACTCCTTCATGACTTGATGAATATACTTCAAAACATCTTGAAGCATTAAGGTAGCCTAGTGGTTAAAGCATTCAATCGTCACTCCAAAGACCTGGGTTCTGTTCCCTACAAGAGCCAGGTCCAGTGTGTGAATCCCATTTCTGGTGTCCCCTGTCGTGATATTGTTGGAATATTGCTAAAAGCGGTGTAAAACTCTACTCACTCACTCTGAAACATTGGGTCTCTCATAATACAGAAGTTTGCATCCGTAATTTTCCCATTTATGCACATCAGGTCTAAATGCCATGCAAAGCAATTAGTAGCATTGCAGAGAACTGTTAAAAGTTTAATTGAACTTAAATGATCTAGTTGCTTTCCCTAACTGTCTTCCCCAGCACTAATTACAATTTCTGGTATGAAAGAAACACCAATGCGTATTTGATAAACATTGCTCATTGAACGATACAATTTAAGCTACTGATGTCTTGAAGGGTTTGATCATATGCATCTTTAGACGACTTATATTGTTTTCTAGGGTGCATGTCCTCATGTGTTCGTGTTTTGTTTTTGGGTAGTCATGACAACACAAGTATTACAGAGTATACATACAGTTCTAAGTTAAAAATAAATCTTATGTCACTTGAATGTTCAAACCAAAGAAACATTGAAAAATACAATTTCCGTAAACCATTTTTTGTCTCTTCACAAACGGTTGAGGATAACATGATTTTAAATTAAATATCAGATCTTGTTTGAAGATCAAGCCTGTATTTCTAACAGCCAACATTTCTCATCTGGAAACAAGTCCAATATTGGCCAGGAGTATTGTAAGTCTCACACTCACCTTAATACCTCAATCTCTCATGATGGTGTGGAACCTGATGGTGCATGTAGCAGTTTCATTTTTTTTTTTCCCTACCTCTTTGATGAAACATGTTTCTTTTGATTAGAAATCATTTTATTTGTTTCCTTTCATGTCATCAGGTAGAAATCTTTCATCTTAATACCCTTCTATATCCATCCTCATCAAATACAGTTCATGCCTTATCACTATTGCCATGTGGAAAGTAGTATATAATTTGTCTGCCTTCTGTCAGCAAGTACTGTAATTGTATTACTTGTAGTAGAGTAGATGCATACATAGGTAAATCCAGGGAAGGTATGCAGGGTTGCACATCCCTTTGTTGTCTTGAAAGTGTATTACGTGACCATTGAAATTCTTGTGAAAATGGGTGAGAATGAACTGAGGACCCCACTTTTTTCGAAAAGCTGTATCCACAGACATTAACGACAAGACACATTTCAAACATATTTATTGGGTTTGTAAAAATGATATTGTATTTATCTTCTTTTTTTACTGACCAAGTCAAAACTACTGCAGATGGTAAATAATATGTTTATTGCACTTTTCTTTCAGTGTTAACATTCTTTTGTTTAATCAGTTTCCAGTTGATTTAAGAACTTGTATTATTAATGCTGCTCAAAAGCATTTTTCTGTTGCTATCTGCTTGATGACATATTCCAGGAATAAACAAATAGCTAGATATGGAAACATGAGGCAGTGTGGTAGCCTAGTGGTTAAAGCGTTTGCTTGTCATGCTGAAGACCTGGGTTCGATTCAAGGGTACAGTGTGTGAAGTCCATTTCTTATGTCCCACGCCATGATATTGCTGGAATATTGATTAGAGGCTACATAGAGCCATACTCACTCGTATAGAAACACTATAATGCTGAAAGCTGTGAGATATTTTCATGGAGGTAAAAAATTCTTGCAAATGCATATTGCAGTGCTCATACACACATTCTATACTTGCCAACTCTTTCTTGTAAATGTGAAAAATGTGTTTTTGTGTTTTTAGTTTGACATAGCCTTGTACTATTTTCACAACTTGTCAAATGCTCTGTTCTTGTGTATACTGTTTTCAGGTACCAAACAAATATGGTCCTATAACTTAATGTGCTCACATCATTGTTAAGATGAAAAATATCATAACGGGATATTAGAAAGATATTCTGTTTTCCTGAAGAGTAGTCGCATTTGTGTAATGACACCACACCCAGACATAATGTTTTTGTCAAATTTTTTTGCTGTGTTCTTAAGAAAAAATAATCCTTTGAACTACCCGGTGATGAATCAGTTCATGATATTTTTATGTTTACAATATGCTCACAAACCTTTTTCCCTTATTAGTGAAGAGGGAATTGATTGTATTTTCCACAGAACTTCTCATGTCCTACATACTCCAAGTGTCTGAGGTCAAAGCTCTTTTTTAATTGATATTGGTCTGTAGGATTCTGTCAAAAAAACATGATATGTCTATCAAATGAATAACACACATGTGAAAATGTTAATAATTATGGCTTAAAAATAACATTTTGAATGAGTATACTGCATCAGTGGTTGAAATGAAACACAGAAATCCTCTCAGATGTTATAACTTCAGGCAGTTTCTGCATCAAAGCACTTAAGGGTCTTGCTAAATTTCAAGCATTGTATATGTGGAGATATGACCTAATTTGTAGTTGATTTACATTGTTGGCCCATTATTCAGTGTAGATATTCCTTAGAAAACAACAAAAAGAAAGTTTTAACTAATGGTAGTGCTGCTGAATGAACCACTTTCAATCAGCACATCATGATTGTGAGATTGTACAATGATACCGAAAGATAATAGTATTTATTTTTGGAATAATGATTTATTCATTGTATTTCTTATGGAATGGAGGGGTAGCCTTGTGGTAAAGCATTAGCTAGTCACATTGAAGTCCTGGGTTAAATTCCCACATGGGTACAATGTGTAAAGCCCATTTCTGAGCTTATCAATATTGATAATCAGCATATACCTAGGTTCACTCACTGAACTGCTGAAATATTTCAATGGGTTTTTTTGTCTGTACTATTAAATGTAAATCAGTGCCATCTTCAATGTGTTGGGGACGAAAGTCATTTTATTTTGTGTTAAGTAATTTTCTGTCATTCTGCATCAAAAACAACTCAAAAGTAACTGGCATTTTTGCACAAAAAAAGAAATGAACAGACATGGATTTGCGTACAAAGGATATTCTGTGTCTGTTTGTCAAATGCATATTTCAAATACATGCTAAATCTGTTTCAAAGCATTGCTATGTAATAGTTTCAGTATGTGTAAGAAAATGCCATACTGGCACCCTTGAAACTTTCTCTGACAGGATATTTGTATAGCTAACCTCATTTTGTGAAGTTTTGTTTGAATGTAAGAAAGGAAAAACGTCAGAGACCTACTTCTGAAAGCATGTTTAGAAGATTGTGAGTCCATGGGACGATGTGTTCTAAGGTTTGAAGTGGTACCACATTTAGATGGCCCTTTGAAATATCCCTACTCTAAAAACATATGTTTCAGTGAGGGAATTTAATTGTATTGTGTACTGAGGTTAGCTAATTAACGAGTTTGTGTTGGTTAAAAAAAATGAAAATAATCTTGAAGATAAATTTGTTTTGTTTTTAAATTTAGTTCTTGTTCCCATTCTGTTACTATGAAAACAAAATCTAGTGATAATGTATGATACTTTATGGATAACAACTTCAATATTATGTTATGATGAAATGTTTTGGTATAGATTCTTGAACCATTGTCAGACAAGAGTATTTGTTATTCATCTACCTGTTAAATGCCAAGAAAACAGATAATACTAATACTGTGTAGAATGAAGACCTTTTCATATGTTAACTATTCAATAACATTTTCATACCTTTTAATCTCTTAAAGATTTTGACAATGCATCAGATCATTATTATTTGAAGGATAAAATTTCCATTCATCTTGTCAAATAGTTTAGTGTAATTTTTTCTAATCCATCACGATAAAATAGACCAGCAAAAAAAGCTGATAAATATGTTATGCAATTTTGGCATTTGTATCTGTGATATAAATTCATAAACCAACAAATACAAGAACAATGTTATTCGTGAATATCGCAAGGGTCAGCAATAGTTGAATGTCAAGGCATTGTGTAACAACATTCAATACCTTACCCTAAGGGAGCATTCATAATTTATGGGGGAGGGGGCGATGAGGATTTTTATATTTTTTCTGTACAAATCTGATAGCCCCACTTCAATACTTGAGACAAAACAAATAGCCCCCCAACGCATTCTATGTACAAAACACATGACAAACCACCCCCCAGCCCCACCTATTTAAAATAATAAATTAAAAGCAAAATAGCTGACCCCACTAAAATATCTGTACAAAACAGCTGACACCACCACCCCCATTCCTCATCGCCCCCTCTGGTGATAAATTATGAATGGTCCCTCAGGAATGGCATGATTTCACAGTCATGGACTATCTGGGTGTAAGGGAGATAACTCTCATAACTCTGATAATTGCTGCATCAATAGTGCATACCGATATTCTGGCAAAAATGTGACTTGGTGATGCTTTTGAAGGTACCCTCACTTATGCTGTACTGTTATGAGATTAGAAATGGATATGGCATATATGTCTCTAAATCTGTGAATGGCAGGTAAATTAAACAAAAAAATATTATTTGGTTTAACACAGGTATTTGTTATGTTCTTCTTGTTTTGTTTTAAATTCAGTTCAAACTACAAGTGAACTTGGATTTCATTTCATATCTGCTCAAAATGTAGCTATTAAATTTCACAATGATGATAAAGTAGAGTCATCTTTCTTTGCTGTTTATCACTTCTTAGAATATGGTCCACTTAACAGTAATGTCAAATACTATGTTGATATATTTCATAAATACATCATCATGATTATGTCATAACAATCAGGGCACGTGGAAAATTGGTCAGGGCAAGTCACAAAGTCTTTTACCCTGTGGCAAGTGGCTTTTAAAAACATTTTTAACCCCTGTCATGTTTGATCTCTGGACTGTCTGGTCCAGACTAGATTATTTCCAGACTGCCACCATATACTTGTAATATTGCTAGTGTGACGTTTAACAACATAACTAAATTGCTTTTAGATCTGGGTTAGGCATCCTACCATAGATGGTGAAAAGGAAGATACTTCTGAAATATTTACAGATTTATCTCAAAATCAGTGATTTGGTAAGAAAGTCATGTTAGGGTATTGTTGTCTTGAAATTTTATTCTAGCTTATTAACATAAGTTTTGTGATAGATGTTTAGTAAAATCTGGACATGTTAGTAGCATGTTTTTAAACCTCATGACTCCTGTAAAACCACATGATCCCTGTAAAACCATCAGAGATCACTGTCTTATGAAAGACCATGGTTTTGTGACTAATGACATTACTTTCCCCTTTCTCTTTTGTAACTATGATGCATTTTAATTGTTTGTTGATATCAATATAATTCACTTAAACATAACTGTATGATGAGGTGTCTAGAATATTTAACTCATATATAATGTGAACACTCATTTTAAATTTTTTTGTAGTGTTTTTGCAACATGGCCACACAAATCTAACGAAGTTATTCTGTGTATTTATAAAGCATGAACCAACAGTGTTGTTGTCTGGGTTCATATCTCATTGGATGTTGTTTGAAGTGGGCTTGACCACATGTACAAATCAGTGGTAAACATAAGACCTGTGTTACTTCAGGCTCTCCTCCCCCATTAAACAGAGCTACAGTGTTATCATAGAAACACTTCAAGCAGTGTCAAACTAGATCCACTCACTTGGCCTTGCAGAATTTGGCCCCATCTTGTAAACACTACTAAGGGTCAACAATACTTCGATAGTTCTAACCTGACATTGGGAATATATACTTTTTTCACCTGTCGACTAAATTTGAAATGTTGGCACATTTCTATAAATGAGAATATGTGACATGGTTCATGGAAGCCATGTATTCATGTGTGTCCAACTTCTAAATGCCTTTCATTCAAATAGTTCAATGATTCCCATATTTGTTTATGACCATGATGTGACAGGATTTCCTTACATTTTGTAAAGGTTAAAGAATCTACAGGAAATTGCTTCTTGATCTTTCACCTGTCTGTTACTTACTTTCGTGAGCACCACCACAAGGTTTATGTTTTTGTATGAACTTGTGACAAAGTTTAAAGAAACACATTACATCATTTTTTTTTGTCAAATGAAGCCTTTATCTGGCTATGGATTGCCCAGTGAGATATTAAGCAGAACTAATATTGAAGGTACATTAATGCCTCTTGTGTGAATGTTCCTTGAATGGAGGGGGGCGATGGGGCAGCCTAGTGGTTATAGAGTTCACTTGTCATGCTGAAGTCCAGGGTTCAAATCTTCAAATGGGTACAATGTGTGAAGCCAATTTCTAGTGTTTCCCACCATGAGATTGCTTGAATATAAAACTAAAGACACACTCCTTGAATATAGTCAGTTTTGAGATAAATGCATTTTTTGTCTCTATGCAAAAATAACATTAAACGTTTCAACAAACATGCTTGTAACATTCTGACAAATGTACCAAACTGTAGCATTTTACCTGTTTCAGACACTTGCTGTATATAACAGCCGAAATATATGTAAGAAAATACAAACTAAAATTAGTATTTCCTTTGAGTTTATTATTGTGGTAGTTTACAGTAATAATTAAGCAGGTTAGACAAGTGCGTTAAACAATAGTAGTATTCAGGCAAATATCATCAAACAAATGTGATCTTTCATACTGTGCTTCTTATTAGTGTGCGTTTGATTGGACAGTTATTGCACAGATGGTTAAAAATGGTTAAAAGTCTACCCTCCAAGAAACTGTCATCCATTTTATGACACATTTGCGTAGATTTTTGTTGATATTACCTCAAACAATTTTGTGTTGGAGCTGTTGGCACTGTTGGCCTTTGTATCATTGCTACATGTTGATATCAGTTGACTGTAAGACATTCGTAACTGTGATACTATCAATATTTGCTCAAATCGCACCTGAAAACAGACATGTTCACTTAGGGAAAGACTTGGTACTTGTTACGTTTGAAGACTTGGTGTGAATCATGTTAGTTTTATAGTTGTTGTTGAAATACTTCTAGAGATGCTGTTGTTATTAGCTCTGATAGCAAGTCTTGTTTACAGACTGTTGTCTATTTAGACCTTCTTGTGAATAATGATTGTTTTAAAATGATTTAGAAGGCCTTAACAAATTAAATATTTCTGCAGATTTATGAAATTTGTTAACTCATTTGTGTCAGTAAACAAAGGTTTGTTTGTTAGGAATGTTGTTTCCTACAGTGGTCTGTCATCAAATTTTATTTTGCTGTTTGGAGTTGCTTCCCTTGGGTGCACCAGAACCCAAAGATCATGGGTTCCAATCCAGGTTCACCTTGATTATGATTCTGGTTCTTTCTGCACCTTATCTGTTCCTTAGGGGTTTCACAAAAGTGGTAAATATCTGTGACTAACATCACCTCTGGTTTTCCTCCTGTAATAAGAAGCAGCAGAAAGTGATATGCCAGGGAAAATTATCAAAGTGGCACCAATACTCCTAACACTCATTTTGTCATCATGTAAGACTTATCTTGTATCCACTTGACATTTGTAAGAAGAGATTTAATGTTTCTTTTCTTTCTGTTTTTTCTATTGTAAGGAATTAATTTTTATACTTGAGTGCTTTTCATTTTCTGTCATATGGTGAAAAGCTTTTTTTATCAACATTTTAAAAATCAAAATCAGAATTTCAGCATCTTGTCATTTAATAGATGAATATTTATGATCAATATAAGATTATCTTCTTTGCCCCACTTTTGGAAATTTATAAGGAATGTTATGGTGGTTGTTATGTTGTGACCTTAAAGCTATGTGTCAGTGAGTTTTGTAATTCAATCTTTCAATACCTCTAATTTGTTATATGTCTTATCTGAAACATTTTAAATCCTGATGCATATATTTCGTTATTTTTTAACTTAGTTCATATTATTTCTAATCAGTTATTTTATTCACTTCACAGAAAACTAAGTGCATGGCATTTTCACTGCCTTACCTTGAGTGTATATTCTCACCAAGAGTGACCTCATGCAGACTGTCATACAACCTCATACAGTTTGTCATACAGAAAGTCATATCGACTTTCATACATGTATCTACCATTGTCTGCTTGTCTTTGTCATCTGTCTCCCATAGAGATGTGTTACTGTTGAACTGTTTAATTCGTAAGATCTATTTACATCTGGAGAGAGTGTTTATTGTTCTATTTGTCCTTATGGCCATAGCACAAACTATTTAAATCATATTTAATTTACATAATTACTTGTAAATGTAAAGTCCAGCTACAAGTTGCACATAACACGTGTGAAATCTTTTGCTGCAGCTATGAGTGGCCCACTTATTTAGGTGATGCTAGCTGCAGTGCAAGATCTGCTGATAATTACTTAACATAGAGGAGTTTTATTTATACCTGTCTTGTATGTCACAGCATCAGTTATGACTGAGCATTGAGAGCTGGAACCCAACCGTTATATATGTAACACTTGGTTGCCTGTTATTTTGTATGTCAAATTTCATATCATCGTCATCATCATCATCATCATCATCATCATCATCATCATCATCAACACATTTATATAGCGCCAGTTCCAGTCCTAAAGTACTGATCAGAAGCGCTCTCCGAACAAATTGAGAATGAAAAGCTAGACACTGTATGCTGATCACAAATTACTGTCATACTATAAAGATGTTTCACATTCATGCCTTCTTCAATATTTGCAGTCATGGAGAAAAAATTTAACATGTCCCTTTTTATTGAAACATCTTATCAAAGGATACATATATCTATTTTCATTTTTGTATGTTTTACTCAATTCTCTAAAATCTTAATCAGAATTATGTATCTATCAAGAAGATGGGGCTGCAACAATTCGGTTCAATTCATCGAAAATTGAATCTGACATCTTAGTTTTGACTTCTGATAAACATTATCACTATTTCAATCTGATATTTGAATACCTATTTAATTTATTTCCATATATTTATATGACTCCAAGTTGAGCTGTTTCTAGAGCTGAAATAAGGTGAAACGAGATTGGTTGATGCAGGGCTAATTATCCATTGAGAATTGTTGCTAGTAGACATCGCTAAGTTGACAGAGGATTTTATGCTGAAAAGGCTGAATTTGGGAAATCTAATGTTTTTTCTTGTATGAAGAATTGAAAAAAAAATGATAGAATTGAGGGTCCAATATCGAAAATGGAAATGAATAGAGGTCCAGCTGAATCGTTGCAGCTCTACAAGAGCGGTTATTTTGTTCTGTGCTCTTAAAGGATAAATTATAGAAAAACTAATTCTGTCAGCTCCCTTGCATGTCAGATGACAACAAGTGAATATAGTTGACTATACACCAGTTTCTGGGTTTTGCCTGTACTATATAGTTTACTTATAGACAAAACATGCTTTTCAGATCTACTTAGCCCTCTTGGATGTTTGACCTAATTATTCAAATACAGAAGTATGATGTTTTTCCTTACAGAGTCAAGAGGGTAGGGTAGCCAAGTGCTTAAAGTGTTCGCTTGAGACAGTCCACAGATTCCTTCAGACAGGACAATATTTCTAGTAAACAATTTATGTTATAAATGCTTTGTAATTGAACTTATTAAATGCTTGCTTAAGAGTCAAAGAGTTTTACAGATTTTATGAAAGCAGATTTGTTATATGAATACATTCAGGTCATGCATAGGATTGGGTTGATGATGAAATTGGAATTTATATGTCACAGAAGTTTTTGTGTAAAAGCAAAAACTTTCTCAATCCATCATTCCTGTCTTAGATAACTGGTTACCTCCCTGTTCCGCTTCTCTCATTCCGTTTGTTGACATGCTGATTAGTGCTAACTGTTCCTGCAGATTGTTTTGGTATATATTTGGTTTTTCACTCGTGCCATATGTTTCTGTTTATCGACTTGTTACTATGTCTTTATCCTGATATTTATTCTGTTAGCTCTTGTAAAAAGTCATGGTGTATAAATTTATGGGAGAATAAAAGCAGTCATCATCTAAACAGTTTGTTTGTTTGTTTGTTTGTTTGTTTGTTTGTTTGTTTGTTTGTTTGTTTGTTTGTGACACTAATGGGCATACACTTAACACTGATTCAGATATCCTTCACTAGTATATTCTTAGCTCTGATGAGCATATATGCGATACTGGTGGGCATATGATTGACACTGGTGGGCATATATACAGTACTGGTGGGCTCGTGATTTACACTGATATGGATGGGCATAAGCATGGGATGTGAAGGCCTATTCTACCCCGGGACCTTCACGGGTAGGCATATATGTGATACCGAGGGGCATATGATTGACACTGATAGGCATATACACAATACTGATAGGAATAAGATTGACACTGAATGGAATGGAGTAACACTGACGGGCATGTATGCAATACTGATTTGGAATATGATTGACACTGATGAGCATATACATAATACTGATGGGCATAGTGAGTGAGTGAGTGAGTAAGTTTAGTTTTACGCCGCACTCAGCAATATTACAGCTATATGGCGGCGGTCTGTAAATAATCAAGTCTGGACCAGACAATCCAGTGATCAACAACATGAGCATCGATCTGCGCAATTGGGAACCGATGACATGTGTCAACCAAGCCAGCGAGTCTGACCACCCGATCCCGTTAGTCGCCTCTTACGACAAGTTGAGGCGCCTTTTATGGAAAGGGACCTTCACGGGTCCTGATGGGCATATGATTGACACTCATGGATATATGCTTAACACAGATTGGCATTTACTCTACTGAGTATGCACTTAGTACTGATGGGCATAATTGACACCGATGGTCATATATCCAATACTGACGTACATGATTGACACTGATAGGAATATACACGAGCATGATTGACAATACTGAGCATTGAGGTAGATTCCTGACTTAGGAACCACAACTGAAACCAAATGATGGTGGATCACTTTTTGGAATATATTTTACAGATAACAGTGACTACATATATATGCAAGTGAGATAGAGAGAGAGAAAAAAAGAAAGGGAGAGATAGAGAGAAGGAACCAGTGTAAGGAATTAGATGAAATCTCTCTCAATTGATTACTGCTTCATTACCAACATACAGTCATTTAACAAGAAATGGTTAGCATCATTGTTTGGATTTTCCAGTTAAGGTTGTTATTTCAGATATGTATAACATGATCCATTTGGGTACTTTCAAGTGATGATAGTTAATAAGAACGGAAAAACAAGATGCAATCCACCGTTTTGTTTTGCAGCACCTTTCATCCATAAAGCAGACACTCTTTTGGGAGTGTCGGAGTGAGTTAGTTTTATATTAGTTTTAGTTTTTTTAGCAATATTACAGTTATATACCCGTAAATAATCAAGTCTGGACCAGACAACCCAGTGATCAACAACATGAGCATCAATCTGCGCAGTTGGGAACCAATGACATGTGTCAACCAAGTGACTCTTGAGATGACATAATACAACATGTTTTGTTTGTTTGGTAAAAACATATCTGTATTCATGAAAGTGAATTGGGATTGGACAACAAGTATTGCCGATTATGTTAACACAGCTCCCATGCAACATGTAATACATGAAATGGAGGATCTCATGTCATCCATATGGATTACATCAAGTGACAGTTGTGTGATTCTAACAAGGCATGGTAGAAATATGGCTTATTTGCTTAGCACACATCAATATTCCAACTATATGGAGGCGATCTCTAGATATCGAGTGTGGACCAAACAATCCAGTGATGAACAACATAAGGAAAGCATCGGTCGGTGGGGCTGGTATTTGAACGCTGTCAAGTGGAATTGCGACTCTGTAGATGGCTAGCGACCTTTGCCAATGCAGGAAGACGTTGTGTGTTAGGATGTAAGTCCTAATGGCTCTAAAGTCAATTGTTGGGTACAATATTTCAAACTGATGATCTACCAACACTGGCAACAGCCGAGTCTAACAGATACATTATCGACTGTTATGCTTTGGTACATCTCAGTATTAACGTTTGATTTTGTATGGTACATAGATAATTGTGCCTGGACAAAACAACCCAGAGATCGATAATGTGAGGAAAGCTACAATCACACGTAATCACAAGTAGACCCAGCCTTTCAAACACCCCCATTCGCCTCCAACGACAAGCACCGTGAGTTAACTATACCTGGCTTTGTCAAACATTTCATAGAACAGCCCAACTTCTAAAAATACAGAATTCGGACATATTATAAACTTGTACAAGTTTAAATGTACAGACAACAATTCCCATGCAAAAGCCACATCAAACAAGGCTGTACAAACTCCATACAAAGTTGACCCGCTGTAGGGAGCTATTGCATGCTCCCTCTAAAACATGTGACGTCACAGACGAACGTGACGTCACAGAGCAGTGACGTCATAGGAGGTTACTGAGGCCAGTCAGACAGAAGGGTCATTAGCAACAGTGTTGGTCTTTGCGACATCACATGCAATTCACCAGCTCTTCAAAATGAAAGCTTTTCAAGTACAAGGTTTGGGTGGAAGGTATCCCCCGTGTACAGCGACGGGAGGAGACGCCCCTTGGAGACAACAGTCTGTGATACTGAAAACTATCAACGCCGTCTACAAGGTAAATAGCATCAGAAATGTAGAAATCCTATTGCTACAGAATCCTCGGCCTCTTTTCTTATCTGAACACATCAAGGAATTAATATGATTCTAGTATGATTATTCATGGAATAAATGTACGATTCCTGGATTTCCAACATTTTGACACCCTGAACAAGTTAAAAACAAACATGTAACCCATTCTTAACTCAAAGAATTTACCGATTTAGAAATCAGTTTATTGTTCTCCAAGTTTACTTTCGTTTCTGAAGGGAGATTCTGAAGACAAGTGTTTGGTGTCTTTGTCTTATATCTGGATGGCAAATGCGAATTTACATATATAGAAATGAAGCTGAATTAAATAATGCTATATATTGCCTAAACCAAACATATTTCCAAAGAATTAACTGTACATTTGACTGTTGAACTCTTAATTTCTTGAAAGGTGACGCAAAGAGAAATTCACATTTGCTCTGAAATGGCAACAAATACCAAGAAACTTTGGACGAGAAAGGACACCCGCTCACTGAGCGAAAGGTAAGATTCTAGTGGATATTTCACTGTTGGAATACATTATGTACGGTGTTAAGTGTTGTTCACTTTTTGGTAACAAGCGCCTTCTCCTTTCCATGTTACACCTCGTATAATGTAGTGTTCATGTACCATTTACATGTGTAAATTTCTTTGGATTTGCTCACTGGAAGATTATGTCACATATCAACACACTTGTGAAAATTTGCATTAAAAAGAACACGCTCAAATTTGCCACATTCAACTGCCAACATACACGCATGGTAACACAATAAACTAACATATGCACGAACTCTCTCGTATATAGAGGCACACAGACACACACGCATGCACGCTTACACACATGCGAGGGCCGGATGATGTTACCAAAACCATTAATCTTAAATGAGATCTTGGAAGTGATTTATTGCTGTCCGACTGTATCATGGAGTGACTTCTTCTGATTTTTACTTCCAGGATGCAGGTCAGGCTTGGGACTACTTACATGACCGTCACCTGTCGAAGCTGGGACGCTATTCCTTACTCATACGTCTACCCAAATGGCTACCAACCTCGTTCTGACCAAAGCGGCTGTGGCGATGAAGCCTGGCTGAGGACCCCCAAAGGAACCACCTTCTCCGCTGTGAGGGAAGATGGAAGCCGATCCACTGTTGTCTTCGTGCCACTGTCTTCCAACAAAATGTGCACAGGTAACCTGTTCCGAGGCACCTCAGGACATGTAGTGAGTGCAGATGAACTGAAGGAGATCATCCTGAAGCACCTTGAAACCAAGGACACGTGTCTCCAGATTTTCACACGGGTCCATGGGCAGAAAACTACCTCTGACGCTACCTTTTGTAGCAAGGCAACCCCCAGCACTTCTTGTGGCAGTCAGACATCCACCAGTGCCACCTCCTGTGGTAGTCAGACATCCACCAGTACCACCTCCTGTGGTAGTCAGACATCCACCAGTACCACCTCCTGTGGTAGTCAGACATCCACCAGTACTACCTCGTGTGCTACGCAAGCCTCTGTTGCCACCTTATCAAGCGGGATTCACGTCTCTCCCTGTACCCGCCACGTAGAGATCCAAGCTTCATCTGCACACGTGGACGTCGCCTGTCAGACAGATGCAACTCCAAGTCGTGATGTCCAGGTCGGTGGCTCACTGGAGTCTGTGAACACAGGAACTGATACCTGTAACCTAGACCGCTTTGGTAAAGCCTCAGCTGATACAGCACCTCTACTGCTGACTCCAGACTTCTTCACCAAGTCACCATCCACAGCACAGAAGGGCGTCCTTGAACCAACTGTGACGAAGAAGTATGAACTCATTCCACCATGCTTCTATGAACAAAGGGCGATCAAATCATTTGATGTATTTGTTCACAGACAATCATCCCATGTGTTTCCAAAACATAAATCTGCAGTTGCTGAGCTGTTTGTGGACAACAGTGATTGTACAAATGGCAGGCACACTGAAGGATCTCCAGTGAACCAATGCATTGGAGGCTCCCATCAGAGAGAACTGAATGCCGTGAGAGAGCCAAAGTCAGCTTTGAAGGAATTATCTATTACTGGTGACGTTGATGATGATGTGCATGGGTATGATGTTTTTGCTGCCGGGGAGACAACCCGGTTTAAAGCCACTGCCCAGGAACTTACCAAATCTTCTGAGGACAGAAATGAGCTTAGCCTGGCTGATGAACTCGCTCAACAGGGTCGGCATATAACCCAAGAAATGAGACATGAGATTTCTCACAGAAATGATGTCGTGAATGATATGATTACCAACACAACGAACCTCGTCAGTCTAGTCGAGGACTTCCCTATTGAGTACACAGATCCTCATTTTATTGAAAACCTCATCAGCAGGTCCTTCTGTGATGAAGAATCGTCTCCCAGAAACATGATGTCATTTGCTAATGAACTACAGATCACAAACCTGCAAACCCAGCATGAATATACAAGGAATACAATGAGTCTTGCAATGGAACTAGCCCAGGCAAAGGAGATTTCACCAAGGAAATCCATCCCATCTCTCAAAGTGTCTCGACATACAAGCTCTGATCTTTCCTCCCAGGAACAACAGGAGCTGATGAGTAGGCAGGTGATGTACTTTGGAACAGCGAAACTTTTGTCCCACAAAGCTGTTGTAGGTAAACTACTATCTGCAAGCAGTGAGAAGCAGATTTCGAACACTCTGTCAGCTGTCAACGTAGTCAGTGAAATTAACGTTGCCAAGGAATCGTCAAGCAAAGTCACTGATGATGTCATGCTCCGAGTCTTCGGCTTTGATCCAAGAGTCTCACCTTTCACAGTCAACGGCTACCCACTTTTACCTTCCATGAGGGAGGATCTAGACCACATTGACCTGCCACTTCTCGAGAAGCGGGATGTGCGGTTTGCTAGGAAAGACGATGGCATGTTTGTGTGTGTTGGTCAAGGTGCATACGGCTGTGTATACCTTGCGGAGATGTCTGGACGAGAGGGAAAGCTTGTGGTGAAGGACTATATCAATGAAGGTGTCACATGGGAAGTGATCCAACACGAGGCCAGGCTCCTGAAGTACCTCACAGACACCAACTTTGTCCCTGAGTTTGTTGGATTGATAACGTCCTCTGCATCTGAAGGTGGACACTCACTGGTACAGGAGTACTTTGGCAATGGTTTGACCATCCTGAAACTGTTACAAAGCCAGGATGAGGTGAGCAAGGAGACCTGGATCAGCATCTGTTGCCAGCTTGCAGAAGGACTCCAGGTAATCCATGCAAAACATGTCCTCCTTAACGACATCAAGAGTGACAACGTACTTGTGGACTTAGCGTCTGGACTGCCTGAAGTCAGATACATTGACGTGGGAATGGCTACCTACAGACAAGGGCTTCAGTTCGAGTGTTCTCGACCTCATGTTGATGATCATAATTACCTAGCCCCAGAGGTGTGCATGGGGTCCCACTCTAGCCCCTTGTCGGACATCTACAGTCTGGGGCATCTCCTGGGACAGATAAGCAGGAAGAGTGAGATCCCGGAGCTGGAGAGTGTGAGCCAGTCCTGCACCCAGCAGCTGCCCATAGACAGGATGTCACTGACCACTGTCCGGGCTGAGCTGGACGCCATCTTCAGGGCTGTAGGAGGTTAGAGGAGAAGCAGAGGAGGACGAGAGGAAGGACTAAAGGAGGAGGACCTGGGGAAACAGGCAGGTCTCTCTACAGACATTTATGAACATCCTTCCTCTAATGTAATTTGACTTCCTGGTGCTGTCTTGCAATCATGTGTACATACTTCATTTGAGCTTATACAAACCGTCAATAATTTGTACTGTATAAACGTTCACTAGTTTTGATGTTCAGGGGACGAATGTAGAACATATACTGCTGATTGGCAAAGATAAATAGGTACCACTATCCAAGAGTACTGAAAGGCGCAACAGCTTCCGGTCAAAATACCAGGATCATAAAACGGTATCCATGCTCGCTGTATTATAATTTTATAGAAGCGTCGATCCCTGTGTGCCAAAGGGATTCGAACTGAAGTGGGCAAATGGGTGGACAGAGCCAATATGTTAGATATGATGATTAAGCCCAGAGCATGGAGATAATTTTTTTTAAAAAAAACGACACAGTTTAGGAAATGAATTTAAAAAATGTTCATTACTGGTTCAAATTATTTGCGGATTAATCTGCTTTTATGTGGTTAAAAACATAGCATGTAATGCTGTAATCCGACCACATAAATTTTTATTTGTATTTTGTGGTGCTACCTCATAGCGTACCTTGTTTTTGATATTCATTTAGTGCCAAAACGTATGATACTTGTGTCATAAAGATGAGTATCTGTGTTACGCACATGCAGTTGTTAGGTACACTTTGTACCATATACACAAACCTGTTTTACATACAAGTGCTATGCAATGACAATGATATGTACGATCTGTTTAGATGTATAATGTTATATTTATAGGTAATAAAAAGTTGTTGTTTTTAAAACATGTTTTTAGATTTTATTGATAAATGTTTGATCAGTTGATCTGTCACATGACCTTTTGCCCTCTTACAGTTTTAAATGAGTAATAGTTGTAGTGGCAGTAGTAGTGGTAGTAGTAATGGTAGTGCCAGCAGTAGTAGTGAGTGAGTGAGTGAGTGAGTGAGCGTCTTTTTACACTGCGCAACAATATGGCGGTGGTCTGTAGATAATCGAGTCTGGACCAGCCAAATCAGTGATCAACAGCAGGAGCATCGATCTGCGAACTTGGGAACCGATGAACCAGACACTCCAGTGACTAACATTAAGAGCATCGATCATACGTGAGTGACCGTGACAGTAGCAGTAGTAGTAGCAGCAGTAGTAGTAGTAGCAGCAGTAGTAGTAGCAGCAGTAGTAGTGGTAGTAGCAGCAGTAGTAGTGGTAGTAACAGCAGCAGCAATAGTAGCGGTAGTAGTAGTAGCAGCAGCAGCAGTAGTAGTAGTGGAAGTAGTAGTAGTAGCAATAGTAACACCAGCAGCAGCAGTAGTAGTAGTAGTAATAGTAGCAGCAGCAGCAACATTAGTAGTAGTGGTAGTAGTAGTAGCAATAGTAACACCAGCAGTAGTAGTAGTAGCAATAGTAACACCAGCAGCAGCAGTAGTAGTAGTAGTAGTAGTAGTAGTAGTAATAGTAGTAGTAGGAGGAGGAGGAGGAGGAGCAACAGTAGCAGTGGTGATAACTGTAGTAGTAGTAGTAGCAGCAGTAGGAGACGACTAGTACTACTAATTCAGTTGCTCCTTCACCTACACCTGCTGTCGCTTCTAGTGATGATACACATTGAGATACACATGGTGTGTACACAAGGACACAGGCGGTTATTGAGAACGTCTTGCTGCAAGTGCTTGTGGCAACAGTCCTTGCGTGGTCAGTCATGGCGTCGACGGAACTTGACTACAGCTTCTTCTGCCTTGTTGGAAGTGTCAAGTGTCACAGTAAGATACAAAATCAGTCATCGACACCATGTATCTGACGTAAGACTATCCTGCACCATATGAGCCAGTGCGCGCGTAATGGGCTTGCTGTGTGTTGTTGCTGCCGGGTACAGCTGCACACACACGACGGCCTGCAATAGCATATGTTGTCTTGGAGACGTCAAATTCTGTCAGCGTCGACGCCAGATCTCTGCCTAGTACAAGCATATACCACTGGTGACCTATTCTTGAGTGGAATGTTCGCAGGAATATCAGATAGGAATGTGGGCTGGGGCGGGTTCCAATTTTGTACCCGACTAACCCACTCCGTATTACCATTCCCCACCCTGATACAAGTTATGATACTTCATGACATCAAATTTATAAAAAATGACAACATATTCTTCATATCGAGTTTTTCAGCACCTTAACCATATATGATATTCAAAACTGGTGACTGTAGATTATGTCAACATCTTCAGACACCATAAGCTTTTACTCATGAAAGAATAACACATTACATTGTGTCATCTGTAAGACACGTGATTACAATGGGTCCGGGTATTGAGACGGGTACCGGGTCCAACTCATTACAACCCGTTCCAGCCTTAATGCGAATGTGTATTTCCTATGGCTCGTCTGTAAGATATGTGATGGGTTGGAATTGAAACCTTGTTTCTCATACCAACAGCATGCCATGTAACTAGTAGGCTAACTCCATCCACCCAACATTTGATGCATACTGGGGGATTAATTGCCTAGTGGACACCATGCACCCGGGCTCCATTCATCAATTCATGCGTGACGTCCATTTTTGGTGTCCACCTCCATGATACTGTGCTAACAAAAGCAGCTGAAGACCCATCTCACAACTGCCTTAATATATTCAGACTCACCTCCGCCATTTCATCTCCTTGTTAAATGTAGAACATGTAATCATAGATTACTACCTGACAAGGGCAAATGACTACAGATCTCACTGAGGCTTCTTTGCTGTTTAAAGCAGAACTCAGCAAAATTCCTGCTACAAGGCAGTGTGTAAATGATCGAGTCTGGACCAGACAATCCAGTGATCAACAGCATGAGTATTAATCTACGCAACTGGGATACCATGACATGTGTCAATAAGTCTGCGAGTCTGACCACCTGATCATCTGTACACCTCTTACCACAATGGATCAAGCATCTGCCCGTCCTGCCAAAGGCCTGGGTTTGATTCCCCACATGGGTACATTTAGTGAAGCCCATTTCTGGTGTAACCCATGGTGCAAAATGCAGCATAAAACCACACTCGCTCACTCACTGAGGAGCAGTTCTAACCCTAATCATCACTGGTCCTTCAAACACTATTTCTGTAATATCACCCGATTTAATAATAATAACCTGTCTTACACATGCCACTGAAACAACTATTGCTGACAAAAACAAGTATCAAAATCAGGTTGAATCTGGATTCAAACAACCATCGCAGGATGTTTACATAAGGCAGGCAGCTCTGTACAACAATGTCCAGATCTCAGATGAGTGAGTGAGTGAGGGAGTTTAGTTTTATGTCAGTTTCAGCAATATTCCATTAGGGCAGGGACAACAGAAATGGGCTTCACACATTGTACCCATGTAGGCAACAGAAAATGGGTCTTTAGTGTCTTTAGCGAAAGCTTTAACCATAAGCATCCCAGCTATCAGATAACATGTAAACAGAACATATGAAAGATATTGAATATATGTCTTTATTGATAAACAATATAATATACATATATACACAAAACAAATAACAATAAATTGGTGATTATTTACGAACATGGTATGATAGCCAGCTATCACCTGACCTGACCAGAAATTCTTCTCCACAACAGAATACCACCACCTCAAACTGTTGGTATCACATAGATTCAGCCATACCTGGCTATACACTGAGCACGGGTATGATACAAGTCAGTGAGTGAGTTTAGTTTTATGCCACTTTCAGCAATATTCCAGCAATATCATGGTATGGGACTCCATACATGGGGTTCATACATTGTGCTCATGTGGGGAATCGAACCCATGTCTTTAGCTTTAACCACGAGGCTACCCCACTGCCCTTAAATCAGCACAATCCCAGCTATACAATGACTGCATATAACAAACAGTCTGTACCAAATGATCTAGTGTCTTAAAGTATCAACAATGATCTCACCTGCTATTGATCTATCTGGACCCTAACAGAGGCCACTATTCTGCCAAAGGTCTCCTATTGTCTATGAATATGCCTAAACAGGACTGAGAAAGTTCCCTCTTCATGTAAAAATTTCTACAACTGGCACAATGGTTTGGTTGAGGTAACCTGCATTCCATTGTAAATACACCCTACATAAAGAAGAAGAGGGTAAATTGCACATTACAGATTTGAGTGTCATTTTAAAATACCTCTGAAAATCCAAGATAAATCCCTTGAATGATAAGTATTGAACTTGGGGCAAAAATTGAAGAGCATGGTATCAAACTATTGCACAATACCCCAAACCTAATCTTTACCTTGTTGAAAATCAGAAGCTGTAAACAAATTGATGTTCAGTTCACAATTCAACAGAGCAAAGAGTCTGATAGTTATCACAGGTAAAAAATCACGACCTGTGCATTTAAATATAGTGATGGAGTACAGTGACCTTCACAGCCATGGCAACAAAAGGAAAAGTTTCTGCGACAAATTGATATCCAATTTAAGCAAAAAAGACAAAAACAACCCGGCAATGTTTTGAACTGGATCAGAATCATGAATAATGAATAATGAATCACACAAGAAATGTGTGAGTATGATAGACTGACTTTGTCACTTTGGCAAAAATATTTATGATGGAATCAATAATCTGCCAGTCATCAGCTTAGTAAGGAAAATATTTGTTCAAGCAAAGATGCTCCATCAATGTATTCTGGCATGTCTGTATTAGCAAGGTTTACTCTATTAATGAACTGTTGGTTCACTCGATGTTGCATTTGTAAGCACGGATGATGTCTTTGATTGGTGCTCGGCAGACTGGGCATTTGCCGCTCTGTGACACCAGGTGTTTACCACAGGCGTAACACAGGCACATGTGTCCACACTGGTAGAGCACAGTATCAGTGGTGTTCTCTAGGCAGATCAGACAGTGGGTGTCGTTGACGGGTCGTGATGCTGTTGCTGGCACAGGTGGGGCTGCGGTAGCTCCTGCTGAAACAGAAATGATGCTAACAATAACAACAACAACAACAACAATGCAAAACAAACATAATTTCTTTTTTGTACATTTCATTCATGACAATTCATTCAAGTGTGCAATAATAAAAGCTGGATTCATTTGTGATTTGTT
The DNA here is from genome assembly GCF_037392515.1 of Haliotis asinina. Lineage (NCBI taxonomy): Eukaryota > Metazoa > Mollusca > Gastropoda > Lepetellida > Haliotidae > Haliotis > Haliotis asinina. The sequence continues at coordinate 26,233,954 of NC_090294.1, read as the reverse complement.
TCATAAAGAACCCTCTTAAAACAGGTATAAATTTCAAAATTGATATTTCTCTTGTAATTACACTGCAATAAACAGGAAAGAAATTGTGACGTCAATGATTGTAAGAGGCAGTGGGGTAGCCTCCTGGAAAAAGCATTTGCTCGTCATGCCGAAGACCTGGGTTTCATTCCCCAAATGGGACATTGTGTGAAGCCCATGTCTGGTGTCGCATGCCATGTATTGCTAGAATATTGATAAAAGTGGCATAAAAGTAAGCTTGATCACTCACGCAATGATCATAAAACATCACATCACAGACTTGTATTTATAGTTGTATTAAAACAGTACATTCTACATGTATTTACCTGTTGCCTGGGATATTGCAGCAGCAACTTCCTGTCTGATTGCTCTCTGTATGTCAAGTTGAAGGTCAAAGGAGAGCTTCATCATGTTCTTCATCTCTTCCATCTGAGACTTGAGACTTGAAATCTCTCTACTTAGATGGAGGTTGCTCTGAAAATGGAAACATATTGTTATTGTCAACAGTATTGACTGACCTAGATGAAGAGTATCAATAATTAAAATAATTATGTCATTTTCTGATGTCCTCTGATCCTGTGCAACTCAGCAAAACATCGTGGAAAACACATCAGGGGAGGTAACTCTTAACACTTTCATAGTTATAGTGGCCATGTTATTAACTTCATAAACTATCATCTCACGAATGTTAGAGTCCATAAACACAAATGTTAGTGTTTATAGAAATCCATAAACTTCAAAACATGATATGATTCAAAATTGTGATATAAGAAACATGGAACATATACCCTACTGATTTGATGACATAACATTTGACTGCTTGTTTACATTTATCCACGATGGTGACTGGTCAGTGAGATGGTTAGATTCTGTTCACAATCAATGGACTGTTCCAGACTCTTACCTGTGCATATGGAACTGCTGTGGCACTGATACTGGTCACTGAAATATTGTCTTCAAACAGATCCTGCCCAAGACCAAGATGACTGAAATCATTGTGGGCGATGCCGGTGTTTGGCAGACTGCGGATGGCATTAGCAACAGCCTCTCCATTTCCTCCAGACGACTCCAGGTGGTTCTGTCAAAATCAGACAGAGGCTATGAGTAAAACTGCTCCAAAGCATAAGATCAAAACCAAAAATAATAGTTTCAGTTGGTCAAATTTATCACATTTTCCCATTGACTGAATCATTGTAAGTTTCATTTTTATAATCTGTTGGCGAGGTACATAGAAAACATATCACCCCTGCGATTTCCATACTTACTGGGTCATAGCATACAAACTAGCACTATTTTGATCCCTGCATAGGAATTATCCCCTGACCATAGCACACAAAGAGCACTCACCTGCATATGGACCTCCAGAGTTCCACGGAACTCCCCATCAAGTGTCGAGGACACAAGTCGACTATGAAGGAGCTCACTGATCTCCTGAACGATCTCCTCACGCTGAATGTGTGCGATTGTCTGCCATGTAGGCATCTCATGTGGAGCAACCACGCTGCAAGTATAATAAGAAGAATAATGGTGTTGACGATGACGGCAACAATGAGTGAGCTTAGTTCAAAGGCGATTTTATTTTCTCTTGATCAATGGATGTCCATCAGAACGGCACATCATATTTTCAATCTCAACTCCCTGGGGAGTATACAACTCTTGTGCACCGAGTTAATGTGGCCTTGCCATCCTTACAAGCTACCCATTCAGTTGGGTGGACTGGGACACATAGTCACAGTACATTGTCCAAGTTTACTGCGCGTTGCTGTACCTGCAACTAGGTGATAGTACATATTCATGTGGCCACCATCTGGTCATACACCAACAGACGCATGGGTTCTTTAAAGTGCACAGGTTTGTGTACTGCACACTAGGGATTGTGACAACACAGAAAGAGTCTGCACACAAAGGTGACTCTAAGGGTTTTTTTACACCCGGTCACAGGTGGGCTTATTCCCAGCACTTCCTAGTTGTCTGGATTACCAGCCTGCACACCCACCATGCTCCCATGGGTTATTGAAGGCAAACATTCTAACCCCGACTTTCACCGATGAATCAGAGATGATGATTTTTCTTGTGAGCGATCAATAAGGAATATCTAGATTTTAGGAGAGTATATTTTATAAAATGTTTATGGAGTGGACAAGATGGCTGCAGTAGCTGGACGGAAAGATAGTAAGTCACAAAGTGCATAAACATGGAATGATGCCAAAACTGTTCCCCAGTGCTCTGCTGCTCAGCTTTTAAACTAAACCAGACTTTTACAACTGACATTGGAACGGACACTCATTAAACAAGATATTTTGATCATTTTCTCTTCATGGAAAGTTTGACTTTCATTGTTGTTACCGGGAACGTACCCAGCAGGTTGGTCAGTGGGAGGGTTAGGTGGAGGTGACACCCGCATCTCTGGAGGTGATGGAGCTGAAACAAATAACAATCCAAAACAATTATCCAAATTACAAATTGCACATGGTTGTCTGAAGCAATGGGTATACAGTCAAGCAGAAGGTACAGTGGTCAGTGTTACCAAGACCACAAGACAAAAGATATTTCTGGAAAGTTGTTCCCTGAACCACTGGAATACACAGCTTTCATGAAAAGATTAAAAACTAATTTAAAATATGTAAAAATTACATAAAAAAAACTGATACATGGGCATGTGTTTTGAACAGCTAAGCATCTTGATATCAGTGACAGCATAATGAGGCATATCTCCCACTTTAGGTCATGTTACCATGGTTTCCTGTGAGTTTGACATGTGACAGTAATACTGACAAATACAGCTATCTTGTAAGGTAATGTGAGCCTGGTAGTTTGATCATTACACCAAAGACCCAGGTTTGATTCCTAACATGGGTACAATGTAAGGAGCCTGTTGTGGGTGTCCCTAGCTCTGATACTGCTACCATATTGCCAAAAGTGGCTCACTCACTAAGACAATGTTATCCCTACCTCTTGAATTTTGCTGTGGCACTGCTACAGATGGACTGTTCTCTGCCCGCTGTTCCTCTCTCTGACTAGTACTATGATGTGTACGCTGAGGGGTGGTAGAACGAGGAGGTGTGGGTTGAGGTCTTGAAGATGCTGTAGCAATGCTCCCTCGAATTATTCTTTCTAAAGATCGCCTGAATGCAGTTGACTGCAAAACTGAAGACACGCGACGCTGTTCAAACAAACCCTCAACCTCAACAACAACTGACTCTGGTCGATGCTCCTCAACTGTGTCAACATTGGCAGGAACATTCTCTTTTCCTTCACTCCCAGCTGGTGCCTCAAGATGCTTGGCGAAAAACTGGTTGATGTTTTCTCGCCGATTCTGACCAGTGACTGGACGCTCTCCATGCTTAATCTGTCTCAACTCGTACATGAGCTCGCTGTAATCAGATTGAGCAAGATGGGTTGGTCACCAGTTTAAATATTGAGAATTACATTTATAACTACTGGCAAAATAAGGATAAGTTGGAATAGCGTAGAGAAAGAGTTTACGAGAAGTAGGTGGTGCACGGGAATAAGCAAACCCATTTGGTTTATGAAAGGGAGAGCAGATGCAGGCTAGTGATGATGAAATTGATTCCATGTGTAGCTGCACACACCTTGCTTGTAAGACAAACCACACACTTCACCCACTGCACTACACTTGATCTCGGACAACCTGAGGCCCCTTCACTCAAAATGGGAAGCACCAGTGGGCAGCACTCATACAAGCTAATATGAGTCACCTGTCAGGTCGGTGCTCAACTTATCCTTGTTTGCCAGTAGCACTCCTATAATGAACATTATGGACTTGATAGTTTTGTCCAGGCAATACCCCTTTCAGGAATTATGGTTTTCGTAAATAAATATCTGATTAAGTTTAAATTTTGCTTTAACTGCAGCAAGTCATGTTGAATGAAAGTCTAAAATGATTGCAATTTTGGGTCACTACATTTATGATAAAACCAAACAACCAGTATATGTATAGTGATGAAAGTGACTAAGTATTCAATAAATATATTGCAACCAAAATCTAGTTATGTCAGATTAAAGGAAGCTATTGGCTTTAGAGACCAATTATTGCTGCATACCAGATACCACCAACAACTGGCTGTGGCACTTGTGGGATTTTAACTCTCTTAGCCTATTGCTTTAGTGATGTGTCAATGTGTGAAATACTAAGAAAGTACAAATCAAGCTGTCTTCTCATTAGCTACAGCCAGGTGTTGGTGATAACTGGTACCTCTAAAAAGTACGCCTGCATCAACTGTCTCTGTATCAACTTATCATAGTACCAAAAGTAGATTGCAATGGGCGAGCCAGTCTCCTACATTATGAATAATTTATGTGTTCATAAGCATTTACAAACTATTTTCAAATAGTAGCTGACGTGTGTTTCAAAACCTAAGACTTGTTTGGACAAAAAGATTAAAGGTTACGCTTTTGTAGTCGGGAATGCCTCCTGATTATATTTTGTAGTTAAAACGGACAACTGTGTTCAGAACTGATATGTTCCTAGCTTCAGTGTTCACTTGTGATATAAAAAGGAACAACAAATTCGACGTCAAATTCAGGTAAATCCTTCTAAAGGAGTTGTCTCAGGAACAACAAATTTAGATATTAAATAAGCTGACAATGCTGATTTGCTAGATTGTTACCTTCTGGTTTTCTGTAGAAATCGATCCATGCCAGTTGGAGAATTTGCTTCAGCCATTGTCGGTGAATCTTCCGGTGTAACTTCGGTGTCTTCACAATCAGGTGCAGAGGGAATGTTTGCTTCAGCCATGGTCAAAACTTACTTTATACCTAGCCTAAGATGACGAATATATGTATTTGATACAAACTGAACCTCGCCTAAATCTTGACAGTGTGAGTAAAGGTTCTATTAATAGTAAGTTACGCAGTGTTTTTGTTGGCAACGTGCTTCTAGGAAAACAGAGCCATAAATAGATTGATTCCGCGAAACATGACGTTATTAGCAAAATATGATTGGCTCCCGTTGTAATTTGCATAAGGTCAAAGGTTACCGGCTCCACGTGAAAACTATACGGAGTATTACGGACACTATCGATTGTTCACGGAGACAACCGAAGTAACTTTGTCAACGCCGTGACCACTCGTGTTTTGACGAAAACAAGCGCCGGAAACACACACTATCTTCGCAACGTATAGATAACATAGTTGTTTATCAATCCGTCTTGTATGAAAGATTAGCAACATTTAATTACGCATAATATAATTAAGATAATTACAATTTACCATATGTATCACTGGATTTGTAGATTAGATACTGTTGTGTTTTTAATCATACTTGTGATCGGAGCTAAATTAAATTAATGATTTACGCACAATAGTTTGCATGAATCGTCTTCAATAATTGTATGTGTGTTCATTCACATAGTCCGGGTTCGATTCTCCGGTATCTGTATTGCGAGTTAAGCCCATTTCTGGTTTCCCCAGCGGCGATATAGCTCAAACTCAACGTACAACCATACGAAGTCACTTCAACAGTTCTCTCCAAGTTATGAATGACTGCACACTGAAGATCAGAACAAACAGCACACTGCATCGACAGAGAAATTCATAAGCGTTATAAATGACCTTGATACTTGGCTGAAATGAGACACAGGAACACAGCAAGCGTTTTAACCGTCCAAAACACGACTATAACAAACCATACGATCATCGAATAACCATGCACCTATTGTTCAATGTCAGTCAACATCGAAATGGGATGTGTACTCTCCTTCATATGTCTCGTTTTTATTTCATGAGCAAGTCAAGAAATTGTGGTGATGACGTATTATAATTTTATGCATATTATATGCAACTTTTTATTTTATGAAAGGCGACGTTTCGTCGTTGACAAGCAAGTGATGACTGCGACATTAGAATCATCAGAATCTATGTCAAACGTCAAATTCACAAAATAAGAAGTGCATATCCACAACATTAGTGTTGTTATTCGCGTTTCTTAATGTTTGCTAGTCTGGCTACAGTCTCAGCTGGTATGTCGCCATACTGCCGTAAAGCTCTTTTGATATAACAGCTCAAGGTTCTACTTTAGCATTTTTACTACCAGACCAGTGGGTCTTAACACTAGACCTGAGTAAAGTAAATTAGTAAAAGTTACTTTTGCTAACAGCAGGTTTATGGTGAACTCTAGACGAACTTACTACATTAAACACAAAATGGTATCATAATTGTTTGGTCCATTATCAGTGCATGAAATAAGCCAAGAATCCAGCCAGACATCAGGGCTGGTAACTTCAAAATATTACCAGCCCTGTATTTTTCTTAAATGTGATATAATATACGATTGTTAGCGATGCCGAGAGGGGTGACACGGAAACTTGTTAACGCGTCATTGACCAGTGCATGAGCATTTTACGTGAAGGTAAGATAAGATTTTAGTGAGTGAGTGAGTTTAGTTTTACGCCGCACTCAGCAACATTTCAGCAGTGTGGCGGCGGTCTGTTAATAATCAAGTCTGGACCAGACAATCCAGTGATCAACAGCATGAGCATCGATCTGAGCAAGTGGGAACCGATGACATGTGTCAACCAAGTCAGCGAGTGTGACCACCCGATCCCACTGCATGGTCCCCTCTCACGACAAGCCTATAGTTGCCTTTTGTGGCAAGCATGCGTTGCTGAAGATGAGATTTTATCTAGACCAGAGAAGACAGTGCAGTTCGGAAGTGCCCGGCTAAGTTCCGAACCCTCAACCTGACCCTGTAACTTCTGCAAAATTGGGGACGGTAGGGGTAGCATCGTGGTTCGATTCCCCTTACGGATACAATGTATGAAGCCCATTTTCATGTTCACCCTCGTAATATTACTGGAATATTGCTAGAAGCAGCGAAAACCACACCCATTCATTTAGAACACCACCAACGTAGTTCTTCGTGGTAAGCCCATCATTTCTTAATTATCCTACTGTAATATAGTACCGCAGACTTGTGTCTAGTCTGGATAAGTTTTGAATAATGACACGTTACTGTATTATTAGCCATGCCGATAATGATACCTTTTTGACTTTGTGGGTAATATGGTCTTAGAATATTATATATAAGTATGTCATATATATAAGTCACAATCCCACAGTTCGATGCGGTTGGGTCACCATTGCGCTGAAGCGTGCTGAAGCTTGCAAAAATAATATTTGTTGTTTGGGAAGTATTACCTCTACCGCGAACATTTTACGGCGCGTAATACGACTGTAAGAAGTGGAGTTAAGACGCAGACATGACGACAACTCTCCATGATTTGTTTGATAAAATTATTCATTCAGAGAGGAAGGCACAGGAGAAGAAGAACTATTTACAAGAAGGTAAACACATAAATACAATACATACAGTAAATAACGAATTTAAAACTCTTAGTTTTACCAGAGACCATATAATAGATTATATGGTCTCTGCTCTTACTTGGAATAGTTTACGAAATATTAGACGAGAACCCTGAGCAAACGCTTGACTTGTGATATTTGATTAATCAGAGGTGATAAATATTTTTTAAATTCACGAATAATGCAGGGAGAATGTGACTTTTTTGCTGCCCATTAGGAATTTTAGCTTGTCAGTAGCTGAAAGGGCAATAGAAAAGACGAGTTTTTTGTACATGTAATGTTGTACCAATGTTTATATCTTACTCTTCGTACCAGTAGTAAATATATATGTGTGATGTCAGTATGGCTGCACTGAAAACTGACAAAGTGATTAGGTCTGGCAAACTGATGACATCGCATACAAAATCCCATTTATAAAGTTAATACTACCTCTACAACAATCCACTCCAACAATTGTTACAATCACTCACTTTACATTTTAGGTTAAACACTGGTTACTGCATGGGACATTGTATTTAGAGCAGATTCACACAGTGGGAGTTGCAAAGCCAATATTTGCATTCTTTCTGTTTCTTTCACCCAACTTCTGAGAAGAAGAGGTTTACAAGTCACCACTAAGGAATGGGCAGTGTAGAATTGAGTTGTAGACCCAGATCTAGTACATACAGTATGTACATGTAATTTAAAAGCAATGATTGTGATGATGAAGGCAGTGCACTGCACTGCTTCAGAGATCAGCCTTCTAAACATTCCTGGGCTGAAGATCCAGGGCTTTTAATCTTCATGTGTATTGTGTGCTGTAACTGATATAAATGTTTTTCCCTCCTTAATTTTACTACATGTACTCCAGTTTGAAGTCCTAAACTTCAGGACAATTTTGTCTGTGTCTGGGTTTAGAGAAAATATTTCAGTTTTACACATTGGTCTATATGTGTCTGTGTGAAGAATCTATGGTGGTCTACTTAAAAATCATTAGGAACACAGTGAACTGTGTGAAGAATCTATGGTGGACTAATGAGTAGGAATATACAGTGTTACTGTATACTGTTATATCACAAAATGCCTTTCAAACAACGCATATTGCAATGCTTCCCTCAAAACAAGTACACTGATGAGTAACAGGATTGGGTGGGCAGACTCACTGACTGGGTTGATGATGAAGAACAGTGCTCTATTCAATCACTAGGTTGTCTGGCTAGCTATTCTCGAAACATTCGTAGCCCTACAAATTTCTTAAGCCCATTCTTAACACATTGGCTATGATCAAAGTTACGAATTCTTATGGCTACGAACGTTTCGAGAATAAGGGCCCAGGTCCATGCTTGAACGTTTACACACTGCCGTGATATAGGAGGAATGTTGTTGAGTGCAACACTAAACAACAATTTAAAGGAAGCATTATTCATGATTGGTTCACAAAGGTTTAATGACAATTTAATGTCTCTTTTTTTCAAGCATGCTAAATGGCCCTAATCAGAATTTTACTCGACACCTAAATATGCATCCATTATGCAGAAATGTAGAGAATGAATACAGAAAAAAAGCAATGCATCCAGAGGATGCACAATATTATTCATTGTTACCACATCACAATGTTAAATGTTTGGTGGTTTCTTCAGGGTAGCTACGTGCATAATTTCATCCATCAGTCCATGTAATCAACAATTCATTCTAGGCTCTCAAGAAATTATCAAAACATGCACTTCTCTACACTGTGACCCGTCATGTCTTTCCTTGTACTTTACTTGTACAATAGTGACATTAATACTGATACACCCTGTTCCCTGGGCACAGTCCATCCTTGAGATCTCTTTCTGTATGTTTAAGTGAAGTCCAAACTGTCTTCCCTGGAGACAGAACTGGAAGAGTCAGAAGATGAACACAAGAGACTTAAAGGACAATTACTATTGAAGGTAACATGCTGATTCTCGGTAAAATAGGATGTTTTGGATGTTCATTGGCTGCTCAACTCACACAGCTTTGATAGGGATTTCAATTTTGACATATATGTGATGTACCATGGATCCATGAGACCCAAGGGTGTATCTGTTGTGTTGATCATGATACAGAAAAAAATGAGCATTTGACGCACAAATTATATCGAGTACACAGTGTAGTTAGAAGCTTGTGTCATTGTTGACACAAACTGTGACAGTGCTACTGCGTCCTTAGTGAAAGTTCCAAACTGAAGTTGACTCCCCAAAACATGTCCATGACTTCGTCTCATGACACCAGGGAGTCAGGATGACAACTAAATTTTTATGTCCTTGAGCAAACACTGTATATGGATTTAACTGTTTCTGTAATCAATAAATAGTTTTTCAAAGAATATTTGAGACACATGGATTGTTTAGTGTGAGTGAGTGAGTTTAGTTTTATGTCACTTTTAGCAATATTCCAGCAATATCACTGTGGGGGACACCAGAAAATGGGCTTCACACATTGTACCCATGTGGGGAATTGAACCTGGGTCTTCGGCGTGAAGAGCGAACGCTTTAACCACTTGGCTACCCCACTGCCCTGGATTGTTTAGAAGTGATATTTGTAGCAATGTTTGTAGAGTAAGTATATTTTTTGCACTGTTTTCAGCAGTATTTCAATAATGTTATGTGAAGAGAATAGAAATTGACTGCACACATCATACCCGTATGAGTATTGAATCAAGGGCTTTGGCATGACAAGCAAAAACTTTAACCCCTTTATACTTACATGATGGCAACAGTTTTTTCTTAAAAGGTAAAATTGTCTTTTCTTAGTGATTGAAATGTTTTGCAGTTGTTCATATGGTCAATGAGAAAACAGCAGATGCTTCATAAGTGTTCAGAAACCATAACACATCACAGTGATACCTAGGGTGTCAGATTGGTACATTTTCTAGGTACTTGACTGTTTGTTATTCAAAAGAACTGATATACGTTTTCATATTTTGTAATAATATAGAAAAATATCCTATCATAGGATGACCAGCTGAAAAAAGTTTTTGTCATCTGTAGTTAGCAAAATCACTGGTACTTAAAGAAAATGTTTAATGGTGTATACTTAGGATGCCCAATGGTTGAAATAATTATTTGGAGCTCTAAGCTATGTTCAGCACATTTCCTAGGGTTTGAAATTTATAGATATTTACAATAATCCACTAAAAAAATTCTCTGCTAATTATTTAATGGTAAAATGATTAGTCCACAAGGAATGTCATGGATTCATCTTGAATTTTACTTGAATTTGTATTCTTCTGAATCTGTATAAATATGACTGATTTGCCTGGCACACAGGTGCAGCACTGGAAGCAAGAAGAGCTGAAGCTCTCCTTCCTTACATCAAGGCAGGCCATCTTGTTGGAGCAGAGACAGGCTCTAGACGCGGAGAGTGACCATGTCAAATCACAGCTGGTAGGCAGTTTTGTTCATGAGGATGCCTTCCATTTTTGCTGTAAGATAAGCACCTTGGACTGAAGATTGAAAATGAAGATATTTAAATTTCATAGACACCTGTTTTCAGACATCAAGAGAACAAACTTAGTTATAAATCAAACATTTATGAAATTAGAACTTTTTCAATAATGGTTCCAAGGCAATTACATACACCTGCTGTGTGGTTCCATTGTCAACATCCAGTCTGACCAATCCAACATCACCTCTACCTGTCCCATACCTGCCCATGCTGTTGATCAGTGGATTGTCTGGTCCAGACTTGATTATTTACAGACTGTCGCCATATAGCAGGCACATTGCTGAGTGTGGTGTATAACACTCACTCACACACTCATTCACTCACTCACGCCATACCTCAACCCAACCCAACCCATCCAGCATCTCCTCAGACCAACCCATCATACACCACTTCATCCCAACCCATCCAACACCGAATCTTCAGGGTACATCCAACCCCTTATACATTGGCCTATTATACTCTACTCTGATGTTCACAGAAGGAGCTTCAGACAGAATTGCTGAACGCTATGTCTGAGTTCAGCAAAGAAGTAAGTTTGTTCAGTGAGGACTATGACCTGCTCAGCTCTGGTTTGGCAAGAAGGGAAAAGGAGGCTCGGGAACAAGCTAACCAGCTGGAGCAACCACTGCAGCAACTCACTGAAGGTAAGGAATATATAGATATGTAAAAAGATAGATTTCATAACACTGTTCATGATTTCCTTTCATAATTTGGACAAGAGTGGCTCCTCAAAACACTTACTAGGACCACTGAATGTTTCATGACTGGTGATAATAGCTACACATGTACCTCGTACTTTGTTCAAAACTATTCTTGAGAATTCAGCCAAACTCACTCACCCTGTCTGATTTTGTTTGAAATCTTTATAGACACCCTTTTTCATAATGAAGCTTTTTTAAGTGGATTTCAAAAGCCTAGAAACCAAACTATTTACCAACCTGCCCATTTGCCCATCTGCCCATCTGCCCATCTGAGTGTCCTGTTTCGAAATTATGTTTCAGTAAAACCAGACCAGGGTTCTTTATTCTTTATTAAATCTCATTTGGACCTAGAGGAATCCCGAAATCTTTGTTAAGGATTAGAGCGATGAGAAAGACACCTGTACTTTCATAACCATTATGTGTAGCAGAGCTGAAGAAGTATGAGGAGAGAAAGACTGCAGGCCAGTCACTAAAAGAAGAGCTCCAACAGGCAAACAACAATTTGGAAGAAACCAAAGTTCAGTTTGCAGGTAGGTCATAAATGGATATATCTTAGCTCATAGGATTCTGTTGAGCTGTTTTGGGATGTGGCTAAGTAATCTGCAAACAGATGTGAATTAAAATCCAGATCCAAGAAGTCTGTTGAAGAAGGACATTATCGTCACACACGCCTGAGTGTACTAGACAGAACTTGGCTTGCATGCTTGCACAGAACGTTTGTGTGAAAACCAGTTATTTGTTTTACATGAAACAATAAAAGGTTATGTTTTGTTGTACATGATTTTCACAATCAGTACATGTACACTAGATTGTGTATTTGCCAATTAATTGTATTGGAATATGTTTCAATTCAGTTCCCCGTATAACAATAAGTAATGTGACATATTGGGACAGTAAGTGTTTGACAGTGAGTGACACTAATTTTGTGCATGTCAATCCTGTTTTCTACATTACAAGTCCCTAAACATATATGTTATGGTCCTGATAACAGCAATCTCAACATTAGGCTGTCAGGGAATTTTCTTTTTTGTACAGTTTATGGTTTTACAGTATGCTGTTTGAAAGCATCCATACAGAAATACACCGTACGTGCTGTGATCATTTACAAATATTTCAATCTGATGTTGATGATATCTCAGATATTATAAGTTATGACATCGTGTCGAGGGAAATACAGGGTTTTATCAGTCCCTCGTAAGGTTGTATTCCCCTTGCCTCAGGCGAGGGACTGATAAAACCCTGTATTTCCCTCGACATGATGTGATGACGTATTTATCTAGCTGAATGTTTTCACTAAATGAAAACAAAACAACACACATTGAATAACTTGCTGCCATGTTGACACCAGCTGATCGTTTGACCCAATGCACTGCACGTTACTAAAGGCTTGTCAATGCACGCTTTTCTCACTTCGCATCGTCACCGAGGCGTAGCGGGATGATATGACTTTCGCAGCAGGAGTATACAACTTTTATACTCCTGCTGGCGGATTGTGATGGATATACATGGTATTTTATCAGTCACATGGACCAATCAAAACTCGACATTCTTACATGAGGCTAGATAAGTGTCATTTGTAAGTGTTTCCAAATGTTACTTGGATCAGAGACTATGTATAATAATTATGGTCTCTGCTTGTCTCTTCAGGATGTATATGCTGTTTATATTTTGTTAAGGTGCCATAGTTTTGTGGAGAGATCCAAGATATGTTTGTGCTCTTGTTTGTTGCAGAGCTTGAACAAGAGATCAGGGCTGCTCAAGAACTGGTTGAAGGCCTTGAGAAAGAAAAATCACATGTTGCAGGCATCCCTTTGAACGGAGAGGATTTTAAAGTGTATGAGGATGCATATCATATTGGCGTGTAACTTAAGCATAACTAAATATATCAATGTCAGTATGTAAGGTGAACTTAAATGATACAAAAGTTGTAAACCTTCTCTATTAGATGTCAAGGGTTTGAAAATTTTCCAGCGAGAAAAGTTTGAATAAGAATGTATGTCATTATTATGTAGGAAGTAGATTATGTTTATTTTCCATTATCGGGCTGCACCCTGTGCCTTGTACATGGGCAGTCTAAGTAAACTTAGCCTCAGTACTTTTCATTACACTCCACTACTGAGTCTAACAAAACCTTATGGGAGCTTACCAAATTGCGTAAGTGGACATTCACACATATCTTTTGAAGTTTTTATCTCAAAAAGATTAGTACCCGAACGATTCTGAATGCTCACTTCCGGATGATGTACATGGCACATGTTACAACTATCACAATGGTGAGTAAACAGTTGTTGAGAATAGTGTTTTAGGCAATATTCAAGGATGTCATCTTGCGGAAATATAAGCTAATGGTAACCATGTCAACAGAAACCCCAAATCGTATATACTGCAGGTCAATTAACTGTGTTATATTCAGATTTGTGTTTGTGGAAAGATCTTTGTCAGTGACCTGAGTATTTTGTAAGTCCCTCCCATCCCCAAGTAGTAACCATTGTCTGATTAAATCTATTTAACTGTCTTGTTTTTGATTGGACGGTCATCAGGTCACTCAAAGGTTACATGACGCGACCTTCTACTAAGGTTTGTTAGACTCAGTGGTGGAGTGTAATGAATAACACTGAGACTAAGTTTACTTAAACTGTGTACATGAGTAACATGCTTCCTGCAGTGAAGGTTATCAGTTAACTTCACGCATTGGCAATCAAAGTGTGTGATATATGGAATGACCAGTTGCTACCATTGTGTTGTCAATGATACAAGAGAGGTAAGAACATGACCAGTTGCCACCAGTCTGTTGTCACTGATAAAGGGGAGGTAAGAACATGACCATTTGCCACCAGTCTGTTGTGACTGATAAAGGGGAGGGAACAACATGACCAGTTGCCACCATTCTGTTGTCAATGATACAGGGGAGGTAACAACATGAGCAAGTGCCATCAGTCTGTTGTCATTGGTACAGGGCAGGTAACAACATGGCTAGTTGTTGCCAGTCTGTTGTCATTTTGGTACAGATTCTTGTACCATTGCAGGCTACTAAAAGCGTCGGCAGACTTGCATGCGCATTGTAATAATCTTTGCACTTGTAGGTGTAGTAATCTGACATTGTCAAGTCTCACTTCAGTCATCTTACCCTGATTACAATCCATTCTTTCACAGCACAGCACTACTTTGAGGTAGCTGAAATTTGAATTTCATGTATTTTTCATCCAGTCACTGATATGTAGGTATGGTTTTTTGCAGATTACACAAGGAACTGGAGGGATTACATTCTGCTCATCTTGAAGCGAAATGTACATCACTCCAAACAGAGCTGAACGGCCTTCAACAGCAGCTGAGACTGAAGGCAGTGCAGCAGCAAGAACACAAACAGCATCAGCAGCAGAGACCTCCACAGCATGATGAAGATACATTCAAGCCACAAGTAAACATTTACACATCTTCTCCAAAGGGTTTCACAGTGTTTGCAACAGCAACGCTACCTAGCTGAAGTGACTGTGGATTAGAATCATGTTGATATGAAATGTCCTCACAAGGAGATGGTATTGATGACAATATCAAATTGAAAGGTTCATGCACGTTGAAAAAGCCTGAAATAGGAACATTTCACCTAAAATAGCCCTACATTCAGTTAATCCTTGTAAAGGCCCTAATTGCAAGTGACTCGCCCTGAAAAGTCCCTCAATTTATCAAAACTTGCCAAGTTGTTGGAAGGGTAATGGTATTTTTCAGGGCATTTTTCGGTCCATTTATGAAAGGCCTCAGGCTTCTGCAAATGTTAATGCCCTGAAAAATAGTGTTACCGTTATTATGACTAAAATGAATAGAATTTTTAATAAAATAAGACTGAAAACAACAGCATCGGTTTACTGCTTAAACAACAAACCACGGAGGTCACTGACACACTTTTTACAAATACATCTTTAAACATGTCATAGAGCAACACAGATGATGTCACTATTGAGAGTGATGACATTCAATTTTGGCCTTTGCCCATACTACCAGGCCCCATTGTTTTCAGTGCTCAACAACGTTAGACTTCAAGTCGATATTTTCATTACTGTATGTGGTAATTTATGGTACAATTGTTATGGTTAGCAAAGGCAAGAAATTGCATAATGGCACAGGTACATATGACGAATGTGAGCCAGATGTATCGTCAATAATGAACTCAAGTTCAAACGAGCTGTAGGTGATTGAACTTCAACAGCTGAGCTACTTATATGTCACATAGCAACGGGCTTAATAATGGCCCGTTATCAAGAATTTTCCAGGCATTATCAAGTTACACTGTGGCCTGCTCATTTCTGATAGCGTGCAGGCGTTTTAATGATAATTTTAGCCATTTTAGCTATAATATATTACAGAAGACTGCAACATGAAAAATACCTTGCAGTTACAATGTGTGTTGATTGATTTCTGTTGCAATGCATAACGTTTCCATCACAACCATGTAGCTATGACTTATTTCCCTTTGATGGTCGGGCCAACTGTTGAACTAATGTTTCATATGTGTGCCTTTAATTACTTAAAATTCTTTGTTGGATAGATCTTGAATAGGACTTTAGAATGCATTATAGTTTGTGGCTGATAATTTGTATGAACCCTGAATTGTGCATGTTTGAATTGTTGATAAGTGCCCTCATTGCTGAAATATGAGTCTCAGGCTGCTGAGAGTGAACCTAAACCAAGAGTCTCTATTCCAGTGGGAATCTTGGTTAAAGTTTGTCACTAGGTTTGTTGACTTGCATGCTAGTGGTCCTGACAATCAAAATCTGTGTCAGTAGATTTGCAAAAGTTTTACCATAAACGTGACATGCATTGGAAACCGGAAGCCCTTTTATCCAGTATGCCCTCAATATCGGCACTAGAATTTGGTCCTGGCTAAAGCTGGTTAATTAATGATCATTTGCATGCCCTCTACTCTGGCATCTGTATTTTCTGTATTTTGGCACAATAATGACCACCCAGTTGACTGTTAGTATTGTAATTTACGCTCTCTAAACCAGTATCTGGTATCTCGGCTCTCCTGTTAATTTGCTGATTGGTGGAATGTGTATTTACAACACAGTGGATTACCTCAGACATTAAGCTCATTGATGTTGCATGATAAAAGTATGGATAAGGATTAGGTCTAGGTAGGTGAGGTAAATTGGTAAGTGACACATGTCACTTGTAATGTAAATTAATTGTCATGTCACAATGTGTCCCTCGCTCACTGGCATACTCTCTGTACCAGCATTTCTGGCCTGTCTCAATGAATGCTGGTTTAGAGGGCTTATACTGTAGTTTCAAATTTGAGTGGTTTGCTAGTAACTGTTTGATATCATATTTTGTGACTGATGTTATTAAATTATTTAAATGGCAATACATGATACAACAGTGTATTGTACGTGTGAGTGAGTGAATATGTTTTTATGCAGTTTCTACCAATATTCCAGCAATATGGCGAGGGAATTCAGAAATGGGCTTCACACATTGTACCCATGTGGGGAATGAAACCCAATTCTTGGGTGTTACAAGCAAACACTTTAACACCTAGGCTTCCTTGCTGCCCCTGTGTGAGTAAAAATGTAACAAAGCTGGATCATCCAGTTCATATTGTCTGCACATTTGAAAGTAATGACCTGCCATACTGTTGATTTTCAGAAAGGAAAGTTAGTCCAGAAATGAACAAATGGATGCTATTTTCCATGTTACAGCCTCAAGACACCATTCCTGAGAGCAGCACAAGCAACAGATTTTGTGTTTCCAATTTTTCTCATATTGTTAAAGAGGTGAGACATGAGTTTTTTTATATCAGGAGATAAAACGAACAATATGACAATGGTCTCCAAATATAAGATTAAAATGAGATGCTTATACAGTACTTTAAAAAAATCAGTTATTAGTTTTGCCCAGTGAGCACAGTCCTTGCCAAGGTCCCCATGTTGTACTTTCAAAATTCATTCACTTAGAACAGATAAGCTTTAACTGTCAGGGTTTTACTCGGTTTACAAATATGGGTCCAGTGTGCACATATGTAAAGAATGGATGCAGAGAGAAATTCTCTGCATCCAGTCGGACACAATAAAATTCATTGTACCCACAACTTATCTACGATTTTTTGTAACGCGTTTGGTGTTTCTTTCCAAGCAGTTATGTGTATCATTTCATACCACATGATCAGTGATTCATTCTAGGCTCTCAGGAAATTATTAAAAGGTATAGTTCCTTTTGCCTTAAAACTAATACCAGTAATTAGGGGTCCCTGGGACCCCAGTGTTTGTTAATTGAGGTGGGAGCAGGACAATTCCCACTAGGAGAATACCCACCTGGACAATTCCCACCCGGAGAATATCCACCTGGACAATACCCACCTGGACAATACCCACCTGGACAATACCCACCTGGACAATTCCCACCGAGGGCAATTACCACCTAGGACTATTCCCACCCAGTTATTTTCACTATAATCCCCACCATACCACATGAAGTTTTTAATTTGTGCAATATTCACTTTGGTAAAATCTAAACTTGGGTGCTACTGTTTTAAATATACATATTTTGAGATGAATCTTAATGCGAATGTTCATATAAGGTGAGCATACATACTTTGCTAGAAAAACAGCAATTGTACAGGTTTCATCCTTTTGTTTTTCATCATTAATCTAATTTAGTAGTCTTTGTAGTAAGTTAGAGTTGTACATCTCTATTCCACATGCACCTCAATGCACCTCTTTTAGAATGTAAAGAACTTGAGTTCACGCTACATCAGTAAATATGCAAAAATGGCAAAACCATTAAAAGTTACAGTAACCTTACGTAAGTCACACAATAGTGCTTCCTTACTTAAATGCTATCATTAGTTATGTATTAAATAGGATCAATAAAACTGATACTCAAGCATGTCAAGGAGAAGGTAATAGTTCAGGATCAGTACAACTGATACTAAAGCATGTCAAGGAGAAGGTAATAGTTCAGGATCAGTACAACTGATACTCAAGCATGTCAAGGAGAAGGTAATAGTTCAGGATCAGTACAACTGATACTCAAGCATGTCAAGGAGAAGGTAATAGTTCAGGATCAGTACAACTGATACTAAGCATGTCAAGGAGAAGGTAATAGTTCAGGATCAGTACAACTGATACTCAAGCATGTCAAGGAGAAGGTAATAGTTCAGGATCAGTACAACTGATACTCAAGCATGTCAAGGAGAAGGTAATAGTTCAGGATCAGTACAACTGATACTCAAGCATGTCAAGGAGAAGGTAATAGTTCAGGATCAGTACAACTGACACTAAAGGATGTCAAGGAGAAGGTAATAGTTCAGGATCAGTACAACTGACACTAAAGGATGTCAAGGAGAAGGTAATAGTTCAGGATCAGTACAACTGATACTAAAGGATGTCAAGGAGAAGGTAATAGTTCAGGATCAGTACAACTGATACTAAAGGATGTCAAGGAGAAGGTAATAGTTCAGGATCAGTACAACTGATACTAAAGCATGTCAAGGAGAAGGTAATAGTTCAGGATCAGTACAACTGATACTCAAGCATGTCAAGGAGAAGGTAATAGTTCAGGATCAGTACAACTGATACTAAAGCATGTCAAGGAGAAGGTAATAGTTCAGGATCAGTACAACTGATACTCAAGCATGTCAAGGAGAAGCCAATAGTTCCTGTTTGTTTGATATGAAATATTGTTATATGGTACATATGTTGGCATGAA
Organism: Haliotis asinina; assembly: GCF_037392515.1. Taxonomy (NCBI): domain Eukaryota; kingdom Metazoa; phylum Mollusca; class Gastropoda; order Lepetellida; family Haliotidae; genus Haliotis; species Haliotis asinina. The sequence continues at coordinate 26,214,758 of NC_090294.1, read as the reverse complement.
TAAATGTTGAAACTGAACTATGTTCTTCATGTTACTTTTATTTTTGGGTTGGGATTGTCCAGATGGTAATTGTCCGGGATGCATTTGTCCAGGTGGCAATTGTCCTACGTGAGCATTGTCTGGATGGGCATTGTCCTAGACCATTAAGGTATAGCCCTCTAAGTTGCAGGCTAGACAATTCTAATTAGCCAATATAACAGTGTATGTCAGCTTTTAATTCACATAAGCTTGGAGGAAAAAAGTATTTCCTGGACACCATAATGTTTATGGTAACGTCAAGCAAGTTTATGCCTTCAAGTTTGATCTCTGTGGATCTGTTTGTTTTGTGGTAGTTTAAGACCACCCATTAATATTTCAACTGTATAGAGAGGTACAGCAACCTGCATATCTGCATAAATTAGGCAAATATTTATGTGAAGACTCAATTCATATTATGGCTGTTGTGTACAAGTACATGCTCGAAGTTTGTAAATACTAAATAAATGTCATCTTACATGCGTACACACAAAAATATCAAATATTTGCTTGCACACCGGTGGATAGATGAATTAACTGACGGATATTGAGAGGTTCTATTTAAGGACATGAACTTGGCAACTTGCAGGTTTGCATATCGTTTTTCATACAACAGAACAAATATAAATACATGTAACAAAGTCTGTTGTACTGTCAGAAATGAGACATTTAATATGATGCTTTAGTATGGGTGGGTATCAGGTATCATGCTCTTTCACATACCTTCACAAAAGAAAGACATTTAAGAATTGTTAATCAGTAAATGAGACATATTCAACACACAAGAAATAGCACAAACTATCTTTGAGATGACTCCATGTGCCAGTAGGCAGTGTATACATTTTGTGCCAGGTAAGTCGACTTTCCGTCGTCATACCTGGATGAGTGACCTAATAGCCATCTATAGTATGATCAATTGTTTTGGGCAGCTAGTCATTTTTTTTCTATGTTTAGCCAGATTTTACAAGTAAACATGCTTCTCTGGATGGTCTCTTGCAGTTAGACTGAAGTGAGTTATTTCAACATCTCATAGTTGCAGTTATGTAAATGTAAGGGATATAGAGTAACAGGCTAAAAACAGTTTTTCTTTATTGCCAACAGTGCTTTTAACATTTAAACTTTTATTGTATTTTTAAAATTAACGGGAAACTACCCAAATGATTTTGCATAGGATGAGTACAATTTATCTGGTCACTCGAAAGAAAATTAGTGTTCCTAGATGAACTAAAGCAATTACATAACTCAGTGATCAAAAACATTATCTGTAGCTCTGCTATGACTATGTAAACAATCGTGTCAGTCTGGACCAGACAATTCAGACAAAGAACTACCTAGGATATGATGACATTCGGTAAAGTCTCCAAGTCATTTGCCTGTTTTGAATCGCTAGCCAGGAATGTAACACAGGGCAAGCATGCAGATAGAGGGACAGTAATAGAGGTATGTGTCTCAACCAGGGACATTGAATTCCTGGGAAGTAGCTGACAATCCATTTGTGAATAGTGCTTGTAACAAAAAGATCAGTATGTTTTGTTTGACATTGATTCAAGCTAACTGGCACCCTAATTTTTGTCAAAAGAATTTGAAAAATAAATTAAGGATGCTGTTAATTTTTTGTGTGTGTTTTAAAAATATATCTTTTCAAGATGTTAAGGAATTTATTCTCAAAACAAAATTTGTGTATTTTTGTATATTGTGCTTTTTGCTTATTACCCAAGAAACCTAACATAGTAATGAGGATTGTTAAAAAATGTAAAAAAAACAAAACTGTTAAAAAGACACCTGCCAGCCCCCAGGGAGGATCGAACTCCCGACCCCTGGTTTACAAGACCAGTGCTCTAACCACTGAGCTATGGAGGCTTACATGTTGCAGCTGGTGGAATTAATGGCTGATATGACTGACCTACTTTCCCCAGCAGGAAAAGCTATTTGTAGACCGGCCTAATCTGCAAAGCAAGCTTCCTGACAGTGAAGCTATCTTGAGCAGGTCACTGAGACCCAAGTAGGAGATAACTGTGTTATTGTAACTCATGTTTACCATTTTTAATGGACTTGTGCTTTAAAGGTTAACATGATGCACTGGGGTGGAACTATAGAGCTGTACTTTATATCTATTGGATTACTACAACTACACAAAGTCTACATTTTGTCAATATCTATAACTTGTTGTTACACCACCTATCAATCTTCACAAAAAATTACAATTACACGTTCTTTTAATTAATTTGCTTAAAAAGAAACAAAGTGTTTACACATCATGACATCACTAAGGTGCACAAAACAAAGTAATTCTACTACAGAAGTTGTTATTTACAATGCAAATATACTCATAACACTGTGCGTTTATAGATTTATATATTTTTATAGAAAATATGGCCCCAAAATATTATATTTGGTTTTTGCTAAAGGTGTAAAATATTTGATGCTGTTAAATATAGCGAGCTAGAGTTGCTTATTTTTATCATCTATACTAGTTTTGGTTAAATTAAATATAAAACCTTTAAATATGTGTGTGTATCAAACCAGTGAAACAAATACTGTACAGTATGTGTTGTTGATGTTATCATAACACCAATTTTTTCTTAACAGTAAAGTAGGGGCATAATGTTCAGCCCATATTTTATGTAACATTTGTTTTGCTAAAAAGGTAAGGAATTCGAAGTATTTGGGAGTGTTTAGTGGTTAAATGATGGTAAGTTATGAAGAAAATATAAAAGGATTAATGTTGTTGATAGCATGATAATCATTTCAAAGGGAAAGCTCTAGGTATTTTGGGGTATTTTACCGTTATTTTTACTGTTTATGAATGAGTAATTGCATTTTTTTAGGAGTAACTAAATTTAGCATTTTGTATATTCCCGCTAGTTAAAGAATTGAGTACTTTTACACAGAGTTTCTTATCCTTATTGAGTAAATAACACATCGTAACATATAATATTAAAGCTCCTCATCAGGCCTGAGTTTGTAATAGTTTGTATCGTGCCAAACAGTTGCAATTCATTTCTCAACACTAAAATTTAATCTGAATTTTGACTAATCACACATTTATAAATCAATATCTCTCTTCATTAAAATTGTAAATCAAACAATGGCTATGGCTGTAATAGTGTATATATATATAGACATCGCTTAACATTAGCTAATGCTGTTGTACAGTTCAGGTGTCAACAAATTATCATACATGCAAGCCAAGTTAGTTAACTGAGTAAGCATATGTTAGGTATTATTGACCAATTGGATTAAGTGATTTTTTTTTGTTTCTGTACTCCCATATTTGTAATTAAGTGGGTAAATGTGATTTTTATTGTGTGAAACACGCCAATATGCGTCTTATCTGGAGCTCTGATTAGGTGAAAGCATGACATTTTGTATTTTTCTGATTTGTAGCAGAACCTTTTTATTGAAATTTTACTGAATTTCAGCAGGATATGTACATAGCTAACTTTGTCTTATACTTAAAACATAAGTGACTCGTTACCTGTGAAGATCTGGGTGAGAATTGATGTTTAGTACTCCAAGCTTGTCGGCAAAAACAGAATTGGATGGTCAGGCTTGCTGACTTGATTGACACTTGTCATTGTATCCTGGTTGCTCACTGCATTGTCTTTCCCAGAGGCTTGATTATGTACAGACTGCTGCCATAAACCTGGAATATTGCTGACCCGTGAAGGTCCCGGGGTAGAATAGGCCTTCAGCAACCCATGCTTGCCATAAAAGGCGACTCAGCTTGTCGTAAGAGGCGACTAACGGGATCGGGTGGTCAGGCTCGCTGACTTGGTTGACGCGTGTCATCGGTTCCCAATTGCGCAGATCGATGCTCATGTTGTTGATCACTGGATTGTCTGGTCCAGACTCGATTATTTACAGACCGCCGCCATATAGCTGTAATATTGCTGAGTACGGCGTAAAACTAAACTCACTCACTCACACTCACTCACTGGAATATTGCTGAGTACAGAGTTCAAGTAAACTCACTAGGATGCAAGTTGAGCAAAGCATCTGCTTATTCTCAAATTAGTGTGACAATACTGCACTCACCATTTCTTGTGAAATAGTCAAGTGTATTTTTTTTCCTTCAGAATGAAGTTGGTGTTGAGTTGAAGGAGGGGGATTTTGATGATGACATGATCCTCCCTGACCTTGACACAAATACCCTGCCAGCTGAAGATAACGGACACTCTCCGAAGGATATTGGACACCCGAGAAAATTGATATTCAGACAGAGGAGAGTTTAACTACTTGTCAAACTATACTGACTATGATAATGACCTCAAACTGCTCTTGTCAGCAATTTTCTTTAAAGACTCACTATCATGCCACACGTCTCTAAAAATAATGACCTGTTGAGATCTGGGATGGAATCGGCCTTCAGCAACCCTTACTTGCCATAAAAGGTGACTATGCTTGTCGTAAGAGGCGACTAATGGGATCAAGTGTTGTATGTTTGGAATTTGATGGAAGTTTCAATTATCTGTTTGCGGAAAGTCTTATGGGATAATAAGGTTTTACTGTATCAATAGGAAGCTAACATGAGTGCATATTCCCCAACATACATATCATAGACCAAAATGTTGTAGAAAAAGCATGACATCGTGCCTTTAAATCTCATTAAAACTGCACTCTTTTAATCTTACTTATGTCATACTAAATATACCTTGATAGAAAATGACTATATATTCCACAAAAATGTAAGAAAATTACTTGTTAACTAGTTATTTGAGAGTTTATTCGTTAATGCAGATTTTGAGAGTGGTGCTTAAAATAACATTCATTGTCTCCCTTAGGAATACAAGGCTCCTGTGATCCTGTGTTTAATACCAGATTCCCCTTAGTTCCTTGATTTTTCAGCTCCATACTATTTCTTGTCATTCATGCCAAAGTAGCAAACATCTCCAACCAGAATCTTTTCAGTCTCTCCTCCCACTAATATGCTATGATGAAAGAGAAATATTCATAAACTTAGCATGAAGCCCATCGTTCTCATTCTCTTAGGCAGCCATGTTGGATTTGCGGCAGGTTGCCATGGTTGACAGAACAAAGCTGTTTGTCGCAAGATAACTTATGGTGCACTTCAACCTGCCCTCATTCTACTTCCTGGTTGAGGCCAGATCCGTGATCATTGAGGATGGCCTGTTTACACCCTTGTGCTGTGAGCTGATAAGCCAGGGCACACAGATACTGAGTTCATTATGCAGATAGGTGTCATGTTAAGTAAATACAAAAACATTTCCTGTATCTTTCTTGTGATATGTTTGAATAGCTTTTATTCACACATATCTGAATGACCTATCAGTCAGAAGCTGACTGTGACTGTCCCAGCTGCCTGACTTGACCTTTTTTGTTGTTGTTTTCCAGGCTATTCCAGGATCAGCTTGTTGTGCATGAAGGTTGCAGATAATTTTTTGACGCTGCTTTTAGCAATATTCTGGTAATATCATGATGAGGAACACCAGAAATGGTCTTAACATATTGTAGCCATGTGGGGAATCAAACCCGGGTCTTCGAGGTGATGAGCGAACACTTTCCCACCCAGCCAATCCCAACGCCACCAGTTGTAGATATGTTGTCTTTGTTTGTTAAATTGGTCCAGGGTGTGATGGAGTAGCTTGATGGTTAAAGTGTCTGGGTTTGACTTTTAGTACCAGTTAAATATGTGAAACCCACTTCTGGTGTACCCTTTTCTGATATTGCTGGAATGTTGCCAAAACTGGCATAAAGCCACACTCTCTTGCTTTGGTGTGCGTGTTGTTTGTGTTTCACCAAATGAAATAGGGCTATGAAGCGTGTTGAGTGTTTCCTTCCACACTGATTAATTGCATCATGGAATATTGTCAAAGCAGTTTTTAAATCAATGTACTCAGCTAGTCAGTGTCTCACAGTAAGTGAACGAGTTTAGTTTTAGTTTAGTTTTTGCTCATTTGGGGAATCGAACTCAGATCTTCAACATGACAAGCGAATGCTGTAGCCACTAGGCTGCCTGCTGTCTGAAATGGATCTCTCTTTTCATCTTCAAGCAGTCACTGTTATTGGAAATGAAACAAGGCCCTGTTTCACAAAGCTCTTGTAAGCCTACAATCTCGTAACTTTTCTTGTAGCCAGTGTAAGTAAACTTAGTCTCAGTACTTTTCGTTACACTCCACCACTGAGTCCATCAAAACCTTATGGGAGGTTGTGTCAGGTAACCTTTGAGGTTGACCAATCACAACACAGCTTACCAAATTGCGAAAGTGCACATTCGCACATACCTTTTGAACTTTTTATCTCAAAAAGCTTCATACTTGAACGATTCCGAATGCTATTTAGCGTACGCTTGCTTTCAGGTGATGCACACTGCTTACGTACAACCATGACAACGGTGAGTAAACAGTCGCTAAAAATGGTGTTTTTGGCAATATTCAAGAATGTCATCTTGCGGAAATATAAGCTAATGGTAACCATGTCAACAGAAACCCCAAAGCTTATATACTGCAGGTCAAATAATTGTGTTATATGCAGATTTGTTTGTGGAGAGATCTGTGTCAGTGACCTGAATATTTTGAAAGTCCCTCCGATCCCTAAACAGTAGCCGTTGTCTGATTGGTTGAATCTATTTAACCGTCTCGCGTTTGATTGGATGGTCATTGGTCACTCAAAGGTTACCTGACGCGACCTTCTACTAGGTTTTGTTAGACTCAGTGGTGGAGTGTAACGAAATACACTGAGACTAAGTTTACTTAGTCTTGTAGTCTTGTAGCATTCATACCTCCAATAGTGTAACACTGGTACTTAGGCTTACGGGATCTTGGTGAAATGGGGCCCTGAAGGTTCATATGTTATGTGGAGGGTTTTCACATCTTTATGAAGACAAGCATAGAAGGATGAAGGCAAACAATTTCTTTTAAGCAATATTTTATTGTTTCTTCCAAGCGCTTGAATATTGGAATGTTGCTGAACAAATATTTATAAAACTTTCATTCTTGAAAATCCAACTGATACACGTATGTCTGAGGTGGAAGCATAAGCAGTAGAAATACTGTCATGATATAAATTGTACAAAATGTATTAGATATATCTACACAGAGGAGTACAATTGGTATTAAACTGTAATAAAAGAGGGGGCCATATTTATCTGCCACACCAATATTACTACTATATGTGAAAAGAAAGAGACCATATGTCTCTGGCCCTAACAGAAAGTGCTCAGGGAAAAAAGAGTTTCTGTATTTGCAACTGATTAATACAGCATCTTAAATATCTTTAACAAACAAGTTCCATATCACATCAAATTTCAACTAATAGAATGGGGTCTTGGAATAGGCTAGCTTAGGTTAAATGTAACAATGTGGCTATCATTTGTGTCCAAGTTTGCCCAAATTTATGCTTCTACAATGCTGGAATGTTTGACTGTATTATATAAATATTGTCTTATACAAAGTCTAAACAATCACATCCCCTTTGAAATGTCATGAATTCTGAGGGTAATATACATTTTTACACACGTATGTCATGTAAATTGAACTCTGTCCTTTTTTTCAGCATTTTGTGCAATATTTTGTTTAAGGAAAATATTTCAAGAAAGAATATGTTTTGTTATTGCTAAATATAGCCCCATGCAAGGGTATTAAAATCTTAAGATATCTAACTGACATGCAAAACAATATCTCAAATTTGGATAAACAGATTACCATAGATATCTACTTTTTAAATGTTACAAATCTACATATGTATAAATTTGTAAAAAAATAGAAACAGTTATCACATATTGGTATTTGGTGGAATAAATGCAAACCAATGTACCAGCAAATTATGTTTGCATACTTGAACAGAGGGAATATGTACAAAATTTACAATAATTACTGCTGATATTCACACCTAAATCTACTACCAAAACAACTTTCTTTTTCTACCCCTGGTAGAAATGAACTGAAGAAAATTTGTGGGTTTTTCAGTGAAAACGTATTGATGGAAAATACAGCAGACATTCAAGTTGGACCTTGCTTCTAACACTCTGCCCACTATCTGTAGAGTCCGAATATTCATTATACATGTAGTTTGTGAAAATAATACATTCTTCAAAAACACACCATTGCATAGAAAGTCAGCAACATTGTGTCACTATTTGTAATAAACATGGTATTTCAAAACATTAACTTTAACACTCTGAATCAGATTTAAGCTCTGTTTTCAAACAGACGGTAAAAAACAGATCTATAAAAATACTACTGTATGACCCAAGCAAGGTAAAAGTGATATTGTCGAGCAATGTGTTAGCATGAAAGGGTTAAAATATAACTTAAAAATGCTTTTTAATTTATGAGAAACTTTGTTTTCTGCTAAGCATGTGTACTTCAGGGAGGAAGCTTGGCTACATCCTGGTACAATTTCAGTTCCTTGATACTAACAACATCTTCACTTTTAATGATACTTTTCAGTTCCTTCCAGAATGACTAGAGATACTAAAGTGTGCAAACAACTTTAAGATTCATGTTCTATTTTGCCTCAATCTTGATATTTTAGGTTTTAAATAGATGAATACAATTTTCCAATGTATCTTCCGAAATTTACTGGAAGACTGTTTCATGGTTTATTAGATTAACATGGGACGTAATTGGGAAATTGAAATATGAAAGAAAGAGAATTGCAGAATAAATTTTGTTTATCACATGGTGTGACTTTGCATGACAAAGCCTCAAGCTTATTGTCGCAGTCAATAGCAAATACAGAGGTGCCATCCTCTATGATATTGACATAGCTGTTAAAAATTTTAGCCTCAAACTACGCCTAAACAATTGTACTAGAAATTCTATGACATTTTAAGAAAAGTAATTAAACTTCAGATATATAGACAAAAACATATATTATATTTTCATCAATTTTTGGACAGTTTTTGGACTTCACTTACCTTTCATTTATCAAATATTATGACATATTTGAACTGGAATCATTGCAAGTAACAAACATACTTTTGCAAAGTTGTCTATCCGAGATCTGATGCTGATCAGAATCATCTTTCTCAGAATCCATCATGACTGTCATTTTTTAGTTTAGTTGACTGCTCATTTTATGGCCAACTATTTGCAACATTTTGGGGTTGGCATCTCTGCAAATACCATACAAATCTGATAAGGATAATTCTGGATATTTTTAAAAGCATTCTAATTTGGATACAGAAGCACTGAATATCTCAATGCAATGTTAAATGTATATTAACATACATATTTCATTTTCATCATATGGAATAAGCCTGTCTCCTGGTTAATCGCTTAACATCTTGACAAAGTAAATTTCATATTTTGTAATTTTGTTAAATCCCATCCTGGATGAAGTAAATTTGCTTCATAATAACTGTATGGATTATATATAGTAACTGATAAAGCACTCTTATAGTCATAACCATTAGAACAGCTATAAAGTCACACCAAACCAGAGAGTCGGTAAATACACAGCACTGATGCTAGGATACGAGTAATTCATTATCTATCAGGATGAACACACTTCAGTCTTCTAGGACCCACACATGTAATTTGACCTGAGCACTAAGACCATCATAACACCCTTATAGCTTTGTAATATTCTTAGCATTAAGTGCATGAATCAGCTGGGTTTAACACCGATTTGAAAAATTCATGTTAATTACAAGGTGGGTCTGTTTTGTGTGGGAGGATAGTCCAAAGTAATACAGGTCTGCAGTGTTTACTACACAGGGGAAAGTCATGAGAAACCAAGAAACATGATCAGGCAAAATTGGGTGTTTAACTTAGGATTCTTACACATCAGAGGGAGACAACTCTGTACAGCAAAATGTGGGGCCTCAGATGACTTGACTGCCCTTGTCCAATGACTGCTCTTGTCCAATGACAGCCCAAGAGACACAGATGTGGGTAATGGCATTGATAAGCAGGCCCTCACCCCCTAAATAGTTTCTCTCCGAGTTTTGGTGTATTTCACGATCGCTTGATTTGCATTCAAATCTATTTTTCGCGGAAAACTGCCATGCCAATTTTAGAAGCAGACTTTAGAATGTTTTGCAAATAATATACAAGGGCGTCACTATACATTTGTGCACAGCACCACGTCAGTGATAAACTTATGTCGTAAAGGAGCATTTGGAGTGGTGCATTGAACACCTACAACAAATAAACATACTGACGTATTGTCAAGTATCTCCATCCTTCTCATAGATAGCGTTCAGTGTGCGTCCAGGTGACTAAATGTAATGTATTTCCTGCCTTGATTCATCCTCAGTTACCATGGATGTTTCTGAACTATTATGATATATTCTCTGGACCTACTTTGTTTTGAAAGTTAAATAACCAGCGCCATCTCTTTTATGACCAACACTGCACATGATGTCTCTTTTAGGAATATAAGGTCCATCAGAATGATGGTCAAGCTTGTGTTAAAGAATGCACATTCAAAACGTGTTCATTTGGAAAAACAATTATCAGGTACATGAACACAATGAAAAGATGTCTTGTTTGTTGTCTAGCATTGCAAAATCCTGGTCATATTATGACAGTCTGTAAATAATCAAATGTATCCCAGACAAGCCATTGCTTGGATAACTTTGATCTACACAACTGGGATAAGATGACAATGAAAGATGGCACACTAAACAGTTTTTTTTTTAATTGAAAAACAATACTTCATGTGTCAAGACTCCAAGTGCAATTAGTATGTTGATTTTTGCTTCTACCACATAATTCTATTGTATTCATACCTGTAAGACATTAATTCTGTCACAAAATTCCACACAATGTGTATCTACAAACAGTTCAAACATGCAACCCAATCTCAGACTGGGGCAGCCAAGTTGGCCTACATATATCAAATTGTATAAAAGTCTAGAGTCAAGAGGACCGCCAAATCATGGCCAACACAGAACATATATGTTCTTGCCTCATGGGAAATGAGACTGTCCTGAGAAAAATAAATAACTACGAGAAAGTGTCAGTTTTCCGTCGCAGGCTGAACAGTAAACGGGATGTAAAATTCTGTTTTTGAACTCCCTTGAAATGAAGGATTATTTGTAAGTATATCTAAAAATATTCAGTTTGAAATCGTGGAGTGAAATAACAAACTTTGAGATATCGGTCTTTGCTGTCCGACAGGACATGCTTATTTGGTATGTTTATAAAAATATATTTAGGATATCTACACACTTCAAACACTGATATCAATGCCATATTGCTAAATAAAAAGCATCATAAAAAAGATAAGTGTAATTTTGAACTGTACCTTGTATGATTTTGGACATAATGGAACCAGCAGCCAAACCCTTAACACTAGACTTTTGAATACCTTTGATAAGTTTAATAAACTCAAGGTGAATGTGAAAACGATTTTAACATGTAAACAAATCAGAAGCTTATTCTCTTAAACTAAATCAGGACCACATTTGATGGCTATGATAATCTCAATCATTTGAACAATTAATCTGCAAAATTGTGAACATAATTACAAATTGTACATTTAAAGCATAGATTGTTATTAATATCAATAAAATGCATAAAAATACTCATGAATGTCCACAAGCATAAAGATGTGTCAATTGATTATAGACCAGCTATTATATCATAAAAATGCCAAGTGCATAACAAGTTTGTGGATTTACATTGCCATCAAATTCATGTGAACATTTATTTAGTATATATAAAAAAACCCAAGAAATATAAAATATGCATCATGCAGCTACTATTGGATGAAGGGAAATTATTAACAAATCCTTTTCCAATAATAGCACAATGTGTCATGATTTCATTGATCGAAGTTACTTAATAACATTGTGGTCAAAGTTAACTCTTATCCAATGTCATCATGTATGTATACTTGTGTATGGACATGATAACCATACCACTACAAACATTTTACAAAACAAAATATATTGAATATTGTTGGCATATTTCAAAGAAATACACTTGTTTACATAGACCATTTAAAGTATTCAAATACTTTCCTTCATTGAACAAATACTGGAATTATTTGCTGGAATTGTAGCAAGAAAGACACTTAATAGCCTGTGACAAGACCAATATAGTACATTTTGCATGTCACATTACAAAGTGTAACCCCTTAATATCTTGGTATTAAGGAACTAGTCAGCTAGTTTTGGAGATGGTAGGGATAGGTTATATGAAGTGAATGAGTTTCGTTTTGTGCCACTTTTAGAAAGATCACAGAGGGGGACACCAGAAATAGGCTTCACACATTGTTCCCATGTAAGGTATCAAACCCAGATCTTCGGTGTGACAAGTGAACACTTTAACCACTGGGCTACACCACCACCCCCTCCAATAAATGACTGTTCCTTAGTATCACATGCATGAAACAAGACACCAGATTTTCAAAATATGTTAAATCAGCAGTTTTGGAACTCCTATCCACGTGGTATGTTTCTGTTTATACATAATTGGTTAATTCTGGTGTATACAGTGAGTGAGTTTGGTTTTACATCACCTTTGGCAGCATTCCAGCAACATCACTGCAGAGTCACCAGAAACGGACAGACATTGTGTCCACGAGGGGAACTGAATCCATGTCTTCGGCAAAATGAATGTATGGTGTATACAGAGAATAGTTATGGTGCATACATACTAGATTCTTGACATATCTGCAAATCAATAAATGCTGCGAATATGTCATGGCTCATGAAACACTAATTAATACAGGTTCAGTCATATCCTTTAGATTCATGCTCGGTACATTTAAGATATAACTTTAATAATACATGTGAACATGAATAAACTATCAGCATTGGTAAAATTGAGAGTTTAGTTTTATGTCACACTCTGCAATATTTCAACTATGTGACAGCAGTCTGTAAATAATGATTAGTCGGGACCTGACAATCCAGTGATCAACTGCATGAGCGCATCCCATCTGCACAAATGGGATATGATGATGTGTCAGCAAGCTCCTGATCCTGTTACTTGCCACCAATAAGCATGGGTTACAGAAGATCATTTCTAACCCATCGGCGGATCCAGAGGGGGTTGCAGGGGTACACATCCCCTTCCCCTACCTTTTGCCCTGAAATTTTGTAAAATGACCATTGAAACTCAGATGAAAATGAAGTGTGCACCTTTCTCAAAAAACCTGTATCCAACCCTGTAACCTGGATCTTCACAGGTAAACATGAATGACATGGGAAAGACATTTTGTGAACCTTATGTAAGAAAACATGAAGCTAGACAAATGTTCAAGATATAAAACTCCTATGCAGCATTAAACAGTCCTTCATTGAATCAAATCCAAACATCTAACTTCAGCCATCTGCTAATGCAGAACAGACACAGTCATCATTATTCAGTTTGCAAAAATTTGGATGAATCATGTAAAGTCATCTTAAATTGTGAAAATAGTCACAATCCCAAACTGTACAAAAGACTTATTGGATAACTCAAGAAACTGAAAACTTCTATTCAAAATGTTCTGGGTGCTTGTTTATGCAATGCCTCTCCAGTCAATGAGGTGTTTGATCTCAGTATTTAAAGAGTATTTTATACATATCACATATGTTCTTTTTTGACAAGGGCATAATTTGATATAATTGTGACCAGTACATCCTGGCTTGACAACGGGGCAGAACTCTACATAACTGATTGTTGCAGTTGAGGTCATGAGGACAGACATGTTTTGCTTCCTCGCTTCATAACAAATAAAACAAGATTGTTAATCTTGTGACAAGGGAACCCTGCTTCATCATAGATGTAAAACATTGTGCAAGAAGGCCAGACCAATTTTACTTTTGACAGATCTGCCAGCTACATTTTCCCCTCTCAAAAAATAAAATCCTAATGGTTTTTTGAGCTACAAATGTAAACTCACAAGAAAATACTTTTAGGTTGGTTTTTTTGACAGAAAATTTGATTCACTTCATAAATTGCCAAAAGTAAAATACTTTGAACGTTTGGCAGGAATAAAATTCGTCTGGCCTAATCAATAATTACTATGTACAATCTCTTCACACAGTATCAGTTTTGGTGTTCATTTGACAGCAGGTCTCAAAGGTTTCTAGCTGTAGAGATAACTCACACTCCACACCTGTACATCTTCGCCTTCTCAACAGCCTGTACCTTAGTCTCATCTCACGAAAACAATCTCATTGACAAAATCTTTTAAGCACATATGCCACCTCTTTGTGCAAGATGTGACAAGAATTAAAAAGGGGTGATCTCTAGGCCCAGTGAAAAATGATTGATTGAGTTTAGTTTTACCTGGCATGTAACAATATTACAGTTATATGGTAGTGGTCAGTACGTCTGGGCCAGACAATCCAGTGATAAACAGCATGAACATTCATCTCTGCAATTGGAATACGATGACAGTATGTGACCCTGACCACCTGATTCTGATAGTCGCTCCTTACGGAAGGCATGGGTTACTGGTGATCAATTCTCACTCAAATATTCTTGGGTCTCAGTTTGAATATAAAATGAGTGGGATGTGAAGCCAATTACTTTATCCAACTTCAAATTCTTCAAATTTGATTTAAACAAAAGAAAAAAACCATTCAAAATAGATATTCCCACAATTGTACACCTTTTTTGTGTAGATGTTATTGCATCTAAAATCAACAAGGTGAATACAATTAGCACAAGATTAGATTTTGAGAGTACCTGCAAAACAAAAATAATCAGTTAAAACACAACCCCCTAACAAATTTCGTGCAAAAATACAAAACTGAAATAATGGCATAATTTTGTACTCATGTACAGAAGTTCACCTGTGATAACATTACCCATTTGTTCAATCATACAAAACCAAAACTAGCCTTCAATGGAATGTTGCTCCATGAAGATCTGGAGTATAATTGCTTGCTATAAAAGGCGACTAAGCATGTTGTAAGAGGCGACTAACGGGAAAGGGTGGTCAGGTTTGCTGACTTGATTGACATGTCATTGGTGTTGATTGATGCTCCTGCTGTTGATCACTAGATTGTCTGGACAGGACTGTATTACATACTGACCGCCACCATATAGCTGGAATTTGCTGAGTGAAGCATTAAATTAAACTCACTCACTGGAATGTTACATCACACTGTGACATTAAATCAATAATAAAATACTAATCAAAATATATTTGATTTTGAAATTGATATTGTCATAAATATGTACATGCAAACAATCAAACAATAACATAACAAAAACCTTGCCATGGATTCTTTGGCTTCCCTGTTTCAAACAGTAAGTGAGTTTGGTTTTGCGATGTTTTCAGCAATATTCCAGCAATATCACAGCACGGGACACCACATCAAACCATTAATGTATGGAAGATAAAAGAGACATGTTTACAAATATATGAACCATGTTCAAGAAGACACTATGTTTGTTGGAAAAAAACCACCATTGTTGAAAAAAACAATCATCATTGTGTAGGCATTGTTATTTCCATTTGGAACTGGCTCCATTTTTGAGATGCACACACCAGATACGGAATTGTCTGTGTTTGCACTTGTTCAAACTAAGAATTCTAGCTTCAGACCTTTCAGGCCAGGACAGTTGAAAACATTTGAAAACTTGTCATGGAATGACAAGAATTATATTCTTGTACCCACTTGCTACATAATAATAATAATGTGTGAGAGAGTGAGTTTAGTTTTATGCCGCTTTTAACCATATCATGGCGGGGACACCAGAAATGGGCTTTACACATTGAACGCATGTAGGGAATAAAACACGAGGATTCAGAGTGAGACGTGAATGCTTTAACCACTAGTTTTAACCGTATCTATAATAATAATCATATGTATCAGATCTTGTGTTACATATCAACATGTTGACATCATCGTGACTTATTTCCAGAGTTCACATGAATCTGGGTTCCCTGTACCAAAATATAAAGAACACCATAGACCAGTGCCACCTGTCTGGTCTCTCTGAGGGTGACTGTAAAGTCTTCTTCCAAAACTGTCCCATCAGTGTCTAGTTATGACATCCGCAATAAACAGTGTCCACAATTTCAAGCATTATCAAGGTTATGTAAAGCATCTGTACATAATTAACCACAATAGAATACCATGTTATGCCAACAAATTTCTTGCAGCAGCTTACCAATTATATACATTGTCATATATTATATATATTGTCATAACGTTCCAGTTAGGACAAAAGTCTATGAATGATTATATCAATGACACTACTGTCATACTGATAATCATTAATCATTTTTCCTATATTTCTGATTATCAACCTTTTCATCCAGCTCTAATATACCCCATTATATTAGTCAGTAGCCCCGTGACTGTCCAAAATAATCGACCTTATCACACTCCGAAATGTCATTAGATACTACCCAATCGTATCAATCAATAGCAGCATAGGCATCTTCCTCTTCTTCTTCATTGTCTGGAACTTGGGATGGCAGAGGAAGGGATGGTGATATCGACGATGGTTCCTCATAAGCACCTGGTGTGGACACATTCTTCTTTGCACTGGTATTAAACGTAGCCTCCTCATATTCATTCTCTTCTCTTTCTTTCTGAAGCTCAGCAATTGTTCTTCCTGAGGCCATTCCGTATATATTCTCAGAAGCAGATGCAATTTGAGACCTAGCGCCCATATGGACTATGTGATCATAAGTTTCATCATCCTCTTGGGTGACAAACAGAGGAGTCCCATTGGCCAGGTTGCCAGGACTGGAATTTGCAGCTACTTTAATTTTGTCATAATCCTCTTGATGAACATTGTCATCATCCCGAGCATGCTGCTTCCAAGCATCCTTCTTCTTCTGGGGCTCAGAGTATAGAACAGTGTCTGAGTTGTCTTGCGCAAGCTTCTTCTGGTCCACTGTTCTTGGTTTTGGTTTGGGTATAGGTCTTGCAGAAGTTTCTGCTGCTTCAGCATATAATGGTTCCGGTCCTGACTGGTTGATACTGCTGGGTGTTATGTCAGTTATGTCCTCATATGCATGAAGGTTTGGTTCTTCATACCTTGGGGTGTTTGCCGACAATGTTGCCTGTACCGGCTTCTTCTCACTCTCACCCTTTTTTGCATCTCCCTTTTTGTCTTTCTGTTTTTTTTTCTTCTGTTCTTGTTCCTTCTTTGCTTTCTGTTCTTCTTTTCTTGCTTTCAATTCCTGTTCCTTCTTTGCTTTCTGTTCTTGTTCCTCCTTCTTTGCCCTCAGTTCCTGTTCTTTCTTTGCTCTTTGTTCCTGTTCTTTCTTTGCTTTCAGTTCTTTTTTATCCAACTTCTTTGCAGGTTGTGCACCATCTGATTTTTTATCTCCCTTCTTTGCATGTTGTGTATCATCTGAGAGTATTTCAGAAGATGAATTTGATCCTCGTCTTGCATTTGGAACTAGATGCTCCCCATCCTTTTTGTGCTGTATAACTTGGCTCAACTGTGAAGTGAAGCCTTCTGGAATTCCTGTTACATTTCCACCTGACTTAACACTCGATCTTTTCTCAGGATCTACTGAAACACTTCTTGGTGTAATCTTTGGGGACACTTTCGTTTCCACTGGTGCAGCACCCATGCCATAACTTCTACCTTGACTAAGACGGGAACCTTGATTGGTCTCGCTTTGGGATTTCCCTGACGCACTTAAAACAGTGTCATCACCATGACTTCGAATCTTTTGAGTTGTGTTAGTGACTGTCTCAAAGATCGCAATGCCGTGGTCAGTCCTTAAAGAAAATTCCCCCTCTCCTGATGGGCACTTCCTGCCAGCCTCAAACTGGAAGTTGTTTTTTGTTTTGCCAAACCTTCGGATGTATCTGAATGGCCATTGGTAGACAGCTTTCTTGGTGTTACAGTCCACCAATGCTATATTCTGAATGTTCACTGCAAGTATGTACGGACCTTTCAAGTCACATCTTACTGAAGCTTCTGTCTCTTCAACAACGACATTGAACATCGGAGCTGGAACAAACAAATAGCATGCTTGAGTAGAGTGAATAGCGTGAGGTCTGACAAAATGATGGTTGATGCAGTGTGAAGTCTGACATCATAATGATTGATACACATAGTACACCTGGTGATGCAGTGTGAGGTCTGACAACATGATAGTTGATACATATAGTATACCTGGTGATGCAGTGTGAGGTCTGACAACAAGATCGGTGATACATGTACTATATGTGGTGATGCAGCGTAAGGTCTGACAAAATCATGGTGGATGCATACATTATCCCTGGTGATGCAGTGTGAGAGTTAGACAACACAATGGTTGATACATACAGTATACCTGGTGATGCAAGGTGAGGTCTGACAAACCTATGGCAGCAAGAGGTCTGGGGCTCTAAGTCTAAGCGTTCGTACACCGGAGATCATGCAATCTAGCTAAGGCTGGACACCATTAAAGTTTGCATGTGTTTTCCATTGTGAGTTTAGTTTTGCACCACTCGTAGCAATATTCCAGCTATATCATAGTGGGGGACACCAGAAATGGGCCTCACACATTGTACTCATATGCAAGTCAAATTTAGGTCTTTGACATGATGAGAGAACGCTTTAACCACAAGTCTCCCCCATGGACCCTGGTGATGCATAGGAAAAAACAGCACCACAAAAAATTAGGCGATACCAGATATATAATATATTTGTTTCCATACATCACTGCAAAACCATATTTCAAGAAAACATTTTACTGTTCCCAATATACTTGGACTGGGATAATATTATTTATATATGCTAAAAATGTAGGTCACCAATCTTTAAACATACTTGTATCCGCCGACTCATATATGATATTGTCATCCATGTAGCAATGGCTATCACTTTCGTCGTCATCTGACACTTCTCCACTGTCGCCGTCGACTACTACACCCACTTTCAAGAATCGCTTTAAACCAGACAACCAGGTTATGTAGTCTTCATTACTTTCTGCCGTAAAACAGAACTTGTCCTTTTTTGTGATCACATCAAAACCGAGTTTCCTCTTTTTGGGGTAATGCAATCCCTTGGCATGATCCAGACTGATCACTTTTCCTTCCTTCTTTTTTTGGAAATGTTCAAATTTCTCAAATGCATGAATTTCCGGAGACTTGCTGCTTGGCTCCACAAGAACACAATATCGTCTCTGCCATGACTTGGACTGAAACATTGAAGGAGTGGGTGAGTTGGGTTTTATGTCGCTTTTAGCAATATTCCAGTAATATCACACTGGGGGACACTAGAAATGGGCTTCACACATTCTACCCATGTTGGGAATTGAACCTGTGTTTTCGGAATGACAAGCAAACACCTTACCTACTTGGCTACCCCACCGCCCTTAGAAGTGGTGAAACATTGTACATACACATACATAAACTTGGATTCGTCTAAGTGTGTTATTGTACACCAGGAATGAAAAAAGAGGACAAAAAGGAGACAAAGTCATCAATATCCCCCGCAAAGGCAAACTATCCTTCATAAATATGTCTACAAGTTATGACTATGCCAAATGTTTTGATGTGTATGTAGACTAGTGGAAGGAGAGAAATGATAGGTTTTTAAAATTCTGCTGCTGAAAGGAGCACAACCACCAATTTCAGTCTTAGTTAAACTTGTTGCCATGGAAACGACAAAAATTCCAATAGAATTCCAAAACTGCCAAAAGTTCACCAGCAGAGCTATCTACGTGCCAAGTTTGGTAGAGATTTTTACATGGTTTTAAAGTTCTGCCCCGGAAAATATAAAGGTGCACAGATGGAGCGCATTTTAACAGCCCCCGCAAAGCGCGTTGCAGGGGATAAAATATGAGAGCAGAAACAGACAGAGCATCAATGTGGCATACTAAGAATGAATGCGTTTAGTTTTATGCCCCTTTTAGCAATATTTGAGCAATATCTCTGCAAAGGAAATCAGAAGTGGGTTTTACATTGTACCCAAGTGGGGAATCACACCTGATTTTCAGTGCAACAAACAAAAACTTTAAACACTAGGCTACACCACCGCCCCATTATACCATGATGAACTGCTAGTCATCAGATGTGTGCATGCGTGCGTGCGTGCGTGCATGTGTGCATACAAGAGTCTGCTGATCAATACTGCTCTCAAAATTATCTGAACCAGAGCAGCAGTAAAGAATTCACCCTTGACCAGCCAATGAAGTGATCGATATGGTGAGCAATGACATACACCAGAAAGGCATGTTGACCCACAACCAAATCATGGAACCTGACCACCTCACCTGACCAGCACTGTTTCCTTAGAGGTAACATGCAATGCAAAAGAACTTTCCCGATTCTGACACTGTTCGGTAATTATCAAAAATGCAAATTCAACTTATAAAGTAGAAACATAATGCGATGAAAAAATCCAACGAAATCAAAGTTCAAACTATTCACTAATTTTCCCGCTGGGGAAAAAAGTGGTTTCATCAGCTGTGCTTCACTGCACCCATAGGGCATGTGCAGTGATTAGGTACTTAAGGCTTGAACTGGGATGGTAACTCATAAAAACACAGCAAGTGATGTGTGCAAGGATTATCGCTTGAGTCGAAGTTGGAGAACAATAGATGTTTCTCAGTATTTGTTGATTGGATTGAACGGAAATGCTGAGAGCTTGTATTTACAAAACCCAACATTTCTATATACATCATGGACGTTTATACCATTATCAATCTTGTTTGACAACAGATTATGAAGCCATACTGAAACGCTGCATCATATACAATAAAAAAGTTGTTATCAATAAAAAATGTTACTTTCTTATTATTCACCAAACTTCTGAAATGCCAATATCTATATATACAAAGTGCGCCTTCTGCATATCAGCAAATGAACCAGCCACTGAAAAGTTCATTACATTTTAACGCCCATCCATCTGTTCTGATCAGGTTCGGTCTCCCGGGTGCTTCGTTTTGGGGGAAGTAAACCCAAGTACAAAATATTGCACTTTTGATTCTCGATTGTACACTTATAATTGTTTATTTGGGTTTTTTTCACAATCAGCAATGTATATTATGTCCTGAATAAGTGATAACAGTATTTTATTTACGTTTGATTTTTTGGTTGCATGTGACCTTTAAGCACTAGTCCAAAGCAGGTGGAGCAGGATAAAAACAATTCTGTGTTGGCTAATGACAGTTTGTCCCTGTGTGGAAATACCAGTTTGACTTGATCATCTTTAGATTAATCCTTAGTCTAATATGCATGATTTTGATAGAGACAGAAAATTTCTTTTAAACTGAAAAGGAGTCCCAGTGAGATCGGAGACTTAGAACGTGAGGAAATGCTGGGCTGCTTCATTTAGAGCGTTAACACTGCAGAGAGGGATAGACAGTAGGGAAAATAATGCTTTTCAGGAACTATGTGACCAAACAGATTTTTTCAAGGTAAGGTCTCTCCTTTTGGATTTCTGAAGTTAAACATCTTTTTCACATATTTTGTATTTCTCAATTTTTTTTTTCACTTAAACATCTTCAAATATTTCAGATACTGTTCAGTAATAGCAAACCGTTTCTATTTCTGTGATCATGAGGATGTTAAATTTAAGTAAAACTGATAAGTCCTCAGCTTCCCCTTTGCTGTAACCCACGAAGATCCAGGTTAGAACTGATCTTCAGTAATCCATTCTGTAATAAATGATTAACGGGATCACACAGTCAGGCTCACTGGCTTGGTTGGCACATGTCATTGTATCTCAATTGCACAGATGCATTATAACTCATGTTGTTGATCACTGAACTGTCTTGCCTAAGCTCAATATTTACGGACTGCCGCCATATAGCTGGAAAGGATCGGGTGGTTTACAAGCTCATTCACTCAGTATATCAGTGCATTAGTGGGCTCATACAACTCTCTGCCACAAAAATTACATTATTTCAAGCTTTTGGGGTAAAATACTTGGTTGTAGCTGGTGTAGTTTAAAGGTTAAAGGTTGCTCTTAGTTAAGGTAACGCCACAACACAAAACATTATCCTTTGAAATATTTCTTTTGGTTCAGTTGCCTTAATTTTTTGCTCATTTAATGCCTACTTCAAATGATAATCCTCTGATGAGAAATCATTATCCTTTGAAACTATGGCAATAATCAATAATTTAAAAGATAATTTAAAATATCAGTATCCATCTAACATACTAGAGTCTGCTACTGAGTAGTTATCAAGACTTGCCTCT
The DNA here is from genome assembly GCF_037392515.1 of Haliotis asinina. Lineage (NCBI taxonomy): Eukaryota > Metazoa > Mollusca > Gastropoda > Lepetellida > Haliotidae > Haliotis > Haliotis asinina. The sequence goes on along the minus strand of NC_090294.1, from coordinate 26,192,722 downwards.
TGAAAGGGTAGAATTACTATATATCCCAGGGCTGTGCTGTTAGTACCACCTTGAAGCAAGGCTAGGTTTCAGTACAGTCTTGCTCTCAATCCTTCGGACCCATCTGGAGTACTGTTTTGTCACTGTTTGTTGCTAACGGACCAGCATGATTACAATGATTGGTGAGACAAAAAAACACCAAAAAGCATAACGGCATGTTAAGCCAGTGTATGAAATAAGGCCCGTCATACTGCCTTAGACAGGTTAGATTTCTGACTGACAGTCTAAATTACAGCCAGCCAGCCCAGTGGTTCTATACATCTATGCCCATTTTCTGGTGTCCCCCACCGTGATATTGCTCGAATATTGCTAAAAGCGGCGTAAAACCAAACTCACTATACAGCAATGATCAGTTTTGAGATTTCAACCAGTTTCCATCACTAGTGCATACTGTAGGTTATCTGACATGGATGAAGTTGGAGACATAAACAACAGTAATTAATGAGTGTCTACTCATTGAAAAGACTCATCAATAAACATAAATCCTCATATAATACATGCACTACAAAAATCACTGCTTGAAATATTTTCCTACTTGATGAGTTACCTACCACTTCAGGAGATGTCCTGTTTTGAACTGAGGTTTTAACACATGAACACAACTTCCTGTATCATGTGCATGCATGCTATTTAGCCATGTCTCATATTACTAGCTAATTTCTACCAATCACTTTCCGCAATTCAACAGGACACCACTTATGACTGGTATCATCCCTTTTTGCAGCCACATCATATTACCCATGGACATGACATGCTTTATTTACAGCTTTGTGAGGAACTATGTGTTATCTTGCATGAAGAGGTGTCAAAAAGGTGTCATTACATCGAATGAATGTTTTGTTTGTTGTTCAGCATTGCACTGGACTAGAATATCCAGTGATCAACAGCATGAGCATCAATTTACGCAGTTGGTATAGAATGACACTTGTCATCCAAGTCAGCGTGTCTGACCACCTGATCCTGTTAGTCATCTCTTCTGACAAACACAGGTTGCTGAAGACCAGTTCGAACCTAGATGTTCACCAATCATCAAATTTATTCATTAATTCAATTTTGTATGAGTGAATAATAAAAAAAAGATATTTGTTAACCTGTTTCAGAAAAGGCATGTTTTTCTTTGAATATGACCATAAGAGGCACAAATTCTTCCAGGCATTCCTGCTTGTGTTTGAGAGGGTAGGCACAAAAAACCACTCAAGTGTTAATTTCCTAGTTAGGAGTACCTGTAATGACCTTTCTTTTCCATGACTGGATAGTTACCTTGTGCATGTTTAGTGTTGGGTTGGTCAAACATGGCTTTTTATTCTCTGATACAAGGCTTGTTCTGGCGTAATCATCAGGTAAAACAAAATGAACAGTAAATAGCATCTTCCAAAATGCCAATGTGCAATTAGTCTGCATAACCACTGAATATAGATATGGATATATCATATGTCATATTTGACAACGTTATTGCAATGAAAGGATTGTGGTAATTTCTAGCAGCGCTGTAATGATGCATCGTAAACCAAAAGTCACTGTGTTCTGTAATCTGATTGGTTGAAAAACATGATCAAATGGTATTAGATTCCCGGAAACTGCAAGACTATTCACAGCGTATTTACACGTAAACAATTGTTTTGTTGTGTCATCAACAGTGGTGACGTCATTCAAATTATATTGTGACGTAAAGTTAGAATGACGTCACAAATGAGCAACTCCAGATGCTACCATGGGAACCAGCTGAAACGGTCAGCTGATGACACTTCACTGCTGTGTCCGTATTCGATGTAAACGAGTGCAGACACTAAAACCCCTTTGGTTTACTTTTGTGTTTACAATGTCGATAAACATCATGTGTTGGCCAATTTCCGGGTGTTATTGAGTATTTGAAGCACGGGAATATTTCATTTGAAACCTCCGGCTGACGCCGTTGGTTCCAAATGCATTCCCATGCTTCAAATACTCAATAACACCCGGAAATTGGCCAACACATGATGTTTATCTCCTATTGAACCATCTATGGATTGCAATTGTAGAGTCTCCGATAGCAATTAATTGATCGTAGTAATGAAAAACTATCAACGCATTGATAGCATGTGTAACTACTGATAGTTTAGTACTTGACTTTTGTTGATACATGCACAGTGTAAAATACAGGAAGCACAAGATTCTTTCACTTTAATTTAGAGTTATCTGCTCTTGTTACCTCTTAATCAAACTTGATCTGGGTTTCAAGTTTCTTTTCAGCTTTTACAGACAGAAACTACTTCATCTTTTTTCATTTCATGTAAACTATACATTCATTTGGGAAATTATTTCAAATGAAACAGTGAGTGAGTGAGCGAGTGAGTGAGTTTAGCTTTACGCCACGCTCAGCAATATTACAGCTATATGGCGGCGGTCTGTAAAAAATCGAGTCTGGATCAGACAATCCAGTCATCAACAACAGATCTGCGCCATTGGGAACCGATGACATGAGTCACCAAGTCAGCAAGCCTGACCACGCGATCCTGTTAGTCGCCTCTTACAACAAGCATAGTCGTCTTTTATGGCAATCAAATGAAACAGTTCAAGGAGGGCTACAACTACTGCAGTAGTGTTGCAATAGTTGGTCGCGAATAGACTATTGCTATCATAATACTATATTCCAACAGACAGTTGCTATCACAATAGCTGCTCTCCCTTCAATAGTCACACCTAGTATTCATGCCTAAAACATCCTTCTATGCATGCATGCATCACATGGTTGAAGTCACGTTATCTTCATAACAGTGTAGGAATCCACTGCTACATCCAAACGTCTCAATAAAAAAACAAGGGAATGTTATATATAAAGTAGACTGACGTTCAGTCGCTGAATATATATAATTTTGATAGCAACAAATACATTGTAAAGTCATATAAATTGAAATGGAGCCCTTATAATAGTGAGATGGGAGATTCAGAACCAGATGATATATAGACTTGCTTCATTGAGGGTTTTAGCACTGCAGGGACAGCCTGGCAGTCAGAAAAATAATGTCAGCCCATGAGTTTTGTCTTATGCCGTTTATAACAATATTCCAGCAATATCACAGCCATGGACACAAGAAATGTTACTCACACATTGTACCCATGTGTGGAATTGAACCTGGGACTTTGACATGAAGTCAGTGAACACTTTAACCACGAGGATTGCCCACTGCCCCGAAAATAACATGCTTCAGGGGCTGTGAGACATACTAACATTACCATACACAAAAGCTGTATGCTTCTTTCTGATAAGGCTTACAATTGTTCATTAAACATTTTTCACAATTGTTGGCATAAAAATGTACGTGGTGAAAATAGGCAATAAATTTTTTTAAACTGCCAGATCAGTACTGCTAATAATAAAGAAAACAGACAAACTCTTTCATTCATCACAGAAGTGTGACTGAGAAACAATAATGAAGCAAAAAATTGATTGCTTTCATTTGTTTCACATTGTACATCATCATCAAATATCCTGGACAAAGACATCCTAACAGCTCTGAATAAATGTACTTTCAATAATCAGCATTTTAAGGAAACAAGTAGCATTAAAAAATGTCAAAGAAAGTATGACAGGAAGTTTATCATTAGCATCATCACTAGTAAAAATAAACTTCTCAAGGAATTATTTGTAATGTACTGCTGTAGGTTCTCTTCTGTTTCTGTAAAGAGGGCATGGCTTGGTAAACATCCTAGGGAGCTCAGAGATGAGACCGTATACTCCTCAGGGAGATGAGACTTTATCACACCTCAAGACAGAGAAGTTGAAGTAATTACGTCATGCAGCTTGGACTACATGACGTCTCATGACAAGGTAACCTCAGTATACTCCAGTACATGAGGGGACACCAGTAATAATACAACATTGTACCCATGTGGAGAGATCAGAAGTTCGCAGGTTCGATTCCTGGTCATGTCAAACCAAAAGACGTTAAATATGGTACTTGTTGGTCCCTGCATGGCTCCAGGCATAAATGGGTACAACAAAGACTGGCTTGGCTCAGAGTCATTATGATGTGTCTGAGTAGGGTATTCATGCTTAACTGTGGCATGGTATCTCAGTGAGCTTAATATTTAGCACCATACATACACACAGATGCATGTTGTCATATGAGTGAAATATTCTTTTGTAAATATTAAGATGTTAAACTCCATTTCCCCTCACCTAACCTCACCCATTTAGGGAATAAAACCTTCGTCTTCAGCATGACAAAAACTTCTTCAACCTCTACTTTAGCATGACAAAAACTTCTTCAACCTTTACTTCAGCATGACAAAAACTGCTTCAACCACTTCCTCAGCATGACAAAAGATGCTTCAACCACTACTTCTGCATGAAGAAACTGTTTGAAACACTACTTCAATCACTACTTCAGCATGACAAAAGATACTTCAACCACTACTTCTGCATGAAAAAACTGTTTGAAACACTACTTCAATCACTACTTCAGCATAACAAAAACTGCTTCAACCACTACTTCAGCATGACAAAAACTGCTTCAACCACTACTTCAGCATGACAAAAACTGCTTCAACCACTTCTTCAGCATGACAAAAACTGCTTCAACCACTTCTTCAGCATGACAAAAACTGCTTCAACCACTTCTTCAGCATGACAAAAACTGCTTCAACCACTTCTTCAGCATGACAAAAACTGCTTCAACCACTTCCTCAGCATGACAAAAACTGCTATAGTCACTACTTCAGCATGACAAAAACTGCTTCAGTCACTAGGCTACCTCAGCACCCACCAAAAGAGGTAAGTGTAAAGGCAAAATTCAACCCAGACAACCACACTATGCGCGTTTCACAACACAGACGGATGCTATAAATAGCGTTCATTGTTTGTGAGAGCACCAGACCATAGATCCTACAGGATTATACTTCCTATTGGATGCATAGATGGTGAAACAGAAGCCGAGGAAACTGAACTCAGCGTGACATGTGGATCTGGGTATGGCGCCAGTGAAGCTCATTTCTGTTGCCCCTAATGTGATATATCTGGAATATTGCTAAAAGTAAAAAAATAACATTCTCTGTTATTTATAACAGTACTGATCTTATCATATATCATTTACATGTACAATGCTTTGCAATATCCTTGACCGATAACTACAATGACAAGCTGTATACATAGAGTGACACACAACCCTTCAATTCACTTAAATTCCCAGTCTGGTTGCATAGATCAGCCCCAAACTATTTTTTTTTCTGGAAAACAATGGATATCAGGCTTCAGATATAGACTCATGGAAATATATATGGGAACCTTAAATTATTTCCAGAATTTCACTCACAGTGCAATGCATACCTTGGAAAATAATAGCGGAACACTTGTCCCTTTCATGTGTGCCCTTATTTGTTTCCATGAGTATATATTACCTGAAATAATATCATTCAGTTATCAGCTCAAATCAGGATTTCACTACTTTTTGCAACCTTTATTGACATAAACTTCCCATTTTTCTAATCCCATCATGAACATTAGGAGATCTTCCATGTAATGTTCTGTGTACACAGTCGGCGGTCTACAGGCTTGTTTACATTTTTTATTTCCTGCAATTTATTCACTTGACAAACGTGTTTACATTTTTTATTTCCAGCAATTTATTCACCTTACATAGACGATAGGAAAAGACTTATTCTAAATGGGAAGTGTACAGTGTATATCAATAAAACTGCTGCCATGCACTTGTGATGGAAAATGTTACCTGCACTCGGTGCAGTCTGACAATATAAGTTTCCTGCACTTGGATATTTTAACTGCCATGGTGCAGCCTGGATATGGTGAAATTGACCACTGCAGAGTCCTGTTTCTGAGATTGCATTATGACTGAGAAGAGTGAGTGAATGAATTTAGTTTTTTTACCCCTTTCAGCAATATTCCAGCAATATCACAGCAGAGATGCCAGAAAAGGGCTTCCAACATTGTACCCATGTGGGAAATCGAACCCGAGTTATCTGCATGATGAGCAAACACTTAACCCCACCGCCCCTCTCACTATAGGTGTGATGAAGTGAAATGGAGTTTACTGTAGTACTTATACCGTAGTACTTACCTTAGTACTTGAGAATAAATTTCCCTCAAATGACAATGTGCATGCTTGTGTATGTGTGGCTGCTTGTACTAGCTCAGATTTAAACTGGTTTTAGAGTGTTAGTTCACTGTGTTAAGCATGAATATCCCACTCGGACACATTAAACTGACTCCGAGCTGACCAGCCCTTGTTGTACCCATTAATGCTGAATGCCATGGAGGGGCCAACAAGTACCATATTTTAACTTCTCTTGGTATAGCCATGCCGGGGATTGAACCTGCAATCTTCAGGTCTCCAGACAGACGCTCTCACCACTACACCATGGAGGCAGTCATCTGCTATTAGAGAGTCCTTTGATTTAGTATTATCTTGGGTGTCAAATATGAGTATACATGAGTCTTTGATCTATGTGATGGTATATTTGGGGTTTACAAATTTTACATGATAGTTTATTCTAATGCTCTCTGTATTAGAGTGTATTTATTGAATACTTATCTGTTTCTCATAGTTATTTTAGTTGTAAGAACTACAAAGACTCATACTAATGATTGACACCCATGATAGTATACTCCAAATGATGCTGAGACTGAAAGACATCCTTTGAAAGGTTGAGAGGCCCAAGTATTCACCTCATGGAGCTGAGATTGTATTACATCTCAAGACAGAAATTACAATTTCCAATTCCGTCTTGACAAGCAATACTTAGATGAGCATAAAAACTACTATTCATGTAACTTTAGCCATTTCTGATAAAAACTGTTCGCATTTCATTAGATGCAAAGCATGGAGCAATTTCAGATCCTGAGGGACGTTTCTCAAACTTGAACAGCTTTTGTGAAAAATTGTCCTTATCTAACAGTGAACTGACGGAAGGAAGGATGAATGAATTCCTTCCTATATCATATTGTAGATCAATCACCACTGCATGCACAGACAGACAGACACAGACCCTTATAACCATGGCAAAATACTGATTACCACACAACATATTCTATTGATACATCAATGGACACTGAAATAGTTGCAATGTAACTGACCATGCATCACGGTGATTCATCTCAAAGTATGCAGCAAGTACCAGTAAAACATCTAAAAAATGCTTTGACATTTCCATATTCATGTTGTTAGGGTTACAATTTATGTTATGTTCTTGCACAGATGCACTTATTGATACAAGGATAATAAAAATGGTAGAAGCTTTATTGTTTTGTATTAAATACAAAGTTAATGTTCAATGTCAAAAATCCTCCTAAATTTTTATAAAATTGGAGTTAAAAAATACCTACAACTTTGGAAAAACACTCTTCAACTTTCAGCTCATGGCACTTAATTTGGAATAAAAAATCTATTTCTGAATACCTGGTGAGTGAGTGAGTGAGTTTCATTTTACGCCACACTCAGTAATGAGTAAATAATCTAGTCTGGACCAGGCAATGCAGTATTCAACAGCATGAGCATCAATCTACACAAATGGGATACAATGACATGTGCAAGTCTGGCTATCTGAACCCGTTAGTTGCTTCTTACAACAAGAACGGGCTTAAGCTGAAGGTCAGTTCTAACACAGATCTTCACAGCTCCTGAATACTAGGGCCGATACATGATTCTGACTCAACAGTATATTTGGTGAATCGATTCCATTCATAACTTCAAACATTTGTGCAAATATAAACTAACTTTTTAATGTTTTGCCTTTTTGTTGTCCAGTTTAACCATTGTAACATAATCAATACAGATAATTCTGCAGTAATGCATCACATTGTTCACATTCAATATTTTTATCCACATTTATTGATACATCAAGATAGTGATTAATGATGACATCACTAACCTCGAGTGATATAGCAAGACTCATGCTAATACAGGAGATATCTCAATGTTTGCCTCAAGCAGTAATGCAGTCTTGATGACAAGTGCAATCAGCAATTGCTGGAAGCTACATCATACAGCATGTTCAGTGAGACAACTTTATGGTGTCACATCGCTGGTTAGACACTCAAAAGTTACCTTTAATAAACTGAGCAGAACATACACTGTTAAGCAACAATCCAGTTACCATATTCACAATAGTATGTGCCAAAGACTATAAGATTATTACCAAAAAGGATTTGCATAAAATAATAATAGGCCGTTTATATAGCGCATATATTCATGTCTGTGACATGCTCAAGCATACAAAATGAAAAGTATGCACAAGATAAGTACGTTGGTAGATGAAACAGTAGAAAACAACCTTAGTTGTTTTCATTATAGTTATGTAGCAATCAAATAGGAAATTTACACTGCAGGTTATATAATGGCAGTTTGTAAATAATCGAGTCTGGACCAAGTGATCAACAATATGAGCATTGATCCCCACAAATAAGTTACGATGGCATGTGCCAACCAGGTCAGTGAGCCTAACCAATCACTTTATACACGTACAAGTATGGGTTCTTGAAAACCAATTCTAATTCAGATCTTCACAGGTTACACCTTAGGATGAGATGTGTTGACATGGCGATGTGACAGCTTTCTGGTGCATCACCAGCAATGGAGATTAGAAAGACAGTCTAGAGAACATGGAGTTCAGTGATAATGCAGTTGAACATAGATCATCCTTTGACAGATGGACTGAACTTCAAGTATCCAGTTTTTAGCAGCACCATTCACAAGTTACAATAGCACAAGCTGAGATATTCAAAGTGTATACAAAGCAAACTAGCTGACAATAACTACTGGAAACACCTCTTTACATATCTGCATATATGCCTCTCTATACTACCGTTGTATATCACTGACCGACGAAGGTCTGGGGTAGAATAGGCCTTCAGCAACCCATGCTTACCATAAAAGGTGACTCTGCTTGTCGTAAGAGGCGACTAATGGGATTGGGTGGTCAGGCTCGCTGACTTGATTGGCATATGTCATCGGTTCCCGATCGATGCCCATGCTGTTGATCACTGGATTGTGTGGTCCAGACTTGATTATTAACCGCCGCCATACAGCTGGAATATTGCTGAGCGTGGCATAAAACTAAACTCACTCACTCACTGTATATCATTTGCTTTGTAACAGTTTTAGAATCTATACCAAAAACATCCTCAATGTAAATAGACAAGTTGTTGATCCATCTTGTCCTTACTTAATCCTTGGGATACCTGTACAATGTATAAACACAGAGTCTTTCACATTCTTACACTCGGGTTAAAGTCAGTCTGTATCAATTGTTCACATGACACATTCTATCAGGATCTCTTTCTCACAGAAACTTCAAGTAGACTTTTTAGTAAAGTAACTACATGTATTTAATGTAAAAACATTGTGTTCTGTAAATCATGCCTACTTAATCTGTTTAGAAATAAATCTATCATCTTTAATTCAAAGGACTATTTTGAGTAAACATGATACGCATAAAGGGTACAGTAATGTGATAGAATATACCCATATCATATATACATTATCAACTACACTGCATAATTATATAACATGCATAATATACCCATCTATATAATTATATGAACCTGCAGCCATGGTGAATGTGACAAATTCCCCCAGCTGTTTTATGTTACACTTAATCAACATATAAACACATATTCTACATATTAAATAGTTTATTATCAAAACATGCTTCAAGTTTTTATAGTACTGGTTCATATTATTTTCACAATTCTTTTACAATAATCATTTTACAACTTACAATACGTATTCCACTAGTGTGATTATTGCCTTATTTATGAATGTTCCCATCAGCTGTATAAAGGTTTGTTTTTACGTAGAATTTTGTATGTAAGCATGTTGTTAAAATATTTTATAACGGGTTATAAAACTATTTTATAATTTACCCTGGATCTAATTCTACTATAAGAGATAAGGCATTTTGTCACACAACTTGCCACAAACATTACCGTGTAACCAACGAATGCATTGATTACATCTGATAACATTATTACACTAGATAACATTAGTCTACCGTCTGAGCCATGATGGCCTAAATGAAGACATAAGTCACTATTAAGTGTAAGGGTAACAACGTCATTGTTATGAGATATAAATGCTCGATGCAAATTGTCATTACTTTCTTAATAAAGTTTACTTACCCATAAAACTCCCTTCAAATGGACGGACAGATATCCGGCCACTTGGCAATGAGGTTTATCCCCCATGTCGTTGATTCGTACATCGGCTAAATGTTAACCATATTCCACAACACGGAAGTAAAATGCTTAGCTCGGGAGTTATCTGCCCCTTAAACCTCAATTACCGCGGTGCTCTATGGGTAATACTAAGCCTGGCTTGAAAATAACTGTAATTGCCAGTGAGATCTCTTTGACAATACCGGGTTCGTTTACAGGACGGGTTATGAATATATGACAGACTTATTTTCAGATCTAACTTGCCGAGTATGTCGAGTTTGAAGTGTAATCTTCATCGTGTAAATTATCGATAAGACCGAGCTATATCCGAAAAATATACTTTTTAGTTCTACATCTCGACACGCAATGTCACTTTTAGGGTCATTAGTATCAATCAAGGAAGTCATGAACGATATACATATGTGTGGCCTGAATTATGTCGGTCCGAAATACCAGAAAGGTAGGAATGTTGTTACTTAAGTGAAGGTGTAAAATGCATACAAATTTTTAACAGTGAAAAAGCATGGAAATCTAAACATATATACCGTCCACTCAGGATCAAGATGTAGTTAGTGCGAATTCCCTGTTTAGAAGCACTTCTTTCTGTGTTTGGCAGTATTGTTTACACATACGTCTATGACATAAAGCCTGCCAATGCTACGAGTTACCAACAAGGATATAAATATGCATATATAGTTGGGAGTATATATATGATTTCCTATAGGTGTTAGACGCGGTATTCACGTTTCAGCAGTGTGCAATACTCCACACAATATGAAAGCAAGCACGCTAGGCTAAATGCCAGGTGTATAACACAGACGGACCGAACTGATCATGAATACAAGTACACATGCCTATAATTTAAAGCACGCCGGTGTCGATAAACAATTTTTAAAGGTATGTATAAATATGCATTTCTACACACCACATGTCTTTGAAGTCATATATATACTTTCAAAATGAAGATTTACACACAAAAACAAGTTGGGATACATAATATCCCGTGACTCAGTACACAGAATATTTAACAATAGAACAACAGTCAGTTTCTTGTTACGTCGTTACGTGTATAAACGAGCTTCGAACACCATGTTCGCAAGTTACAGCAGCAGATGGCTGATCTACAGGTGGAAAGTTCCCCGTGTAACATGGTGTTTACAGTATCGTATATCTTACCAAATCCAGTGCTTACCATCTTGGTTAAACAGCATCTTACCAAATCCAGTGCTTACCATCTTTGTTAAACAGCATATACAGTTATACGACAAAACTAGAAACATTTACTTGTAAAGTCAGGCATGTTCCGAACATAGTTTCGATGTCCTTGTATGTTATCGTGTGTCGGGAATAACAGGACAGTAAAACGCTTATCTGCCGGATTTTGAGTGGCGTAATGTGAACTACGTTTTACGACAGTTTTGAATCAGAACGACCTTAAATCGGAATGACCTCTGTATAAGGCGTAGGGTAAACTGTGGACCCTTCTTATATTGAGTGTATGTCAGTTAATGAGGAAACAGTTTGTGTTCCCCGTCTTCACCCGTGCACCTGTAATGGCTTACAGTTGGAGTGCGTTCAAGTCCCATATACACTATGCATTGCTATATGATGTATAGTTGACGTATATCAGTGAGAGACTTTAATTTTGTGTTCTATTGACAATATTCCAACAATATTAAGGCGGGGAATACCAGAGATGGGTTTCACATTTTGTACCATGTGGGGAATCGAACCCGGATCTTCGAGCGAATGCTTTAACCACTAGACTAGCCCACCTCTCATTTGGTTATAAGATATCGTAAAAGTCATTTGCATCTGCTGATATCAAACTTTATTTGAGTTTTAATGCACCAGGCAATGAAGAAGATGTTGAAATACATGACTAAGGGGTGGCGGCATAAGCCTACAGGTAAAACAGTTTGCTCGCCACACCCTTGGATCGGTCTTCCCACATTAGTTGGGTAAGTGAAGCCAATATCTGGTGTCACCCGTTGGGATATTGCTGGAACATTACTAGTAGCTGCGTAATGCTACACTCACTCACTCACCCATCCACTCACTCACTCTAATTCACATTACTTAAGATTTAGAACATTGTGTTCATGACATGAACTCGAAGCTCCTGAATACAGGGGTCCGTGAAGATCCCATGTTGTAACTGGTCTTCACTAACTCTTGCTTGTTGTAAGAGGCGACTAACGGGATCGGATGGCCAGGCTCGCAGACTTGGGTGACACGTTGTTGTATCCCAGTGGCGTAGATCGATGCCACGGCGGTACTGTTGATCGCTAGATTGTCCAGTCCAAATTCAAATATTTACAAACTGTCGCCACGCAGTTAGAATATTGCTAATAGCGGCGTAAAACAATGAACAAACATTCCCGGGTCCACCCTGACCCCTCTACATCAGCCCCATCCCATTCACATCTTTCCTTCATCCGGGAGGCTATGTGGTCGCCTACTGGTTAAAGCGTTCGCTCGTTACGCCGAATGCCCGGGTTCGTCATGGGTACATTAACTAAAACCCATTTCTGGTGTGCCCCCACCCACCCCACCCCTACCGTGAACTCATGCCCTTTGGGTGGGATATGTAGTCTGGAAAATATTTGAAGCCATACCAAATCCAGCGATAACAGGCTTCAGTAGAAAGCGATATTGTGGCACGCCTGTCCCCAGTTCTGTTCCTTTGGCTAAGCTACCTGGTCGCACACAGGGGAAGAGTAAGAAAGGCAGGAAACCAGTCTATCATATACTGAGGGAAACAAACAAGGGAACACCACTTCATCGCGATGTTCCTCTATATATTCTTACCCGCAGTGCGATATAAATCATGTTCAGAAACCTGGACAAGAGTAAAGAAACACTTGTATTTTCATGTGTTTCCTTACTTGTTTCCCTCTGTACATGTTAACGTCAATCAGGACTTTATCAGCCGCAAGACAAGTGTTGTAACAAGGAAGATGATGTAAGAGAGCGTGGCTTTACACTGTTGTAATGTGATCCTTATTGAAGTAATAGTGCGTCATTTCGTTATTTCCTTCTCGGCATGTAGGAATTGTCCTTATTTACTGAAAACGTGACAATAGACAAAACCAAGAGATACGCTGACGTCATTAAAGGTACACCGTGCGTTTAAAATCTTATGTTTTATAACGGGGGCGGAAAGAAGATCAAATCTATGATGACCTATTTCCATTCTCTGTGTGCGGTAAGCCAACTGTGAATATCAGTCATGTAGGTTTTGCTCAACATAGCCAGTATATACAACGGGCCCTTAAGCTTGTGTCTTTGCGAAGAGACCCGTGAAGGTCCAGGTTAGAATACTGGCCTTCAGTAACCCATATGCTTGTCGTAAGAGGCGACTAACGGGACCGGATGGTCAGGCTCCCTGATTCGTTGATATATGTCACCGGTTCCCAGTTGCGCAGATCGATGCTCATGTTGTTGATCACTGGATTCTCTGGTCCTGACTCGATTATTTACAGACAGCTGCCATATAGCTGGACTGTTGCTGAGTATTGCTGAATACGGCGTGAAGCTAAACTCACTCACTTAGCGAGGATAAAAGTTTGAAAAAATGTTTTTGAGATGACCCCGACACGAAATGTTTCACAGTACAATACATCATGACGTATTGTACTGTGAAGCATTTTGAGTCGGGGGTCATCTGAAAAGAACTTTTATTCTTTAAGGGCCTATGGTATATGACCCTTTATCTTATCTCGCACATGAATGTCGCCTTTCTCTTATTTTCAATGTACCCCGCTTACAGGCGATGTATTATTTTCAATGTACACCGCTGGGAATTCCGACCTCTTCGGGTGCTTCATGGTAGTGCTTTTTTACTCGAATAACATTGAATCAAGCATCAAGCACGGAAATTACCGATGTTTTGCGATTGAAAATCGACGGAAGGGAGATAACTCTAAATCTGTTTACCTTGTCTCGTCTGCAAAATGGCGGTTCGCCTCGCATTCAACAGAAGTGCTTCAAACTGTTCAAAATAAAAGTTTAGGTGTTCGGTAATACGTTGTTCACTGGTCCCTCGGGGTCCATGGGCTCATGTACCCTCGAGGTCTGTTTATGTTCCCTTCGCCCTGCGGGCTCATGGAACATAAACAAACTTCGAGGGTACATGAGCCCATGGCCCCATCGCCACCAGTGAACAACTTATAATATCTACCCGGGCTAGTTTTCTTGGTTGTCAACGACTACGGCTGACGTTTGACCAATTATAATAAAATTATATGCTTTGTACCTCATTAGTTTTTTGTTGTATGTCAGACTACAATTAAATAATAGACAGCATAATCGAAGAATGTCTGAGGATTGGCTGAATGTCCTCTTACCTCGATGACGTGGATACATGTTCATGCTGTCAGCCACTAGTTTGGCCGGGGGTGTTACTTACACAGACCCCATAGTCATTGAACCCATGCATTCACATGCATTGCCCTCCGCAGCTTCGCCATCACACACACAATGAGTGTGACGCTTGCTCTTACTTTGACTGCCTTTTTCCGAAACACAGGATGCGTTGCAAGCCGAAAATCGCTTAGAATAAGCACATGAATCGCTTAATACGGGCCTGCAACAGCTCAAAGCGTTTATCGCTCTTCCAAAAATGGCGGAGCGATTACCGTTTGCTCGCCTGGCGCTAATAAAGAACGTATTAAGATAGTCTCGATGACGAGTGATGAATTTATGATTGTTGAAGGCTACACTGAACCTGTGGAACAAACTGTGGATGCTGAGACGTAAACTGTTTTTTAGCCAGTTTAGCAACCGAACAATTTTGTTCAGCCTTCGAATTCAAATTTTCCTAAGCCGCCATTTTGGTTTGAGAACGAAGCGACCTCATCCAGCGATTGCTGCGATTGCAAGCGGCTGAAAGTTAGCGCTCCATTGTCAGGTGAATCGATGTACGTCGCTTTCAAGGGATTGGTGGTTTGCAACGCACCCACAACGTATGCAACTCAGTTGGGTCGAGTTTACGTATTAGCCACAAATCCACAACGTGTCCGTAGAGATACGACCATCGTAAAACCTATCGTAACTTTATGACGGACATCTTAAGCGATGCACAAAACTGTTATAGTGAAAAAGTCTTTTAAAGCTAAGACAAAAGTAAAAAATGACCAGGAAACACACATTTCTGTGTAACATTAGCATCAAGATGACGGCATATTGTTTGTTCGCTGTATTTAAAGAAGAGTCAATACGATCAGAACCAAGGGAGTTTAGGGACCAACTCGGGTTCTCGATACGCTGGATGACCGGCGCTGTCAAATACTGAACTAGAAAAGAAACGCATTTTTCGAAAAAACGAAATCTCATATCGTAAGCGTCCATGTTTACGTCTTCTTTAAATAGAACAAACTTGACAAAAAAAAAAAGAAAAAAGTTTTCCTCTGCTGTTCAGTCTACACGTACGTCTACCACGTCAAGCCATTTTCCAGCTCATAAACTCACTATCACCATATCTTACTTCCCACATGGGGCGTTTTCATGCATTGTCGCCAGGAACACAGGTTTACATTTTTGCCCTCAGACTTTAGGGTAACGGATCGTTTTTCACATGAAACGACCCGATCTGGATTCATACAGACATACAGTCATCGTTTTTTTTTATTTAAAGCAGATGCGGTTCCGAGATGCTGATGAATAGTAGAATCCGTGAAGATCCGGGTTAGAACTGTTCTTCAGTGGCCCCGAGATTGGGTGGCCAGGCTCGCTGACTTGGTTAACATGTCATTGTATCCCAATTTCGTAGATCGATGCTCAAAATGTTGATCACTGGATTGTCTGATCCATCGATTATTAACATACCCCAGTCATACAGCTGGACTATGAAAAACATGAACAAAACATGAAAACAATGTAAACTCACTACCCCTCCTTAATATCAGTCAATGATTTAGATAATGATCGAACAATAAATATCGATGATTTGTTGCAAATTCACGAAAATAATGAACACGTCTTAACTACAGCCCAGCGCAGTTGCAGTTGACCATGAACTAGCCTCACTGTTGTTTCCCTCAACAACTCTTAGCGCTTTTACGCATTGTGGTAGACAGGAGCTCAGTTAGCTTGATTTCGTTACCGGTTGACGTCAGTTATGCTTGTTTGTGATATTTCTCTCCCGTTAAGAAGATGAATCATCACTGAAATTGCGTATTTGCGTACTTCAATCGGCTGCAATTATTATATATTGACTATCTAATCACAAATTATGTAACATAATATCGTAAGTATGTTTTTTTTCTGAACTGCTTACCGGGTTTCTGGTAAAGTGCCAACGCAGTATACAGTGGGGACCAGGCTGGTATTTTTCTCTACCTCCACTAAGGCTTGAGGATACAGTGTATTGTGTTAATTACGCAGTAATGTTTCACGGTGTGCTTGGTTTTAGCGCTAAACAATATTTAGCTATACTGCATTAGTCTGTAAATAATCTAGTCTGATGTATGCCCTCGAGAAATTGACGCCTGGAGCCTTGACGCTCACTTTACTCACGCGACGACTAGCTTAATGATTGAGTGGGTATGGTTTCACATCGCAATATTCCAGTAATATCACGTCGAAGGAATACAAGTAATGGGCTTTACACATTGTACCCATGTGGAGAATCGAATCCGTGCCTTCGACGTGAGGGGCAAACGCTTTTCCCACTATGCTGCCCCTGTTGACATGCTTAAACCAAGTTACCGAGTTTGACCAAACGTAAAGAATAGTTTGAAGCCAAAAGAAAAATGGACTACGTTTCTACACTTCACAGGCCTTCACTGAGGCCTAAAATCCCACCCACGTATATGCACACTCACTCACACGAGCATGTGTTTAGTTTTACGACGCTTTTCGCAATATGCAACGGGGGACACCGGAAGTGTGCTTCACACATTGTACCCATTTGGGCAGCTCCGTATCGTAATTATATAAACCAAGGTCCGATGTAAGTGTCAAATAGACTCTTGATGTTCTTGCATGTATGTACCATCAAAATCATCACACGATTCCCTCTCAATGCAACTTCTGGCATCCTTGTGTGGGCGTTGTGTCATATGCATACACTTGACAGGCTATAGAGGGAAGTGTTGTTGTTGTTTTGGTTTTTTAACCAGTTTGCTGTCAACACCGAGATAGGATAATTATGGGATCATGAGTCCCAATCAGCATGCATGTGCATGGATTAATGTGCATGATAAATGGACTGTTACTATGATTATTATTACAATGAACATTGATAACTAGAAGCATGCATCCGCATGCTGTTAGAACGATTTCATTAGCACTTTATATGTTAATGTTAATGTTTCTTGAGAGACGCCACTTCAAACAGTATTTCCCTAAAACTTCACTCTTTCGCTGTAATTTGACAACTTACGATGTTAATATAGATTCGTCATCCGTGGACAATACTAAATATATATATTGTGGATTGTTTCATAAATGACTATGCCTCTTGACTCATTAGCTAATATTTCTTTTACAAGTTCTTCTGTACATAGCAGGAATAGTACAATTGACAAAACGCAACCTTGTAGAACACCAGACTACGTATCAAATATATCTGTCATCTCACTTTTACTAGCTCTTTTACTGAAACATTTACGTTATAGTACATATTTCTTAAGTTTCCAGTGAATACCTGACGGACGCAGGTAGGTTTGGATAAAACATTCTCATACTCGAATGGCTTGCCGAAATCCACAAATAAGCAATAAAACTGACCTCACTTCCTGCGCGGTTAGAGAGTGAGTTTAGTTTTAGGCGATTTCAGCAACATTCCAGCAATATTAGGACGGGGAACATTGCACACATTTGGGGAATCGAACCGGGTCGATGAGCGAGCACTAGGCTAACCAACCGCCCCACTTCTTACAAAAATATTTATGTCCTAAACTGTTCAAGGTAAAAATATTATCCAAATTAGAGAGCTCTTCTCTGAAACCAGCTTGATGCTCTGATAATAGCTGTTCACTCGAATTTGAAGAGGTTTTCTATGATATTGGTGACCCGTCAAGGTCCGGGGTAGAATAGGTCTTCAGCAACCCATGCTTGCCATGAAAGGCAACTATGCTTGTCGTAATGATCGGGTGGTCAGGCTCCCTGATTGGTTGACAGATGTCATCGGTTCCCAATGCTGCAGATCTATGTTCATGTTGTTGGTCACTGGATTCTCTTGTCCAGACTCGATTATTTACAGACCGCCGCCATATAGCTGGAATACTGCTGAGTGTGGCGTAAAACTAAACTCACTCAGTATAATAGTAGTAAATATCTTGGTTTACCGTATTCAGCAGGGCTACACCCCTGGGATACTGGGTTCTTTCTTATCATTCTTATCACCTCAAGGTCCGGGGTCGAATAGGCCTTCAGCAACCCATGCTTGCAACAAAATGCGACTATGCTAGTCGTAGGAGGCGAGTAAAGGGATCGTGTGGTCAGGCTCCCTGATTGGTGGACATATGTCATCGGTTCGCAGTTGCGCAGGTCGATGTTCATGCTGTTGATCACTGGATTGTCTGATCCAGACTCGATTATTTACAACGCACTCACTCACTTATCACAGGATTTGTGCAATGGTACAATTAAGCCAATATTCCAAGAATCGGGGAACAGGCCACTCTCCAAAACGTGTTTGCAGAATCAACTTACGTACGGCAAAGTAATATATCTGCTAACTTCTTTTAACCCCTCTACGTGAAAACCATCTTCACTTGGGGAATTCTCATTTTATTAAACTGTTACTTGCACAGAGAATCTCGCTCACAGGCAGTGATACTACCACAAAGCACTTGCACGGTCATCACATTCATGAGCATTATAGGGACGGCAGCGGTTAAGGTGTTCCCTCGTCACGCCATTTGTAGGGACAAGGTGATGATGTGTTGCACTGTGTTGCATTTCGAGTCGGGAGAGGGTCATCTCAAAATAGATATTTTTTAAGTCTTTCATCCTCGCAAAGACACGAAGGCATGTGCGTGCGTGCCCGTGCGCTCTGTTGTCACGTGACGTCACTGGGGTGTCACTGCTATTACTACTGAAGATATAACATATTCGGAAGTGAGCGTCACGATTATGATAAAATTATCTGCAAATGAAAAAACACAGGAATTTACTTCTTAAAGATACTTCCGGTTACGATTCCCGGGCATTGTCTCGTGGCGTTATAATCCGACAAATATCTGTCACTTTTTATCCTGTGAACAGAAAGTCAACTTCGTCATTGGCCTTCGCACGCAATGAAAAAACGAATGGAAATCGAGGAATGTCCTAGGTTTAATAGTGAGTAAGTTCAAGTTTTACGCCGCTGCTAGCAATATTCCATCGATATCAGGGGACACCAGGGTTAGACTTTGAACACTGTACCCTTGTGGGGAAACGATACTGGATATTTGGAGTGACGAGCAAACACTTTAACCACTAGGCTACCCAACCACCCCTCTTAGTCGAATACACTGGTGATTACGTACAAGTAAGCATTGATTTAAGTTGTCCAACCTCTACTGTATGTACTTCCACAAATCATGTGATAATATTCTAACCCATCCTGCTCTCAAGAGGTGACCAAATGGACATGTTGTTAATCTCGCTCAATGGGTCGATAGAATGGCATCATATCCCGAAGACGTGAACAGTGTTTCATAAAGTCACATATTGAATTGTCTGGTCAGGATTCGATGGGTACCTCGGAGAGTCTTTGGATGGGTGACCTTGTTTGGCAGTTTGACCCCTGAGAATTTCAACGACTTCAATTCTGCCCTACAACGATGCACCTGTAACACCTGTGGAGACACCTTAGGCATGTGAGCGTGTTCAAAATCGCCCCTGTTTACCAAGCAGAAAATGAGCAACCGGTGGAATAAGTCACGTGACTAAGAAAATAGCGCCTCACTGGCAGATCGGGTTACCCGGGGTAATGAAACATCCCGGCAGAGAATGGAGTTTAGCACAATATAAATGCACTTATTACTACAGGTCTCATACCTGAATGTTTAACACGGGAATAAACAAACATAATAAATGAATGAATGAATAAATAATAAAAAGCCCCCACATGTCCGAGTGATTGAATGAATTTCGCTTAAAGCCATTTTTAGCAGCGTTTCAGACGTAGGTTACAACGTGTACGCTCGATGTCCTGTAGTACCCTTGTGCTCTTGTAAATAAGTAAGTTTAGGTTTAGGGTCGCTATTAACGCGCGTCACCTCGCTTAATCTGGGATGGAGCGGTAGGGTAGCCAAGTGGTTGAACTGTTCGTTTTTCACGCCGAATTCACGTCGATTCCCCATATGGGCACAATGTGTGAACCCCATCAGTGGTGTCTCAACCGTGGTATTAATGAAATGTTGACCAGAAATAAAATTTCAAAATAAATAAAATTATTAAAAAATGTGAAAAAAAACCCCTAACAGTAAAACTAAACGTTTTAATCAGGGAGCATGTCTAAGACGTTGACTGCTCTAGTCGGACCCCAGTCAGTTTTCAGGCGTGCCCAAACAACGAAACCTTGCACTGCTAATTGTGACGCCTTAAGCGTGCGTAACACCCATGTGCTCGGATGTGGGAGGAGTGACCGTTTTCAGCTGCGTGTCGGAAATGACAACCCATTCTCCATCTCAGTTGCAGATAACTTCGCACTTACCTTCTCATGATAACATAATGTGACAAATTGTTTGTTGTCTTCCCACCAAATGGGATGTGGGATCGGGTGACTCCCTCGGACATGTAGGGTAGGGTGACTCCTGCTTACGTCAACATTGAACTACGTTACAAAAACAACACGACCCAGTGTCATGCTCAGTGCTGAATGCATTAGTGAACATCCCTTCTATCAATTAGAAGAAAAAGTTGCCAGGGGTATATTAAAACACATTTTACACACAAAATACTGTAAACACAGTTAACAAATGTAATCCACACGCCTCATCACTTATTTGAATCTCCTTCATCTCTTTATATCTGTACCTATGTGAGCCAGCGACCCCTGGTACAACATTGTACGGTCCGTCACACATAAGTATGTAGGTGTACATGATGCACATGAGGTAGTTCACTTTGCTGCAGAGTGTTTAAGCTGAGTGGCATGGTAAATGAAAGAAGTGAAACGGTATAATTTTAGCAACAAATGCCAAAGAGTATATCAAAGACTGAACAGATCAACAACAACAAAACACACACACACACACACACTCACACAAATACATTAAAAAATAAAGTAAATGTGCTTTAAAAAATTAATATCTAATTAATATCTAATATCTAATTAAAAATGAACAATATGAAGGGAAAGTGATATTGAACCATCCTAAATCAACAACATGGAAATTTAGTTAAAGGTGGTAATATATAATTTACATCTGCTTGAATAACTAACATAAATCACACATCAAAATAAACATGTCAACAAAACAGAAACATTATGATATCCAAGTTTATTGTTAATAGACACTAATATCACCACCCTCTCCACAAAATAACGGTTTGTTTTATTTCACTAATCTGTTACGCGAAACCCATTCTACTGTAAGCGTCATTGTATTAGGAAAGTTGTTAGGTGACTAGAACGTGTAAAGGGACGTAACTCTAACATGCAGTGCCCTAACGTTTTCAATATGTTGTTGTTGATATCAGTTTGGTAAATTTCGTCGGGACCCATTTCATCCAACATGGAACCGGGATCATATGCTCGAAAAGTAGGACAATATCGTAAAATTTAAAAAGACACCCCCCTACCAAATTTACAGTAATTTGTTGCAACGTGAAAATGATCTTTCGCAAATAGTCCCCATTTTTTTCTATTTCTGTTTTGTTATGTGTAATTGCATGTATGGGTAGATCACATCACAATCACGAAATGTATCGTTGAAATCTGCAATCATATTTTCTCATATGCACGGAGTGAAGTATATTCTGTAAGTTCCGTTTTCTCAAGAACCTTGTATAATGGTAGAGTGGAAATCTTCCCATATATAATATCATAAGGATAATGTGAAACTATTGTGCATGTTATGTCCAGATTGTCCAGATTAACCTACGACGATGGATTATGGGACACTATAATCTTTACTTTATTTGCAGCGTTATGCCAGAGAGGAAAAGGAGTCTGAATCATCAGATGATGACAACTACGTCCCATATGTTCCCATCAAACAGAGAAAGAAATTACAGGTAGTTACATATGGCAAATTGGTTCTGTTCTGTCATTTTGATTACTCAAGAACTGATTTGGCAATTTACCATGTTTGAGGGATTGTTATGCTTTCATGTTTTGCTTTCATGAACCAAAGGCCCAGCAAATGCAAAAGAGACTGGGTCGTGCTGGGATGCTGAAGGCTGAGGAGGAAGAGGTGAAGTCCTCCACCAATGAAGAGGAGGAAGAGGATCCAGAAGGGGATTCTTTGGGACCCAAATCCCATCTCAGTCTGCTTGATCAACACAGTGAACTCAAGAAGAAGGCTGAAGGTAAGGGACTTTGAGGAGGATGATGGTAGGTGGTGAATGAGATGAAGAAACAGAGGGAGAGTTTGGAAGGGTTTGAAATGAGAGAGGTGGGTTAGAGGTGATAAGACAAGGAGATGTACAGGGCCGGTTGAAGACTCAGTTGTGGGTAGTGTTTGTCAGTGAGGGGCAAGGAGACTCTTAAAGGTGGCACTGGTGAAGGAGGGTCACAAATCAGGTGAGGAGATGAAGTTAGAGGAGTGTAGGGCTGGATTAATTAGTGGGAAAGGGGTGTGGAAGAGTAAGGTAAGGGTTAAGATGGATGGGGAAGAGCAGGGTGGGGTAGACGGGTGGGGAGAGAAAGATGATGACTAATAGTTTCAAGGTGTGGATTAGAAAATGGTGTGGTCGGGTCGGTGTTGTGGAGTGTTGTTGTTGTAGGGTCATTTGGGAGGCAGGATATTTGGGGTAGGGTAAAAACTGAGAGTCACAGGCTAGAGGATATGTGCTAGGCTGATCTATTTTGACTTTTTCTGCATCCCTGTGGATGCTATAATAAATTTCGTTGCATCCACTGTAAATTTGTATGTGTATAGGACGCAGGAATTCGCGTCCTGTAAATCTCTGTGGATTGGAGTGACCAACTGATAATTATAAACCAAAAGTTACTGTGTTCTGTAATCTGACTGGTTGACAAACATGATCAAATGGTATTAGATTCCCAGAAACTGCAAGACTATTCACTGCGTATTGACACATAAACAATTGTTTTGTTGTGTCATCAACAGTGGTGACGTCATTCAAATCATATTGTGATGTGAAGTTAGAATGACGTCACAACAAAGCAACTCCAGATGCTAAAATGGGAACCAGCTGAAACGGCCAGCTGATGACACTTCACTGTTGTACCCATACTCAATGTAATTGAGTGTAGACAGTAAAACCCCTTTGGTTTACTTTTTTGTTTACAATGTCGATAAACATCATGTGTTGGCCAATTTCCGGGTGTTATTGAGTATTTGAAGCACGGGAATATTTCATTTGGAATCAACGGCGTCAGCTGTGCTTCAAAGATTCAATAAGACTGGGAAATTGGGCAACACATGATGTTTATCTCCTAAGTGAGTCTAGTTTTATGCTGCACTCAGCAATATTCCAGCTATATCGTGGCGGTCCTGTTACTTGCCACATATTAAAGCATGGGTTACTGAAGATCAATTCTAACATATATCTTCATGGGTAGACCAACAGATGAAGGGGCAGTAATTAGACTGCGAACTGTTATTGTTACTTGTTTCAGCTCGGAAGGAGACAGCCCGTGAGAAGTTGCTGAAGGAAGAACAGAAGATTCTGGAGAGTGTTGCTGAGAAAAAAGGTCAGTGCAAGAGACATCTTCTCATGAGTTGAAATCATAAAAATTTAATACTATCCACCAGTATATTAATTTTCTTGCTGTATGTCAGTGTACCCCATAAGAATTGTCATGTCATTTCTAGTTTTACTATCAGTTTGATATAACAGAAGAATAGTCTAAGCACTGAGAAAATCAAATGTAGATGAGTGAAAAATATGTCCTTTATTTTCAGCTTTGATGGGTGTGGCTGAGTTAGCAAAAGGTATTTCGTATCAGGATCCGATAAAAACAGGGTAGGTGCCACAATTTGGGAAAGGTAGTCATATGAATGTGGACATTCTGAGATAATCTTTTTACACAATGGTTACTATATTTGGCCCAACACATTTTGATGAGAACCATTTACTTCTTGAAATAAAAAGCAGTGCTGTGAAATATGTTTTAGTGCTGACTATAGTCAAGGTTAATTCAAGAAAAGACAAATGTGCTCTGTGTTGTTCTCTTTCTTGCCCCCAAATATATATTCATGCACTAAAATTTGTACTTTCACTTTTGGGTAAGGAAGGTTAGAGTTATCTGCCCCTGGTTACGGTTTCAAATGCTTTTATTGGAGTTTGTGAGTGAGTGAGTGAGTGAGTAAATAAGTTGAGTTTTATAATGCTGTTAGCAATATTCCAAGCAATATCATGGCAGGAGACACCAGAACTTCACACATTGTACCCTAGTGCAGAATTGAACCTGGATCTTCAGTGTCAGAGAGAATTGCTTTGCCCTCAAGGTTACCCCACCACCCCGTCGTATTCTTGTTTTTCACCACACTCTGCAGTTTTCCAGTTTTACGTCATTCATATGGCTACACAGTTTTAACCTTCACTCTTCATCATTATCAGATGGCGCCCTCCACGCCGTGTCCTGGCAATGCCATTCCAGCGCCATGAGAAGCTGCGCCGCAAGATGCACATACTGACAGAGGGGGAGGACTTGCCACCCCCCATCAAGACATTCCAGGAGATGAAGTTCCCTAAGGCTATCATCAACGGGCTGAAGAAGAAGAGCATCCTCAAACCCACGCCTATACAGATGCAAGGAATACCAGCTGTGTGAGTGGAGGACAGCTGGAGAATAACATAGGAGCTATGACAATTAGGGACTAGCTGGGTTTGATGAATAGTTAAGTGCATGGGGATACTGCAATCGGCATGTCCATCTGTCCATATGTCTGTCTGTCTGTCTATCTGTCTGTCCTTCCATCTGTCTGTCAGTCATTCCATCTCTATTTCCAGAGCATAACAGAGCATGTTTGTCTGTCTGTCCACCTGTCTGTCTGTCAGTTTTTCTGTCTGCCTGTCCATCTGTCTGTCCATCTCTTTGTCGTTTCCAGAGCATAATGGAACATTTATGTCTGTCAGGTCTGCCTGTCTGTCTGTGTGTGTCCATCTGTTAGGTCTGTGTGTATGTATGTTATTTTGGACCAGTGAAGTACAGACAGGACCACTAATTATTGTCTATTTATTGGTCCTCTGGTTTTGTGGGACATTATCATTTTCTATTCAATAAACCAAAAAAGGGATACTGAATTGCTCTCGTATTTGGGGGAATATGTTGAAGGGACTGTTATTTATTTCTGGGGTAGTTGATTGCTTTTTGATGTATTGTGTGATGCCAAAACAATTTAAATAGCATTTTTGCAGGCTACTGCCCTCTCCACACACACACTCCCCTCCCCCTCCCATAATTTGGAGTATGATACAGGAACATATTGCAGCATGAATCCCAGTAAACTGGATCATGTTCTCTCTTGATGTTTCAGGCTGTGTGGGCGTGACATGATCGGGATTGCGTTCACCGGGTCGGGAAAGACCTTGGTGTTCATCCTCCCCATCATCATGTTCTCTCTAGAACAGGAGAAGAGGATGCCATTTGACAAGGGCGAGGGGCCATATGGCCTCATCATCTGTCCTTCGGTGAGTTACGGTGAGATTGGTTTGTGATAAGGGTGAGGCACTGTATGGCGTTATCATCTGTTGACGTCGGGGCCATTTGATAAAGGGTAGAGCCTCATGAGTTACCACACTGACCTTAATATGTGCCTGCCATGGTCATGTTACAGAAATGCAAGCAGACACGAGTGATGGCAGTACTGACTAAAACGTTCAAATACGGCATCTGCAGTCTTAGGGGAAATAATTCATAATTCTTGCACATTATTATCTCCCTTTAGCCATTTTGATCTCTTCACTCCGATATCTCACAAATGTCCAATTTGAATGCAAAATCTGACAAAACCTTTTTTGTAACCTGATGAATAGATTAGGGTTCATTTAATATTTAATACTGATATTTCTACCCATTAGAGAGAGTTGGCGAAACAAACCCACGACATCATCATGTATTACTGTAAGTGTCTGGAGGCTGACGGGTTCCCGGCGCTGAGGGCGGCCCTGTGTATTGGTGGCATGTCCGTGAAAGATCAGCTGGAGGTCATCAGAAGGTGAGAACAATAAACATGATGGCCTTGTCTGAAGATGGAATGTCTCTGTTCATGTGTCATAGATTTAGATGGGGTAGTGTGATACAGGTTGCGTTTATTGATTCGTGTTTCAAGGCTGTATCGGTTTTCAAAATAAATTCTCTTTGAATACACCTCACACTATCCACTGGAGGCATGCTGTTTTCTAATGCGTGGCAGTCGGTTAGCCTAATGGTTAAAGCATCAGCTTGGTACTCTGAAGACCCGGGTTCAATTCCCATCATGGGTACAATGTGAGAAGCCCATTTCTGGTGTCCCTGCCATGACAGTTCTGGAATATTGCTAAAAATAGTGTAGAACCATACTCACTCACTCACTCACCCAGTGTTTTCTTATGAATTTGGTAAGACTGATATTAACTGGACCTATGAAGATTTCCAACTTTGTGACAAGGGTGTTGTCACCTCGTAGCTATGAAGTACTTTACTGCATGTGATGCTGATGACACCCCTATATCTCTTCTATATCTCCTCTCTAGGGGTGTGCACATCATGGTTGCCACGCCCGGTCGACTGATGGACATGCTGGACAAGAAACTGATTAATCTGGATGTCTGTCGATACCTCAGCATGGACGAAGCAGACAGGATGATTGACATGGGCTTTGAGGAGGATGTCAGAACAATCTTCTCCTACTTTAAGGTAAGTTCATGGGAAATGGGAACTACAGCTGCAAGGAATTAATGGCCATTTGTGCCAATATATTCAACAGGGATTTATGTATATATGTTCCGCTTAATGAAGTTCTGATTTACATTCTTCACACCCCCAGTTCTACTTTACTGTTTAAAAAAATGAGATATACCCATGACTTGTATTTTTTCTGTAAAGGCCTGTTTTGTCAGTTTGTTGTTAACCCTCCAGTTAAGAGGGTTAGCCTTGTGGTCAAGGTGTTCATTCACTCTGCTGCGGACTCAGGTTTGATTCCCCACCCGGGTACCGTGGGTGAAGCCAGTTCTGCTATGATATCGTTGGAATATTGCTAGAAGTGATTCTCACTCACTCACTCTGGTTAAAAAGAATCCACACTAATATTGCTGATTAGTGGAGGTACTGTGGGGTTTCCCAGCCGTGAATTGGTTTCTGGTACGAGGGGATCAAATTGTCAAGGTACATGTCATCATATCCAAACTGTGTAGATCTATGCTCATACTGTTGATCACTGGTTTGTCTTGTCCAGACTTGATTATCTATAGATAGTGTCATATAGCTGGAATATTGCTGAGTGTGGCATTGAACAACAAAGCAAACAACCAATGTGTGTGGTTCAGTTCATTTTGTGATAGTGCCCCGGCATCAATTACACACCCACCATGCGATCCATTCAACTGATTATCAGATGGTCAAAATGGTTCCTGACTATGTCTTTGGTCTCTTTAGGGTCAGAGGCAGACTCTGCTATTCTCTGCTACTATGCCCAAGAAGATCCAGAACTTTGCCCGCAGTGCCCTGGTGAAGCCTGTGACTGTCAACGTCGGCCGAGCCGGTGCTGCCAGCATGGACGTCATACAGGAAGCTGAGTACGTCAAACAGGAGGCCAAGATGGTGTACTTGTTGGAATGTCTCCAGAAGACTTCACCACCGGTAAGAAACCCAATTCCACAGCCCTCTTCCAATAAGTGGTTTTGGTGTTCCTCCATCTGTACCATGTCAATAATAGTGTTAGTTTTTTGCTTTTTATTTCAGAAGTTACTACATTGTTTTTAATCCAGTGGGCTTTATCAGTATATCTTTATATATTTTTTGCTTTTGACTTTGTGTTAGCCTTCCTCTATGAAGGACTGTAATCCTTGAAGAGTTCTCTCCCATATGTGACAGTTTGTTACTGTATTGAGGAACTTGGTAGTCATTTTGAATTAATCTATTGCCACTCTCAAATGATCGGCTAAACATAATGAGTTGGCATGTCTAAGGGTGTCATTGATGTTAGGAATGAATTAACGTAACAACACATTTGAATTTGAATTTCCAGGTTCTGATATTTGCAGAGAAGAAACAGGATGTTGATGCCATACATGAGTACCTGCTACTGAAGGGTGTGGAGGCTGTTGCTATACATGGAGGGAAGGGTGAGTGTCAGGGGGCAGAGTAGGTCCCAGTACCTCATGTCATAGGGCAGAATAGGCCCCAATATCCCATGTCATGGAGCAGAATAGGTCCCTAGTGTCCAAAGTCACATGGGGATGGTCAGAATAGGTCAGTGATACATGATACATGATACATGATACATGATATATGATACATGTGGTTCAAGTGACCTGATGCAGGAATGGTAACCTATGACCACTGTCCTCTCTGAAAAAGGCTACTATTTCCGTGTTGATAACTTCCACATCTGCTCTCTTAATATCACTCATAAAACAGCAGCAATAAAGATTACACCTTGGGTTTTTTAGAAATAAGGCTTTCAGTCTAATGTTAGTTAGATAGGCATTGAACGAATAAATAAATAAGCTCAGCAAGGTATTGTCTGCAGTGGGAGTATTTGGTGTCAGGACTACTTTTTTGCTTTAGACCAGGAAGAGAGAAGTCGCTCAGTGGAGCAGTTCAGGAAGGGGGAGAAAGACGTGCTTGTGGCTACCGACGTGGCATCAAAGGGTCTTGACTTCCCTGACATTCAACATGTTATTAACTACGACATGCCTGAGGACATTGAGAACTATGGTGAGATTAAGCTGCAACTAAAACTGAGAAACATTGTGTGATGACTACAGATATTTTGTAGAATGTTTCCATTCATAAATAAGTTTAATCATGATTGCATTTGACAATGCACATACTTGTAAATATTTCAGTAGCAAGAAATTACTGGTTGTATGTGATTTATTTTCAAGGGTTTGTGTGTGGAGAGGGGAGGATGGGTAGCCTAGTGGTTAAAGCGTTCACTCGTCACGCCGAAGATCTGGCTACGATTCCCCACATGGGTAGAAATTAAACTAAAGTAGTAAATTGTGGTTGATTTCCCATTAACTGTGAGGAGTGAGTTTAGCTTTACGAGGCACTAAACAATATTCCAGCTATATGGCAGCGATCTGTAAATAATCAAGCATGGACCAGGTAATCCAGTGATCAACAGCATGAGCACCATATGCACAATTGGGAACTGTTTGACACGTATAAACGAACCCAGTGAGCCTGACCACTCCATTCTTTTGGTCTCCTCTTACGACAAACACAGGTTACTGAAGATCAGTTCTAACCCGGCCTTCATGGGAACTGTGAAGAGGTTTTGCAGACTTTTGTTCATGTGCTTTACAAGCAAAATTGCTTGGATCCACCATACATAGTGTTTTGAAGTTGTCTCCCTTTAACAAAGCTTAACTAAGATACTTGTGACAGTGTGTTGGTGTTCTACTGTGAGACATGATATAGCCACACAACAATATTATGAAAAAGCCTGAATGTTCATCTGTGAAATATTTTTCAAAGTTATTTTTTGAGACAGACATCACATATTGTCTGAATGATTTGCGCATTTATATGGAGAACTGCAAAGTCATGATGCTGATAGTCTTATTGGAAAGATCACATGATGCATCATTTCTGATTTATTGCAACAAATTAAAACATCTTATTTTCCTTGTGTTTTAGTTCACAGAATTGGACGTACAGGCCGTTGCGGCAAGACAGGCATTGCAACAACTTTCATCAATAAGACAGTCGGTGAGAAAATAACTGAGGGTGCCGACATTGCATTTTCCATACTCAGTTTGAATAGACCAATACAGTATTTTTTATTTATACTTACTTAATCCTGGCTGTACGTATTTCTTAAAGAAACCTTGAAGCCAAGATGAGTAACTAAAAGTTAAGGATGAACAACACAGTAATCAAGTATTATCGCCTGTCACTGTCAGCTGAACAGAAACAATTCTGGACCAGCAAACTAGTGGTTGATAGTGCAGTCAAGGTCTGCCCACACTTGGTAGCCGTTTGACCACAAAATCCACTTAAGTCTGCATGACAATTCTTTCCTTGCTGAGTCGGACATCCAGGTAAGAACAACATACATTTCAAGGATGACTCTGTACCATCTCGTTTGAGAATTAAGAGTTTAGTTTTGTAGTTCTAACAGTTATGGCTTTGTGTTTGCAGATGAGTCTGTGCTGCTTGACTTGAAGCATCTCCTCATTGAAGCCAAACAGAAGGTGCCAGCATTCCTGGCAACTCTGTCTTCAGAGAGCGAGAAGTATCTGGACATTGGCGGTCAGTATCCAAACAAAGACACATGCATTGACATCCACTGTACGGTTATGTTGCATGGGATATTTCATCTCTTTGAATGTTTGATTACATATTTGAAAGATTAAACACTGGATTTTGTAGTGTGGTGCATGAGAAATAATAAGAATTCTGTCTAGATTTAGAGTTTATGAATCACAAGTTTGACTGCCTAGTTATAAACATCACGGCATATATTCAGGCGAAGGGACAGTTGAACAAAGCGGTACATTCACTTTGAGTGTAGCTAATGTGATAAGAATGGGCTTTAAATATGAAGTTCCGAGGGGTACAAATATTTTGAGAATATAGTCCAGAGGATTATGGAAACAAATAATGTATTGAGTGTTGCATGGTTAACTTATCCATTTTCCTATCCTTAATTATTCGGGCTAATACTGGAATTGAAGTGCTGTGGTGTTTCAAGGCAGTTAACATTTGACAGTGGTGATAACATGGCTTAGCTTCAACTCGCCAATTATTCTGAAAATAGTGTGCCTATTTTTGTAGTTCTGTAATGATCTATGCTTTGTAAATAAGTATTCAAAATTATGTAGTTTCAATCATTATGTGTCTTATTCCAGGTGAGATTGGATGTTCATACTGTGGTGGTCTGGGTCATCGTATTGCGGACTGTCCCAAGCTGGAGGCAATGCAGACAAAACAAGCCCAGGGCATTGGTAGGAGAGACTATTTGGCTCACAACAGCGCAGACTGGTAGATTGGGTAATGTTATGCTGATCCACTTCCAAGAAGTCATCTGTGCAAGAGGGAACTTTGTTTCTATTATGTCCTTGGACACTAGTTGACAAGCCCCTCAAGAAAAAAGCTCATTGCTTAGCCAGAATCAAAGCTGTGCAATTACTGGATGGAACCTCTATGAATGTTGTCAGCTTGTGGTTTCATGTGTACATCGATAAAGCTGTTTTAGTGATTTTACAGTCTATCCTGGAGTGGTGGACATAATGTGAGATGTCCTTGATCGAAAGTGTATTCATGGTGGCTAAAATTTGTATCTTGAGGTGTTGAAGTGTACAATCTCATAAGGAACATAATCTGGCTCCTCCCAGCACGTCTCTGGAATGTGCAATATTGATGTCTGGACAGCAGTATGTACAATACACATACTTGGCCCCTGAACTGCTTATTCTGAGGTATAGAACCTTCTGAATGATAATTTTTGGATTTTCAAATCCAAGAGTTACTTAATGGCTTTGTAAGCAATCATAATGTATCAGTAAGGAGTCGAGTATGCATGTTGATGACTTTGACAAACAATACTGGAAGAAAACACATGGACATTCTCAGTGACGGTTACTACTAAAGGCTGAACTAGAGTATGGAATGAAACTAGTTTTGAAAGACTATCTCCATTTGGCATACAACCTGTTATCTGGACATGTAATCGTATTTAGTGATAAAAAAAAATCATACAAATTGCACCAGGTAGGCTGGTCTGTTGTCCATGACATTAACTTAACCAAATAAAACACTTGCGAATTCCATTGTTTCTTCATATGACTATTTCATGTTAGTGTATATATCCACGTCAATAAACCATGACCATTTTATGAAAAATTGTTTTTGTTTTTTTTGTTTTAAAGTTCATCACATTCATAATAAATTCTGTTGACATTACATGGAATGTGTTTTGGATTTTAGTTTTTGATATTTTTTTTCTTTCTTTTAGAAATTTAGATGCTCATTATAAATACACCACCTACTTCAAGTGAAATGGCTACAGTCAGTATGAAACACTATAAGTTGTACACTGGCATCGACAACTCCTCAGCCTGACAATGTGAGAGGAAAGCCATTGTCTTCAACCACAACAGATTTTTTTAAAATACAGATAAAAGCTTTCTTAACCATACCTTCTGATTCTGTACAACATGCAATACAGAAAGCTGCAATACTTCACTCATACTGAAACCAGCATTAACATGGCCACTGCAAGAGGTGAATGGTTTCTGTGCACCACCTTATTCCAGCCTCATATAACACAAAACCAACCATTATTTTTTTCTTTTTATTGCTGTAGCAGATTTTTGACGACACAGACTTGTGTCTACAATGATGAGACTGACTACCTGCATGGCAATGATAACAATGGGATGGATGCACATGTCATACATGACGACATATCCACACTTAACAACACTCGGTCTGTCTCCACTGTTTATTTAGTCGCTCGCTGCTTGCGTAATACTTGCAGCCTTGTGCTGGTGCAGGTTTAATCTCAACTAGCTTCCTGACTGGTTACCATTCTCTTCAAGTCTTCACATTGGTCCTTTGATTCATTTCTTATCACAATAGCTTTGTTCATCTCTATGTACAGTTCAGCAATACTGCTTTATTTTGGAAGGAAATGGACAGACCAGAGGGCAGGCAAAATAGGGAGGGGAAACTCTAAATCCAATCTGTATTGTTGATATTTGGGTTGTAATAACCCCTGAGAACTTTTATTACGTACGTTTGTATCATTCAACAAATATATTTCCAGTTCTACTAAGAGCTGCGAATTGAATATTGGTGCACAAAATTAACTCCAATCAAAAACCCCCAAAATATATGAATAAAGTAAAAATCAACTGACTTGAGAGAAAAGTGGTTGCCAAGTCGGTGTTTAGCAACACACAAGGTCTACATGACTTGTGGCAAGTTAATGCTAAGGACATTTCAACTGTATCACTTGATATATGATCAACAAATTTTATCAACAAATATTCAGGTACACAGTTTTGTTAAACCTCAGCATTATGCATACAGTTTGCTTTGGAATGCAAAAATTTCGTCTGACGTCATGTAATTCAAATATGCCTTGGTGGTCACAAATCTTAGTAAACATGGACCAAATCCATGTTTTAATAACTTCAAGCATGGATAGATACAAGTAAGCTGGGCCAAACAGAAGACAGACTGATTAATTTTGAAAACAGAATGAAATCCTAGTGGAAAGAGGAACATAAAGAGATGGTGATGTCAAATCTTTCAGGCCAGATTAGAATTGTTAATGTGAATCAACAGGTTTCACACGACTAGATTTCTTAGTTGTAAAAACATTAAGTAGTAGTAGCATATTAATATCATGGCACAAGCACAATTCAGGCTAAATAGGATTTGGTACGTGATTAAACCGGGACAAGAAAAACTCAACTTTGATAAACAACACTGAAGACAGTTACAGTGCAACAGAATGCTACAGCGCAAATCCAAGCTTTCAGATATGCATACAAATGAGTGTACCTGATAGATATTACAATGAAAGTTCATTGCCAACACAAGTCATAACATGTTATATATGTTCACAAACATACAGGAGTACAAACTCATAATGGAATGATCTGTGAGTTTCTTCTGGGACACACTGCAGATTCAGCCAAGACTGAGGTTACCTTAGATATATTTTGATTAATCTTAATTAACAACATTGGTTCAGTGCCATCATTTGTATAATTCATGGAATGAACAGTCCAA
Source organism: Haliotis asinina (assembly GCF_037392515.1). Classification (NCBI taxonomy): domain Eukaryota; kingdom Metazoa; phylum Mollusca; class Gastropoda; order Lepetellida; family Haliotidae; genus Haliotis; species Haliotis asinina. The sequence goes on along the minus strand of NC_090294.1, from coordinate 26,158,508 downwards.
GTAAACTCATCCTCAGTACTTTTCGTTACACTCCACTACCGAGTAACAAAACCTTATGGGAGGTCGCGGCAGGTAACCTTTGAGAGTGACCAATCAGAACAGCTTACCAAATCACGAAAGTGCACATTCGCATATACCTTTTGAACTTTTAATCTCGAAATGGTTCGTATCCAAACGATTCTGAATGCTATTTAGCGTACGCTGGATTCTGGGTGATGCACACTGAGTACGTACAGCCATGACAACGGTGAGTATACAATCGCTGAAAACAGTGTTTTTGGCAATTTTCAAGGATGTTATTTTGCAGAAATATTAGCTAATGGTATAAGCTAACCATGTCAACAGAAACCCCAAAGCATATATACTGCAGGTCAAATGTGTTTTACATGCGGATTTTGGTTTGTGGAGAGATCTGTGTTGCTGACCTGAATATTTTGAAAGTCCCTCCGATCCCTAAATAGTAGCTGTTGTCTGATTGCTTCAATCTATTTAACCGTCTCGCGTTTGATTGGACGGTCATTGGTCACTCAAAGGTTACCTGACACAACCTTTTACTAGGTTTTGTTAGACTCAGTGGTGGAGTGTAACGAAATACACTGAGACTAAGTTTACTTAGACTGTGGAATGCAATCCTGACCAAAAACCATGTTTCACTGGGTCTGCATCAAGTTCTATCTGAATAAAACTCAAGGCAAGACTTTTTACTAGATTACAATCTACACAACTTAAGACAAAACCATTTACAGAAGTTGGGTTACAACGTAATAGCAGCTCTCACAGGTTTCTGTCAACATCTTTCTGCTTACGGCCAGCATCTTATTGAAACAGGCACTAGCACAGCGTAGTACTGACATTCTCTGATTTCTAATGACTATCAACACATGAATAAAAACCTCCTTGTACCTCTCACTATCCTGCAAGATGATCCAGGAATGCCTTTTTGGACTATGAAATTAAACTTATTTCTTTACTTCACTTACAAGCAAGCAAAGTTAATATGCCCTTGCCTTAAGGGTTTCATACCAGTCCTAGTAAAAGAACCTTACTTCGGCACTGCTTGTAAGGTACCTAAGCAGACGTGTGTCCCAGGTGTGTGACTACAGCCAACGTTCTTGACATTTCCTTGAGGGATGGTTTGCCATATCAGTTTCGCTAACCATCAGGGGCTTCAGGGAAATGTCCAGACAAGCCATGACATTTCATGTCAATAACAAAACATATTGCACAAGTGTACAAACTGATCCTCAATTACAAACTAAGTACATTACTAATACTGAGGTCTTACAGAAAGCAACAGGGTAACAAGGAAGTCTGATGAACAAACAGACTGAGCACTACCTAATCCCATACACAAACAGTTCTTTTGTATAGTTTGGCAAAGACTTGAGCAAAAACAATTCAAAGAATCTAACATGAGCACAAAAGAACCTAACCCTCTATGTACGCACTACCAGAGTAATGTAGAACTGAAGAATAGATCCTGTTTCAGACGTAACAAAAAAGGGAAGGAGATACATTAGCTTGGTGCTTGAACACTTTTTCAAACTGATGCTTTTGATTCACTAAAACCATATATTGCTAGATCAAGAGCTAAAGGATGTCCATATTCTTAAGCTATCTGTAATGTGTATCATAAGGCTAAATTGTAAGAAAGTTAATTTATATATAAACTTGGCACCTTCAACACAATAACAGAGGGTAGCTCAATCTTTTATCGCTTATGAAGATATACCTTAAGACATACAGAAATATGAGACGTCACTGTTCCTATAAAATTTGAAACCACACTTCTGCTTCTCAGTAATTTTTAGTACAAGCAACATAGGAATAAGCACAACATGCAGCCCTAAAAAGGATGAATTTTAAAGAGGGCTCAACTACCATGTCACTAACCACTGAAAAGAAAGCGAGGAAGATCCCATGTTTAATAACAGGCTCAAGTCAAACTAATCAGAACCATTCTAAGCAAATTAAACCAAGGCATTATGTCAATCTCTTATTTCCCTGAAAACATGTTTGACTAGTGCTTACATAATGATCAAGGAGAGTCGGTCAATTATACCAAAATTTCTCAAAAATAATACAAAGTAGTCCATCTCCTTCCCTCAAAGCCTCAAGCACATGTACACCTTTGTCAGCCCCACGAATCCCTTCTATTACTGTTACTTCAGATTAAGAATTTAATGCTTAAAGCCAGTTATATACCCGTTTCTCACTCATTAATAGATGAAAGTTGTGTATACCAGTAACAGTTTGTTAGTCTTGATAATGCAAATCATTTTCCAGCTTAAAGAACATGAAATACACATTTCATCACACAGGTTAAAGATGCCAGAAACTTGATAGTTATCTTAATTTTAGTAAATCAAATTATTAAGCCATTTCATTTCAGAAATGAATAGAGAAACATTTCATAGCGTACAGAACAATTTTCTAGGCCTGAACTGGCAAGTACTTTACAGCAGCCGTCATTCTCAAATGATCATGGAAAATGTTATTGGCACATGATAGATAATGCAATGATTATGAGGATGATAAACCTGTATCTAACATAGCACTTCAAAACCGGTGTTAACAGTAGTAGATGAGACATTGCAGCACTATTGTGTTTAGACACTCCATTGTAATCAGGTGCTAGTGAAAACCAACTCAAAATTTTAGAAACACCAGTACAGATAAGTCAGTTTATGCCGAGAAGGTAAGAGAACACTCGGGGTGGAAGGGTTTCTGGAAACTTATGCTTATGGAGAGTGCTGCTTGAATCAGTCTCACTGCTGAGAAATTATGCTCAAGACTGGGAGAGAGAGCATGTGTCAAGATCAGGTCTTTTGGTCAGAAAGGACCACTGAACTGTATCCTTGATTCATTAAAGCCATCCCGACTTCATTTTGTTCCTTGGGATATCACTTAGAAAAACAATATCCTTATTCCTTTCAAGGAATGGAGCTTGAATTCATTCTCATATTTACAATCGCTTTCCAAGGAAGTTATGTTAACTTCCAGACATCAGTTACGCCTGCACAAAAAACCTGAGACTGAACTGTGTCTTCACAAGTGTTCTGTCTGCAGGCATCGTTTGCACCAATTAGAACAATACATCTAGGTTCATGTCTGTGCTAGTCTTTGCTTTGAAATATATACAAATTGTTGGTAGCTGCAATGGCAATAATGTTCTCCTGAGGATGCCATGCAGTGTGCAAAATCTTTTTGTTGAAGTCCAGACAGTCTACACTAATCTCATCCTTCTTGCGTTTGCCTCCAGTGCAAACCTTGCGAGGTTTCAGGACTGTTTTTGGTTTCATGTTCTCCCGACATGCTTCAAGCGTACTGTCCCTCTTCTGGTCACGATCGAACATACGGAAGAAATTGTTGTATGAACCTGTCATAATGTGCCTGAAAAGAAACAGTCTTTGTTCAATTCTATCTAAAATACAAGCATATGTGAAAATCAAGATGCATCAGTAAGTCACAAGCAGTTTACCATAGAGAAATCTTTCTCAGAAATCCTTCATTAAGTTATCACTACATACCGACATGAACAAGCTAATAACATCTTACAAAAATGCATGTGCGAAACAGAATTTAGTTTCATAACACTCGGCAATTTCCAACCATATGGCAGGTCTGTAAATTGAGTCTGGACCAGACAATACAAAGAGCAACAGCATGAACATTGATCGGCTCAAATGAGATAATGACATGTCAGCAAGCCTGAAAACCCAGTGTTAATAGTCGCCTATTATGATGTGCATGGGTTACTGGATACCAATTCTAACTTGTACCTTCACGGCATATGCATATGTATGTGTTGGAATCACTTTAAGACTTGATCTGGCATTCACAAAAATCTCTCAAAACAATGCTTTAAGATGAAATTAAGGCTTTATAGATTTTTTCATCTAATGGACACATTTGCAGTACTTACCTATCATCTCCACTCCAGGAACACTCAAACTTGTCAAATATACAGTCATTTTCATAGAGAGAACACAACTTGCTCCTCAAATATTCATGGACCTGGTAAGTTTCAACAGGCTTGTTTTCCATGTTCAAGTCCCATACTTTAACTGACAAATAGTCTCTTGTTATCAAGTATCTTCCATTGTGACTAAACTTCACATCAGATATACTTGATATAATTTCCGAAAAGAAACTCCTGTTTGTTGGGTCTTCTGGCTCCTCAAAGACTGAAAGAATATAACAAAAAGGACTATGACAAAGAATGTGAAAAATGGTGATTGTGTATTTCAAGCGTTTGATTGCAACAACATAAAAAAATCTATCTGCAGGTAACGGGGCTTGTAAGTCAAGACATTCAATTTTCAAGCACGAAGCCTGTATGGTTAATATCCATGCATTTCTAGTTTGTCAAGAAAACAAACATCAGGACAAACAAGTGTCTCACAGGTAATAAAAAAATATGGAAAACAAAAAGGCATGAACACATGGACGTAAAGCAGATTTTTTGCCCTCTTTGAAAGACATTGGGGCACCTATATGTGACTTCAGAGCATGGATATTTAGTACCTTGTAGAAGTTTTTACTGCTCTTGATTTAGCTTCAATGTTATAAAATAATCTCACAAATCTACTTCTGGTAGAAGATTGTCACTACATTAACAGATGATCTGCATTCATTACAAAGATTATATGGGCAAGTCCTTTTGGCCCATTTTATCCACTTTTCAGGTTATCAAGACTATTACTGTGGGAAGAAGAATGAGCTGAGGAAAATTAACTTAATTCATAAGATGAGACTGTTAGATACTGCCTTTGGCTTTTAAGATTACTGCTATTTTCAGGTGATCTTGATGGTTAACAGTTCAACGTAATTTAATAAACAGATTCAGAGAACTGTTTTGACTGAAATGTTTGAATACATAGTTATCTGCAGGTAACGGGGCTTGTAAGACATGACATTTGATTCTTCAAGCACGAAGCCTGCATGGTTAATATCCCTGTGTTTCTAGTTTTGTCAAGAAAACAAATATCAGGACAAACAAGTGTCTCACAGGTACTTATGACTACCGGTGGCAAAACTGAAACTTGTGCTTTGCAGAATCATGGTTAGAAATCTTATCTATTCAGACTCAGAATTACTTCTGTTATTTCACATTTAATCATTGCAAACTTACGTTTGGCATGTTTGTCACACAAGGCATTGTCCCTCATGTCACATAACCTAATTGTTCCTTTGCTGCTACTATAAACAAACATGTTACATTCCCGAGGGTGAAACTCGGACGCTGTTATCACCTCCGTCAACTCTTCCATGTTAGCTGGTTTTATGTCCACAATATCTTAATACTGGTTAAAGAAAATAAGATGGGAATCCAATGATCTGTGTGCTTTTTCTGATTAATGCTCAGCCATGTTCCAGCTGAGACAGATGCTTGTATAGATGACAATCTAGTTTTTGTTAAAAAGATAATCCCAGGTCATGCTTTCACATGAGCCTGAATCCCCATCTCCCCAATTGAAGCTTATGGTGTTAAAATCACTGGTTTGTATAGTCTGGATTCAAGTATGAAAAGACCATCAACACACCTTGAATACTGCCAAGGGCCATGTAACAAACAAGGTATGCTTTTAGCAAGGATTCACACCTGCAAAGTACCCAAACAAGCAATAAACCAGGGCCTCTTTTTACAAACCACTTAGGTGATCATAAGTCGCTAAGGTAACCCCAGCACAATATTAGATAAAGGGAGCGAACTTTAGTAAAGGTTGCTTCGTTAAAGGAGTCCCAGGTCACAACAACAGAGCTCCATTTAGGTTACACTGTGTGTAACGGCAAAGCTATGCTGTTGCATATATATTCTTACTGTCTCCACTTGAGTGCTCAAGAGGGCAGTGAGTGTGATGTGACTGCTATATTGGATTGTAAAGATTAGCAAGAAAGTACTGCAAGGTTACAAATGCACATCAGAACAGAATCTAAGTAATCTTTAACAGAATAGTAATTCTTGAATATGATCCAGAAAAGAGCAGTGATCAAATTATCAGACCTGATTCCAAATATGTTTGCAGTAGTTGGAACTTAAGAGAAAATGACATCTCAAAGCTCAAGACCTACACTTACTATCCCTGCCAATTAAAATCCAAAGAAGATGAAAACTTCAAAAGATTAAAGCTGTGACAGGTTGAAGCGGGGAATATAGCTGCTCCATCAGATGAAAGCACATGTGTTACTTCTGTTTCTACCTGTAGCAGCAACGACCAAGAGGTGCCAAAATGTGGCAAGTGGCCAGATTTGGTGTCCAGACTGGCTGCATGATAGCATTTTGTCTGGAAAAGATTTAATTATTTGCATATGTATGTTATACCTCAGAGTGTACCCTATAGAAGGTGAAAATGAAGGCAAATATTTTCTCAGGAAAGGATACTGAAACTTTGATCTGTAATTTCCAAGTTCCATAAATTGATGCGCAGGTCATCAGCAGAGAGATAGGTTGCCTGGTCACTGTTGACAGATATGGAGTTAATGTGATATGTGTGAGCATTGGCGAAAACTCTCTTGGGACTAGCTTCAACCATCAGCTCCATGGGAGCGAACACTGGCACTCTGAGTGAGGTGATGGAGTTTGGGTCACGGAGGACCCCGTTCTCATCTTTGAGGTTGTAGCCTTCTGGTCGCTTGTCACGTTCAGCAACCTTCCACAACTTGATTGTCTTATCTGAAAAAAAATCAAAAAAAAATCATGTAACTTCTAAAGATGGATACATACTTGAGACTGTCGAGTTAGGAGAATGAGTATAGTTCTATGCTACTTTCAGCAATGCTCCAACATCACAGATGGAGCCTCCCTCACTGTGTACCAAATGTTGGGAATAAGAAATTCTTCAGCCTGAGCAAAAGATTTATCCACGACGTTCATAATTTGGAATCCAGCCAGTAGAAAAGCAATGCTTGAAACAAAAGGGTGAGTCTCAGATTAGGTTTCCACAAAGTACCCTGGAAAAACAATCTCTATATTCACACTATATTACAGAATGCCAGGTATATCTGCAGGAACCTTTATCAAACACTACGTGAAATTGCACATATGGACTCCCTATCAACAGTGAGTGGGCGAGTTTATTTTTACGCCACTCAGCAATATTCCAGCTGCATGGCAGTGGTCTAAATAACCGAACCTGGATCAAATCAAACCTGTCAAATCAGTCAGCAAGGTTGACCATCTGATCCTGTCGCCTTTAGAAGCATAGTGCCTTATGGCAAGCACGGACTGCTGAAGACCTATTCTATTCCCAGATCTTCATGGGTCCCCTGTCAACAGTGTCCAACCTACCATTGGTAGATAGAAGGAAATGATTCCTGTTTGTTCGCTTCAGCCAACGGATTTTGTTGATCTTCTCTTCAATTTCTAAACTTTTGAGGTAATCAAACTCCGGTTCATGAGACTGGAATGTGCTGTACACATTGTATTCCCCACGATTTGGGCCACCTGCTACCTTGCCCTGAAGCAACGTATCATTCTGAAAAAGGATATTTTAAAGTCACATGACTAACTGGAGAAATATTTGCAGCAGTGCACACTGACCAATACAAACTTGGGTAATTTTCAAATGTAAACTATCATTCTACAAAGAAATTATGATAGATATAATGAACTCAATAAATATTACATGGAGAAATCTAATATTCATCCTATCTTTGTTTGATTTAATGCAACCATGTCTGTACCACTTTGTCACAAGATTAACTACAATCACTGAAAGTACTGGGCATTTTAACCTCTGGTTCTACTTGCTAAGCTTGTACTCTATATATCTAGCATGGTTCACTGTTCAGATTAGCTGAATGTCATTTGTTCAAATACAATGGTGATGGTATAAAAAGATGTCATAAAAAGTTGAAGCCATGACAGGTCATATTGATATTTACTATGTATTACAGATTTCATGATTGATGGCATGTATAAACAAACACTGATGTTACTGACCAGCCTGTCGCGCTGGAATATGACAACACGTCCTCCCTTGTCACCAGTGGCTAGCAAATCCCCATCACTGTTGAACTCGACACAAGAAATGATGTCGGCTGCAAAAACAGGAACTGTGGATCAACATTTTTATTGATTTCAATGAAGATTTCATGTGCTAATTGAACATTGTGAAAGTATTTACAAAAGCAGGTGGACATAGGAGGAAAGAATAATTAGCATGCCAAGAAAAATGAGTAACAGCTTAAGCATTGCCAATGACAACACATTAAAACAGACATGAAACAGCAGGCATGCAAGGTTCCACAAGTTGATACCAATGTAATCATGCACAAATACTTTTACAATTATGCAGTCATAAGGAAGTAAACATTAATTTAAATCTACACTTCACTATGGAATGTTATGAAGATAAGACTTTCAAATTGACGTGGCAAGATGTTAAATTAAACTTTATGCATGATCACTGTTTTACCCATATAGCAACAACAAACAACTTTGCCCAAACAAATGACATGATCAGTTTTGGTCATGTAGCATCAGTAGTATATAATCACTGGATATTGTTCGTTTCCTTTCCATTTCAAACCCAAGAATAAACTGTTTGAAAGATGCCAAGTTATGATGCTTCTGTGTACGTTTGTTTAAGCACTGTGTACTTTCGTTTATTTCCCAAAAGCTTGCTTATATGAGCATTATTCACAGAACAAAACTTTATGCAAATGTGATTAATGCATTAGAAACATAAATCATGTCATGTACAGACAATTGAAGCAGTGCTAGAAAGCAACTGGGGAAAGGAGAGTTGCAGAGTTCTGGCACAAATACTAAATTTGAAAGTGATTTAGACATTCAAGAAAAGTCACTGTCCATGATCACTATCATAATGTTCCTGTGCGAAACAATATTTCGAAAGTTTGATGCCAATTCAGAAAACCAGACAAAAGGGCGAGCAAAGTTTCGTATCAGAGAGCATGCCGAAAATAGAACAGATCAAGGATTCCCACTGCAACACCATGGTACTTCCGTTAACCTTCATTTAGGTCCAACTGGACACGAGCTCATAATAAACGTGATACATGATAAACATCAAAGAAAACATGCAAACATACGCAGTTTGAATGTAAATGTGAAACACAATATTCCATTTGTGGCCATCTACTTTGCGAAGGAAACAAACACCTGCAAAATACTCTTGACGGGTAAAAACGTTTTGAAGGGCTATGTTTCTTAGAACAGTTTGACAAGTTATCTTTCTGCATCTTCTACAATAACGAATTTTCTAACTACCGTTCACTGAATCAGGAATGAATAGTATCCAATATATAGAAAAGTCAACCTCTATGTCGAATACTTTTGTCAGACGAGTGGGAGTTGGGCAGACAGAATGAATTTACAGCTTATTACATATGCAATAACCAAGTAACGAGGACTCATATACCTTCAGTCACTTCATCTTCTATTGTCCCTTTAACTTGAGAGAAACACCACTGAATCTCCCCGCCATTGCCTGCAAAAACAAAAAAAAACATTCATTATCATGCTGTCGCGAGTGAATCTTATCTTCATGCCGGAAAGACGCTGTCAAGACTCGACAAGATAAATAATTTTGTACCTACCCGCCATCATGAATCAAAATGGATCTTGCTCTAATTTTTTCAAACGTTTTAGCAATTTGCAAAGGGATTTAAATTCCACAGATATGCTGGTTAATAGAGGATGTCATTGGATTTGACATTTAACGTAGTTTCATAGAAGACATATCAAAATGGCGCACTGTGGCTAAGTGTTGTATGACGTCACTTCCATAATGCACCATGGGAAGCCCGGCACACACATAGTGATTTCTTAACGACACATCAATACATGACATAAACCGTCTGTTGAAACACACAATTCCCACTATTTGTGTTGCTAGAGATAAAATATATACTGCTGCTTCTGAGGCCTGAGCCTACAATACAAAATATATGTTTGTAAATGCAGAGATTCTTGTTAAAACATAACACCCATTGTATTTACAACATGAACTGCAGTAAACGTTTTGTTTAACCTAACGCTAACTTACAAACTTGATTACCTGCATATGTATCACTACCCTCCCTTGGATGAGTTAATTTTCATATGTGTTGTTTTATAAAATAAGTGTTTTCACAGATTTGTAACGGTAAACCACCGCCAGAGTGGTGTGTTTAAAATATACCGTGCAGCCGTATGTATCATCATTCCAAACATGACGACAATTACTGTATATATTTTGGACAAACATACCCCTTCTAATGCCTAACAGTTAGGTTTAAACCGACAACCTTCATCCGAGAATTAGGAAAACTAATACTGATGCTTACGCTAAGATAGTCTGCATTTGAATTTTCGTTGATTGGGATAAATGAATTTCGTGGTGTATTTGCAGAACACCTGCTGTCGTTGATAGGCAGGCATGTTTTCCCCTGCCAGCGATTCTAATTTTCAGTTTTACTGCTCCAAGGTAAGAGTCTTAAGTCTTAATATCATGTGTGTACTAAACTGAAAAGGACACATGGAAGAAACAAGTAATGGCGCGAGTGAGTGAGTGAGTTGGGTTTCACACGTTTTTGAACAGCATTCCAGTTATAAAGCACAACGTGTCTGCTTAACGGATGAGGAAAACCCGGAGTAATACTGTAATACTCACTGAGTGTGCGATTTAACTTTACGCCGCTTTTAACAATATCCCAGCAATATCACGACGGGTGATACCAGAAATTGGCGTCACACATTGTAACCATGTGGGGAATCGAACCAGGGTCTTCGCTTGACGAGCGAACGCTTTAACCTCTAGGATACCCTACCGCCCCCATGTCTCAGTGAATGAGGATGGTTTTACGCCGCTCATAGCAATATTCCAGCAGGGGGCACCCGAAAATGGGCTTCACACATCGTGCCCATGTGGTGAAGCGAACTCGAGTTGTGACAAGCCAACGCTTTAACCACTTGACTACCCCACCGCCCCTGCCTCAGACTTTTACCACGCACAGGGGTTTGGTGGCGATAGACGTAGAAACGTAATTGTAGGCGACTGAGATTTGCAAACAATGAGAATGGGGTCTAGACGAGGCCAATGGACGCAAATCAATGCAGTCATGCTTATTTCGTGTGGTTTTATCACGATAACACACTCAACATACCATTTTCAAACCCTTTCATGTAATTTGGTCATGCATTACATGTCGCATTCAAAGTCAGTTGTTAGGTTAACAGTACTCAGATTCTTTCCCCAAATCGTCCAAAGAAGCTACATCTCCAAATAAAACTGAAATGGGAAGTACAATAACTTTTATTTGTGTTTTCATTTACTTGCCACGCGGAGAGGTACAAAGCCAATGGGAAAATTGTGGGCTTTTCTGTGAAAAAAACTAAAGGAAAGCAAACCAACTACTTTAAACACTTAACCACATCATACACATCCTGAAATTATACAATATACCTTTTTTTCACAGAAGTACAAATCAACAGACATACGCACCCATACTCTTTTGGATCCTAACTAAAGCTGGGTAGTATATCAACATATAGCGAACCACTTCACGTCTATTATAATGTGAATCACCCATTAAAGTATTAATTCCATATCCTGTCACGAAAACAGTATAATTGTGAAACAATGGGAACTTTCGTAACAGTTCACGGGAACCTCGGTTATTCAGTGCTATCAACACTGTGAACACACAGCCCTGGACCTCCGCGACATTTCCTTTGAAATTCTGATAATCAATAAACGACTAATAATCTCTCAGATTCGTAAATACAAATAAACAGGAAAAGGCTTAGGGCAAAACCCTCCATACATAGTCCTTTTCGTTACACCAATATCCAATCACCGAACACTTACGAATCAGCGAAGCAAGCAGGTGTGGTGTGTTAATATCTGTGGGCGTTTCGTGTGATAAATAACTTTCTGGAATTGTGGAACTGAAACAGGGCTTCCGTGTGGATTGCCACCAGATTCAGAAACGTTTTACACCGTTTCTAGCGATTTAGTCATTGTACAATGAGTGCGTCAGATGAGGTTTTCAACAATGCACCCATTTTAGAAACCGAACCAGGACCTGTCGATCGAACGCATTAACCACTAGGCTATCACACCGCGGGTGAGTTGAGTTTTACGGCGCTTTTAGCAATATACCAGCTCGGCGTGACGAGCGAATGCTTTAACCACTGGGCTACCCCAACGCGGACCACGATTACGAGTAGATAATGTTGGTAATGGATTTCACATGTTCATGAGTGGGTGTATAACAGTCAGTAGTTTTGCAGCTATAATTTCACAGACCACATCTGAGTATATATGAGCAACGATGTCCCGCGATCAATGCACAGACTTGCCTACCTCATTTGCCTTCAAAGTGTTTTCACGGTGACTAAAACGTGTACATGTATTTTGAGGTCAAAAAGTGTATAACCTCATAAGAAATAAAATCTTGCTCTTCCCAGTATGTCTCCCGAATGCGATATATTAATATCTGCACGGCAGTATGTACAATACACATACTTGGCTCCTGTAGTCGACTTGCATATTCCAGGGATGGAGTGTGTTTCTCAATGCATGATCATGGCACATTCGTAACTACTCGTGTCATTGCCGGAATGACACGAGTAGTTACGAATGGATCATGGCATTGATAAACAATATTGGAAGAACAGATGACGACGTCCTCAATGATGGTTAATGCTAAAAGTTGAACTACGGTGTGGAATGAAACTATTTTTGGCGAATATAACTCGATTTGCGTACAATCTGCTATGTGGGCCTAAAGACCCGACTGTTACTCCTTCCCTGCCTTTTGAAAGAATGGCCTAGAATAGTAGAGTCGTAGAATAGAGGGGAAAACTACTGACACTGTTATTTCAAGCGACAATCAGCACTATGCCAATTGTTGTGCAAATACTCTGACTAGACCATCCAGTGACTAACACCGTGGGTCTGATTCACAAATTAGAACACAAACTGGGTTCCTAGTGACCATACATGACGACTGATTTTTCGTAATTGGCTGTAAGTTGGTGGTATGGGGGACCGATTCTAGCCCGAAATCTGCAAGAGCTGCCACACTGGCCGGACCTCAGTACCTTGTTATTTGTCCCGACCCTTAATAAAGGTTTAAGTGATGCATACGTCTCTTTCCTGCTTAACGCCGCAATATTCTAACAATATGGCCACCGTCTATGAATAATCGCGTCTGGACCAGACAATCCCGTGATCAACATACTGAATTTCGATCTACGCAACTGTGTCAGCTAAGGAAGAGAGACTGACCACCCTATCCCATTAGTCATCTCTTGTGACAAGCATGCGTTTAATTGCTGAAGATCAGTTCTAAACCGGATTTTCACGGGTCACGTCAAGAAAGGAGCTCTGGTTCGGATCCGCTCGGATTGTAAGCTTGTGACATGTAGTGCACGTGGCATTGACGTCCGCGTTAACAACTGGGCCATCCCACCAACCTTGCTATCATTTGAAAGTGGGGTATATTTGAGTGAGGTTTGTTTTACCACGCGTTTTGCAATATACCAGCTCTATCACGACGGGGGACAATACAAATGGGCTTCACACACTGTTGGGGTGTATTTGAATTAAACATGCTATATACGTGTATGTTTAAAGAAACCTAGGGAAGTAGGGAACCAGTATGTATGAAGCAGCTATCAAACTGTAGATTAGAAAATGGGTGCACGATATCCCCTCTACTCACTCCCAAAGTGTAAAACCCCCTCCCCCAGACCAACATAACAAAATAATAATTAAAAAAAAAACATTTACAAAATTGAAAATAAGCCAGAAATACATGTTTGAAACAGAGCTAAAACACCCAACCACACAAATCCACTCTCGTTACTTCTATGTATGATCATAAAAAATGGAATGCATTTGTACAGGTTTTCGTGTTTGTTAAACACATACACGGCCTCTAACAATACATTCACGTGTGTCACAAGCCCTGTCATAAATACTTAAGAGCTGTCTTAAGGAAAATAGCCTCACCCGTAGTTAGTAATCCTCTTTGACGCGAGATCGCGTTGTAATCTTGTATATCTGATTACATCGTCGAATTAAAAGCAGCCAATAAAAGCCAATAATAGTAACGAGCAGCAAATTTGTACCTGATATATAACCCACATCCTTAATCATACCGCCCACATAGTAACCCCTGAAGCAGCACTCACTTTCAACATCGCATCTACAAGTCGTTCGAGAAAAACCTATTCTCCCCACCAACTGTTCCACCAACCATAAATCATCTATGAGTCTCACACTCGATCACTTGTTTTTCGATTTCCCCCAAACTATCAATCTCCCACCTACATTCCATCTACCAACAACCCCCGATCTCTCCATTACCCAACCGTCTCTCCTCTCCCAACAACCACCCACCTCTCCACCTCCCAACAACCACCCATCTCTCCATCTCCCAACTACCACTGATCTCTCCATCTCCCAACTACCACCCACCTCTCCACCAACCAACAACCACCCACCTCTCCATCTCCCAACTGCCACCCATCTCTCCATCTACCAACTACCACCCACCTCTCCACCAACCAACAACCACCCACCTCTCCATCTCCCAACTACTACCCACCTCTCCATCTACCAACTACCACCCACCTCTCCATCTCCCAACTGCCACCCATCTCTCCATCTACCAACTACCACCCATCTCTCCATCTCCCAACTACCACCCATCTCTCCATCTACCAACTACCACCCACCTCTCCACCAACCAACTACCACCCACCTCTCCACCAACCAACAACCACCCACCTCTCCGCCAACCAACTACCACCCACCTCTCCGCCAACCAACAACCACCCACCTCTCCACCAACCAACTACCACCCACCTCTCCACCAACCAACAACCACCCACCTCTCCACCAACCAACAACCACCCACCTCTCCACCAACCAACTACCACCCACCTCTCCACCAACCAACTACCACCCATCTCTCCATCTCCCAACTACCACCCACCTCTCCATCTACCAACAACCACCCACCTCTCCATCTACCAACTACCACCCACCTCTTCACCAACCAACTACCACCACGTAATTACCTTAAACACTTTACCATCTGCTTTACGTAATGTCACATAAAAAATATTTTAAAAACCCTCAAACATAAGTAAAAGAATACAAAAACGAAAACACAAGAAAAAACCTAAACAAACCCCAAAAACATTATCACATTTCCTTAAAGAAACACCCATAGAAACATGCGCATCTCCAAACGTTCTACAAAAAAACAGAACAGACTGCTTGTCAGTGCACATACCTTAAATAAAACGAGCTGCACGAATGTAATTTGCGGAGTATTTTTAGAAACAAAAACTGCTTGAAGTTGAATGCACAGAGCTAACCAACGCAACATCTAGTATTTTTAACTTGTCAAAAATAACTCAAGTAATGGACATTGACGCGAAGGTCGACACAGATTTCATCTAATCAATATCGCTGATGCCACGTGTCCTAAGCGCTCGGATAGCGGTCGATGGGACAAGATTAGTGCTCAAGTCGAGAAGCTGCTCGAAGGTGTGTGTTAGTTATCCAGAGACAGAGAGATATTAGATTTGGGACAAGTAATGCGGAGTGTTGAAAGTGTGCCCGTCGCATATGACAAAATATTGCTTCCGGAGCGAAAACCGTCAGCAATGGATTGGCAGAAAATTGTCCATTTCTTGTTGTATATTGCATGAACACCGATCGTGATCGACATATTGGCAACGAAAGCAATTCTTTGCTAATGACAGGTTAAGATGATATAGTAGATTGTCCCGATAAGCGGGTCGGTATGCATGCGCTTGTAGACGCGTCTAACGGTTTCTTCGTTGCTCGGAGATGGTCTAAACATGCATGTTTTGTTTACATTTCAATATTTATGTACATTCAGGACTGCGGTTTGTAAGTCATTGAATCATATAAAACAGTTTCCAGTCGTGAAGATCCGGGCTAGAATTCGCCTTCAGTAACCCATGCTTTTCCTAAGAGGTAACTAACGGGATCGGATGGTCAGGTTCGCTGACTCGGTTGACACATGTCAGCCACGTAGATCGAAGCTCAATTAACATACCGCCATGTAGCTACAATATTTATGAGTACGGTGTTGAACAACCACCATATCCAGTGAACAACGATCCACCTTACGGTCACGTGGTATCGTCGAAATCACCGATTAATCAAATTTTCAACCAACTTAAAACAACATTGAGAAAACGACAAGAAGCATAGGGTGACAAGCGGTCCTTGTAAAGCGCGGATTTTGGCGAAGTGAAGTAACACCAGTCGTGAGAAACCTCAACAGTTTGAGAGGGCGGTGGAGGTAGCTAAACGGTTACAACGTACGCTCGTCACGCCGAAGGCCCGAGTTCGATTCCCCAAATGGGTGCAATATTTGAAGCCCATTTCTAGCGTTCACCCGTCGCGATATTGATGGAATATTGCTAAAAGCGGCGTCAAACCCACCCCACCTTACCGCACAGAGTTTGTGGAACCCTGCCTCTTGACACACCGAATACAGGTTAGGTAAAGCCTAGGCTAACAGGTACGTTACGTCGTATGTACGTAGTTTACGCTACGCTTAATACGCAGGGTACCAGTTACGACTGTCTCAGCTCCAAGATCACGTTGTGGAAACGGTCTCTTGAAAAGGCCATATATTTTTTTCCAAAAGTTCTTTGTAGCGAAAAGCGCCAGTTCAGAGAAGGTCGGGCATGTATTCAAAGTTTCATCAGGAATTATAAACGATTTATGACCCAGGTTCCGAAATGAAGCCATGCCTTCATGCCCTGGAAACATAAAACGGAAAAAGATATAGCTTGTTCTCATGGAAACACGAGTGAGTGAATGAGTTTAGTTTTACGCCGCACTCAGCAATATTTCAGTTATATGGCGGCGGTCTGTAAATAATCGAGTCTGGTCCAGACAATCCAATGACCAACAACATGAGCATCGATCTGCACAATTGGGAACCGATCACATGTGTCAACCGAGTCAGCTAGTCTGACCACCTGATCCCGTTAGTTACCTCTTACGACAAGCATTGTCGCCTTTTATGGCAAGCATGGGTTGCTGAAGGCCTATTCTACCCCGGGACCTTCACGGATCCATGGAAACACAAAGAAAGAAACTAAACAAATTCATCAGTTTGGTCCGAGAAACACGTCAAGGCTAAAAAACAACCCACAGGGTTCGATTGCCCACATGGGCCCAACGTGTGAAGGTTATTTCTGGTGTCCCTCACTGTGATATTGGTGGAATGTTGCTACAAGCGGCGTAGAATTAGACTCAGTAAGATCGGGATCCGGAAACGAAATATGTGGTACAGACGGATATAATTTATGTATCCACCGCAGGAGGGTATAACTTTCCAGTCGCCGACTGGCATGTTGTGAGTGGTCACGGCATCCGGAGCGATTGTACGACCGCTTCCATCACCACCCCAAATGCTAATTAAGACATCGCGACATGACGGTATGCTTGATGGGTTGTGAGATCCTTGAACTTGGTCAGCATGTTGATAAGACACAAGAAATATATTTTCCTTCTTGTTTATAGCAGGTGCTTATCTAATTTCGCTTTGTACATCACATGATTGTCGTAACAAGGCAAATACCATGCTGATAACGGCAGATACAGGCACTCGGAACAGCTCGCATCTTTCCGTAACTATCACATCAATTCGTCCTAGAATGGTCAACTCAAGTGGGACAGCGAGTGATTGAGTTAACGTTATATTGTGCAGTACATGAGATAAAGTACCTTTTTATCTTCCACGATAAAAGTATAACCGCAGGGGTTTGAATCTCCTAGAAACAGTGCTAGAAAGACATATACGTGTATAGACCCTACCCTAGAATTATATAAAAGGAAAGTACACTTGTATAGTACTAGGGTAGGTCTGCACACCCACATGTCTTTCTGACGCTATTTCTAAGGGATACGTATCAAATCCCCGCCCCACTGTGCCGAGAGATAACACGCACGAGAGAGAGAACCGGGCTGAACCTAACTTAGACTAACACTTAGTCTCTGAATACATAATTTTGATAGTCACAAACAAACTTATAAAAATTGAAAAGGGGCTCCAGGAAGACCAGAGATTGAGACTGAGAGATTGAGAAGACTTGCTTCATTTAAGGCTATAGCAGTGCATAGAGGGCTTGGATGTAGGGGAAATAATGTGGTTCAGGGACTGTGAGACAGACTAAACCTAACATTGAATGTGAAGTATTTTGATGAGTTCGATTTAAAAACAAAATATCCTAACAAAAACAAACAAAAGAAAACAAAAACTAAACAAAATACACACAAATGCCAAATAGTCATTACTCAAATGAACAACAACAAAAAATAAATAAAAAAAATAAAAATATAAAAAAATAAATAAAACAACAACAATAAACAAAACAACAACAACAACAAAAAACATAGCCTTTTTAACGTTGTAGGAGCGGTAATGTCCAAAAATAATATCAATTACAAATGGATAAGGCTGCAAGCAGACATGGAACTATGTATGGACTGCAACTGCCAGTCATCAATAGCCATGCATCGATGACAAGTTAAGTTTTATTCGTTAACAAACATGTATTTCTGAGAGATATTGATCACGTCGCGAGCATCGACTACTATGAAATGATGACAACTAATGCTACTGTTACTATTTACTTTTCCATTTGTTTTGATCAAAAATACACATTGTGGGTGTTTCATTTGAATCACACTAACTATTCAATCTTTTCATCAATAATATAAGGGTTTTCAGGTGAAAAGGACCTTATGAAAAGCGAAATGTTAAAGTCATATGTCTTAAGTGCATGGTTCATGGATGAAATCACGAGGAGGCCTCGTCCAAACAAAATCATTTACATTTCGCTGAATGACCCGCCAGCCAACCAACTAACCAAACAGCCAACCTGCCAACAACGGAGGTACAACTAACAACTTTTTATGTCATTTGCTAGAAGTAAGGACCTTTGCTGAATTTTTAAATATCTGTTGCAATTATCACCTAAACTGGAAAATGTAATTAAAAGTCGTTGAACCCGACTCGTCATCAAGTAGCGATCGTGAGAAGCGCACATAAAATAATTCACAAAAGTTTTCGGGCTGGGGTCCCAACCGTCCTGCTCGAATTCACCCAACCTCAGTTCGACGCAAGTCGTAATAGGTCCCTCTCGAACCCACCCGTCCTGGGCCTTCTATACCCCTCACCTGTCAAAGTCCTGCCATCGACCTTATACCCGTCCCAGCGCTCCTCCGCACCGCTCTTGATTTAATCAGTGTCTTTCTCGATCCCGGTCACCGATACGTTACCGAGCCCCGACCACGTAAACCAGTGGTTGATAGCATTAACAAACCCCGCGTCGCATTGTATCGTTGGTATTCTCTATGCCAGGCCACTCACTGCGAACCTCCAACTGACAATTTAGTCAACCATTACCACAAACAAGGTCAGTCTCTCAAGGTCGTTCATATTTTACACTTCTGATCAACTTCTCTTGTTGCATGTACCAAAAAATAATGAGTACTTGACACGCACAAGTCTTGTCTGGTGAAGGAGTAGGAGAAATGGACACTCGCCACCAATGTCACTGTAAACAATAGCCTCGGTAAGATATAACTATCCTTGCGTTTCTACATAAGGGGGTATATATTACAAGAACAGACGTTTATAGCACACAGCGACCTTTGGAAGAAGTGACACGCAAAGTGGAATGAATTGCAATTTGTCTTGACTATCGATTGCTGTTGGAAAAGTTCAACTTAACTTTCCATACGATCTTATCCTCTGTCCAGACTTCAATCGATCGATAATTTTTTTTGTAAAATTAGTGTCAATTTATGCATGAGGATTATTATAAACGGACAGACAATAAGTCACTGGTAACACTATATATGGAAATCCACTGTCGACAAACGGTAATGCTTTCGTATGTACTCATTATGGTTGATTAATATGTCAGCTGTCATCACAGGAGACAGTGCAAAATGTTGTTATGGAAACGTGAGATGTCAACATGTTTGAAAATAGCAATAGGATGACCTCAGGATAGCCATAACTTTTAGAATAGGACAATAATGGTTTCATGAAGGAGAGTTCATTATGTGTGGTGTTTCCATGGAAACAAACGCTCTTAGTTTGAGACAAAGTCCAAATTGTTGTCTTGGAAACTCAAGATATTAATAACAAAAAAAAAATGTCGAATATACAAAAACGAACAGCTGATCACGTGGTCATTGCAATAGTATAGCTTCATGCAAAAATATCAGTTAGTTTGAGTGTTATGGCTGTGAAAGGAATAGCTTCATGCACAAATATCAGTCAGTTTGAGTGTTATGGCTATGAAAGGAATAGCTTCATGCAAAATATCAGTCAGTTTGAGTGTTATGGCTATGAAAGGAATCTATTGTTGTAAGAGTCGAAATTGTTTACTTGGAAACCTAAATAAACTTTGATAAAAATTTAAACATGTTTAAAAGCACCAGTTATATGCTCCCGTCCCACCTCTATACCTAATGCCAAGGAAAGTGGGCTGATCTTATCCTATAACGCTTGCTAAAATACACTACTCAAAAGACGTTAAGGGCAACGCAAATTTTTCTCTATTACTCTAGTGGCATGGACCGAGAGTAAGTCAGTTTTTCAGTTTGTTGTTAACGCCACAATATTCCAGCTAATTTGTAGCCGTGTGTAAATAATCGAGTCTGGATCAGATAATCCAGTGATCAACAGCATCAATCTACTCAAATGAGATAGGATGATAGGATAGGATGTGTCAACCAAGTCAGTGAGTCTGACCACCCAATCCCGTTAGTTGCCTCTGACAACCATGGATTACTGAACTTGAAGACCATTTCTAACCCGAAACTAACTCGATGAGACAGGATGACCCTTATCACCTGGCCAAGCGTTTGGCGTGTCCAGAATTGTTACCTTGGGTATTGACATCAAGTTTACTTATAAATACTTGTTTAACCATGTTAATATAATCGGCGTATTTATATATATTCAGACATTCAGCGTCCATGGCACCAACGCCTACTGCACACGCGAGGTGTGTTCGTTTATTCCCCACTAATCTCTTGGGAAACCGAAGTGCAGTTTTAACTCTGATAGATGTTAAAGAATAATTCCAACAGTAAATATATCTCATTTTTTCGTCACAGACATTTAACAGCAAAACGGAAATTACAGTCCTGGCGAGTTAGCCAAATATAAAGAAAATACATAGACTTGTATAAAACATTGCAAAGTTCGGGATATTAAAGATCAAACAACCGGCAAACAAGGGAGACAACTGTTGATGGAAAAAACATCAAACACCAACAGTTTTCGGGCCAAATTTCGTTAAAAGCCTCCAAATGGATTTCATCCTAATACTTCCGCCTTTTCTCAAAGAGCCAAGTCCAGCAAATTATTTGTCTTACGCTGGACTGAGCCCTTTGACATTGTAAGACCAATGACGCGAAAGCTCATCAATAACCAGGGTCAAGAATGGAAGCTGCGTCTCCATTTAGCCAAAAGAAAAGGTCAAGGTCATTGAAAAACGCTTGTCTCTTGTTGTTGATATTTGCCTTACGTGCTGATATTTGCCTCACATGTGACAAAAAAATATCACATTAAAATCCATGGTCAACAATATTCAAATAGTATCAGCGAGCGTATGGTTCCAGCAATATCAAGACTGAGGATACCAGAAAAGGGATTTACATATTGTCCTCTTGTGGGGAATTTAACCCTGGTCTTCGGCGTGACGAGTATTGTTGGGAACTGGTTGAAATCTCACAACTGATGATTTCTTCATTATCAACGAACAATCATGGACAAATGCTGGTTATCGTCAGTTTTCAGATATTCCTATCCAGGATGTTCTTGCACATGTTTATATCCTGATGGAACTTCATACTTTAGAGTGGTGATAAATATATCATGAAGATACACTTCCTGGAGTCTTCATGAAATATTCAGTCATCACCTTTCAGTTTGTGAAGTGAGTTCTGTAAGAATTAAACATGTTTTCAGGCAACTGACAACTTTGAAGATATATTTCATTTTCAGTGTTTCAAAGGCTAAAACAATTGCTCCAAAATCGTTTGTGTTCGAGTATGAGAAAAGGCGATCGATTACTTGGTCGTTTGGAGACCAATCTTCGATTATTTCAATTAATTGTAACACCACCAGTGACAGTGGTGGCAACCCCAGTTGGTCTCAAAATGTCAAAGAGTCAAAAAAGCAGATGTTACTGGTCAACGTGACGTGATAATAATCGACCAGACACACCTGTTGTTGACGACTTGAGTAAAGATAACAAAGTCACAATATGACCTCTCGCTCTTCATTAGGGGATATTTTGAATATCACTAGCATTAGACAGCAATTCCAGGTATTACTACATTTGACCGTTCATCGACCCAAACAACAGGTAGAAGGAGAGTTCTCTGACATGCACGAACTATATCATACAAGCTCGGTAGCGGTAATGAGCGGTGATGAGAGACTGTGGTTTATGTCGCATTTAGCGAAATTCCAGCAAAATCACGACGAGGACGGAAACAGAAGAGGCTTCAAAGGGTGTTAAATACTGCGTTTCATGCAAAAAGTAGTTTTAAACTTAAGACAGCGTGTCTCGTCGTAGATGCCAAAATTGTGCGTGTCCCCTTGGCAGACCAGAAACGCCTGATTACCCGTTTGATATCTGGATCAAGTTATTTTTGTCACCACTGTTAGTAATGTGGCGTTCACAATAGCTGTAAACTTCCTAGACCTTTTCAACGTCGTCCGAGACCTGTACTACCTCGTCCAAGATCTGTACAACCTCGTTCAAGGCATGTACAACTTCGTCCGAGACCTGTACAACCTCGTCCAAGATCTGTGCAACCTCGTCCAAGATCTGTACAACTTCGTCTGACAACTGTACAACCTCGTCCGAAATCTGTACAACCATATGCAAGACTTGTACAACTTCGCCCGAGAACTGCACAAAATATGTCAACACATTGATTACAGAAAAGTCTCGTTTCCTGTTTACTGAGTTCCGTCCTATCGCTCAGCTTAGTGCGGTAACAAGGCCAGAAGTTTTAGACATTGCCATATAACTTGATGCATAAATATTAATCAGTATGATTTGATACGTCTAAGCACTTGAATATTGCAACACTACGCTCCTTCTAATTCTGGCAAACACGTCGT
Organism: Haliotis asinina; assembly: GCF_037392515.1. NCBI lineage: Eukaryota > Metazoa > Mollusca > Gastropoda > Lepetellida > Haliotidae > Haliotis > Haliotis asinina. Next base: position 26,135,333 of record NC_090294.1, on the reverse strand, counting down.
ACAGCATGCTCAGTCGTACAGAGAAAAAATGACAAACGGAAACCTAGAAATCGTGAAAGTCTCAAAACGAGGCTCTGCTATTTTCTCTACGATTGCTTTCGGGTGTTGCACATGGATAACGCTACAACAATGTCAACAGTGAGCAAAGAGTCCCTGAAAATAGCGTTTTTGTCAGTATTCAAGGATGCCAACTTGAGGAAATATTGGCTAATGGTAACCATGTCACCCGAAAGCCCTAAGCGTATATACTGCAGGTTAAATATCTGTGTTATATGCGGATTTGCGTTTGTTGAGGGATCAGTGTTAATGACCGGGAAATTTTGCAAGTCCCGCCAAACCCAAACAGTAGCTGATTGGTTAAATCCCTTCGGTCGTTTCGCGTTTGACTGGACAGTCATAGGTCGCTCAAAGGTTACCTGACGCGACCTCCTACTAGGTTTTGTTAGACCCAGCAGAGGAGTGTAACGAAAAATATTGAGACTAAGTTTACCAAGACTGTCATTCATTCGTTTCTCATATATCGCCATGCATATTTTAAAACAAAACCAGTTACTGAGTGATGCGTGCACCGAGAAGCCATGATGAGCTTGGATGACTAATGTCACAACATGTTATTTTTAGCGGTCTTTGCCCGTTGTTGTTTTGACGCACGGAAAGGTATATTTTGCTCCATATGTTTAGGTCTCGTTTCCAAATTGTAAACTATGGCGTTTTAAACGACCGTTCCACCCAAACCAACTTTGATGGACAGATATAAGATTTGGACTGGCGCTCTGTTTATGATTACACTACGCATAGTTTTGCTAATAGTGTGAGTGAGTTTTTTTATAAAGCCATATTCCAGTAATATCACGTCAGGGTACCTGTAGACTTCAGACCTATACCACACTGGTCGAACCATAGTACACGCGGCGACAAATTTTGAATAAGGTCCTGACGTGGCCAAGGGAGGCAAATCGGAAAGGTAATTGCGGCGCCTTCGAAGTCTGTCACGTGACTGTCGCTCAAAGCGAAATAAGTGTGTTTCTATGAAAACGAATAATCCAACTGGGACAGCGGCCAATTGTATTAACTCCGAGAGGAAAGTCTCTACGTTGGTGAGTGAGTCAGTTGCACTGCAGTTTAATAATAATTGTATCATTGTCAATCAAACAATGTTTGGTTGCACGGACAATGATACAAATCCGTGACACAAAATCGTATACCATCGCAAGTAGCCACTCCATCTTCGTCACTTCTGGTGAAAAGTGTTGTTTAATGGTGACATTCTGGAATCTAAGACATCTAAATAGCCAAGTGACGGAAAACGTCAAGGGGTGGTGTGGTAGCCTCGTGGTTAAAACGTTTGCTCGTCACACCCAAGTCCCCTGTTCGATTCCATTCACGGTCACAATGTGTGAAGCCTGTCTCGGGTGTTCCCAGAATGGTGCTGGTACATTGCTAAAAGCGGTGTAAAATTAAATTCCCTCTTTCATCGGAGTAAGACTGGGATTAGAAGCAATGGATTCTATGTCCAAAGGGACTCAACTCTGTAATGCCAACTCAAGCCCACCCAATACATTAGGTTATTGACTTATCAGATTTACCGAGGTCAAATTAAGGCAGGTTTCCGAGAGATAGCGACGTACCATAAGCGTGAGAGAGTGAGTTTAGTTTTACGCCGCACTCTGCAATATTCCAGCTATATGGCGGCGGTCTGTAAATAATCTGGTCTGGACCAGACAATCCAGTGATCAACAACATGAGCATCGATCTGCGAAATTGGGAACCGATGACATGTCTCATCCAAGTCAGCGAGTCTGACCACCCGATCCCATTAGTCGCCTCTTACGGCAAGCATAGGCTATGAAGGGCAAGCATGGGTTGCTGAAGGCCTATTCTACCCCGGGACCCTCACGGGTCTGTACTATAAGCAGCAGGAACCACTTGGTAACGCTGATGCACGTGCTAAATATAAACAAACAAAAGGAAACACAAAAAATGTTACACATCAGAAAAACAATATAGCGCGATGAGCTTACAGGCTAAAGTCTAGGTCACCGCGACCTTTCAGTTTGTCGGTCATTCACGTAACGAACATGTACAAGCAACGGAAGAGTACCACGAGCTGACGCTCTGGCCTACTCGGTGATATATACATGTGTCAATCACTGTACATTTCTCAGGACCTACATCCGACTTCCTGAATACCAACGTGACGAATAGCAGACTTTGGGGTTCAGCAGGAGCTACCGATCATATAAGTTTGCCTGTTTGTTTGTTGTTTATCGCTGCATTTTGGAGTATTTCATTTACACGTCTGTAAATAATCGTAATAAACTAGTAAATCGAATTGGGAAACAATGGCATGCATCAGCCTAGACCGAGCCTGACCAACCTATCGGTTAATCGGTTGCTGAAAATCAGTTCTAACCAGGGCATAATCACACGTACGTAAGTGGCATAAATAAAGCTAACTATAGATAAAGTTGATATGAAAAGCTGAATGTTGCAATACGTAGCAATACTCAGTATATCAGTGAGTGAGAATAGTTTTATGCCACCTTTAGCAGTATTCCAGCAATATCACGGCGAGGACACCAGAAATGGGCTTCGCACATTATACCCATGTGGGGAATCGAACCTTTGTTTTAGGCGTGACGAGCTAACGCTTTATTCACTGGGCTATCCCATCTGTCTGGCGAATAGCTAACAGCATGAGCAACGAGTCATCCAGTCGGGATGTGACGATCAGGTTAATCACCATCCATCATATTGTGGAAAGTCTCACAAACCATGAATCATAATCGGTCCGAATATGGAATTCAAACCCGGACTGCAGGATCCGCTCATTGGCATGGGAATTCCATAGAATTGTTACCCTAAGTTGACTCTTTGTGTGTTGCTTACTGCGACTCTCAGCAATATCCCAGTTATGTGAAAGCTGTCTGTGAATAATCGATTCTGGACCAGATTGTCCAGTGATTGACATCAACGGCATCGATCAATGCATTTGAGTGACTGAGTTTAGTTTTACGCCACTTTTAGCAATATTTCAGCAATATCACGGCGGGGGACACCACACATGTGCTTTACACGTTGTAATGATGTGGGGAATCGAACCTGGAACTTCGGCGTGACGAACGACCGCTTTAACCACTAGGCTACCCCACCGCACCTCTATGCGATGACATACAGGGAGTCACACATAGTTAGAGACGATCCGACTCTGTTACAGTCCGTACACGTGTACTGTTTACATTTATGTGGCAATTTGTACAATAATAAAATTTGCAATTCATCGGTCCGTTTCTGTCTCATACGGACTGTAGTCTCCTTCTACAAGCATAAGTCTATGTGCCTGTGCTGGCCCCAAACATCAAAAGGACGAAAATATTGACAAGTTTTATTGCATTTCTTTTTAAAAGAAAACAAAGAACCTCTGTGAGCGGATAACGTAAGCTGTGATGACAAAAAGCGATGGGATGTCAACTTCATTTTCAAACCCGGATTTCTGAAGAAAAACTAAACATAACGCACTTTTAGTCTCTAATGTCGTTTTACCAACCACTGTGATGACGAAAACGAAAATAAAAACCTTTAACCGTGAAGGTTCAACAAAATATCACAGCAATCTTTCAACTATGATTGACAGAACGGAACGACGGAGGATTAGGACTAACCTCTACGTTTCTTCCCTCACCCACTCACCATTTCGAATTCAAAATCACAGTTGAAATAGAATTATGTTAACGCGTGTACGAGTGAAATCTGCTCACCATATTAAACACACATAGCACATAATTTATCCCAAACCATTTATTGGTCAGATAAGTTAGTTATCCAACTAACCCTTGAATATCAAACTCATGTTGAACTGCCATTGTATTTCTCATAAACTTAGGAATGGTGAGGTAGCCCAGTGGTTAAAGCGCCCAAGACCATAGTTCGATTCCCAAAATAGGTACAATGGGTGGAACGCATTCTGTGGTATCACCGATCGTGACATTGCAGGAATATGGCGTAAACGTACACTGACTCTTCTCTTCTTGAGGCAGTGAGTCATGATTGTACCGAGTTAAAAGGACAAGGGACCCTAAAAATCTTCAAAACTACTTGAACCGTACCAAGAGTTCATGCAGCGCGACATTTCGACCAACGCTTAGTCTCTGGACACATACATACGTTTGATTGTAACAAATAATCCCATTAGATTGAAAAGGAGCCCCAAGGAGACCAGAGACAGACATGCTGCGCTAGCCCTTTAGCATTGCAGAGAGGCCTTGGCTATAGGAAAAATGATATGGTTCAGGACCTGTGAGACAGTACGCGACATCCTACTCCAACGAGTGGCTGGAGATTATTTATTATTTTTGGTAAACAGATCTTTATCTATCAAAAGCAACTACCCGTATGTTAGGCGGTGCGGAAAATGGTCCTTGTTTTGGTGTAAGTGATAGTGTATCTCCATATGCTTTCTGTTACCGTGTACACAAACATGTTTTCAGTAAGGGAATAGCAGCGTGTTTTATTATGAATAAATTTAGTTTTACGCCGCACTCAACAATATGCAAGTGGTCTATAAATAATCTGGACCAAACACCCCAGTGATCAGCAGAATGAGCATCGGTGTACACAATTTGGATACGATGACACATGCCCACCAAGTCAGGGCGCCTAACCACCTAATCCCCTAAGTCGCCCCTTACAATACACATGGGTTATTGAGGACCAATTCTTTCTCGGATCTTCACTGGTATTTTATTCTGAAATTAGTTATGTTGTTTAACGCCGCAGTCTGCTAGGATCAAATCGTACATGGCACCCTGAAGTGAATAAATATGGTTTTAAGAAAATTCCAGCAACACTACTGTGGAATGGCAATCTGTGAATCTGGAGTTTAGATGTACGCCGCAATATCATGGGTGTGTAGGTAGGTGGGGGAGAGAAAGAAGTAAGGGTGCGTGTGTGTGTGGAACGACACCAGAATGGGCTTCACACATTGTACCCATCTTGGAAATCGAACCCGATCTTCAGCGTGACGAGCTAACGCTTTAGGTTCTAGGCTACCACACTGCCCCTGTATGTTAATCACTGGTAATGTGACGCTCAATACGGGCAAGATGCTTACCCACTAGCCTACCTCACCGCTCCGTATAACAACATCGCCATTGCATTTTCACTATAGTGTGTTCCATACCTTTGTTTTCAGACAAAATCCCCAGTTATTCAGCACGATGCATTAAGGGGTATTCAGACCTGTTACATGAAAGCCATTATTTATCATTCATAAGCTTCCATATCTCAATATCACTGCCTATGTCCCCTGTATAATTGGGACATGGCTAACTGAGCCTAAGAAATCACTCTTGCTCCCGAATATGTATTAATAAGATCAACACCGAAAGACGGGAGTAGGACTACTGCCTAACTAGGCGTCATGCCGATACGTTGATTAAGAGGTATGCCGACTCGTGACCCGGCTCGAGCGTCAGTGTCAGTTTCAAGTACTATCGATCTTTTTCAGCCTTCAGGGGACATTTGGCACGTTTGTTGACAAGCAGCTGTGTCCGGCACATGCATATCGATACATGTAGATTTCACGTTATTGAGTTTCTCGGGAACAATCTTACAGTGTTGACATCTAGCAATCTATGTACATACTCTGTGGACAGGCAGAATATGATTTATGTATTCATTGAACACGAGGCTGTTGCGGTGGTCATGTTTAGATTTCGTTCAGCGGAAAATGTATTTACACATTGAATTTATTGTGCTTTTGGAATAGTACTGCGAAATGATCCCGAAATATTACCGTACCAGCGCGGAAGATAGGACACTCATACTTAACATAGCTGTACCTAAGGTGAGGCTGGTGTTACCAGCATCCAGACTTTCAGCTACCGCCATCCTCGCGCAGTTTTTAAAATGCTTATTTTTCAACACACCGACATGAGAGAATTCAATCAATGTAATAGCACCAGCAGTGTTTGTCAGTGTTCTTAATACATTGGAAGCTGTCAAAACCAGCATCTGTCCAATCCGGCAAGTTATCAACACTGGCGTATAATCTCAGTCCCGTCCGTGGCTTGACATTTATCATCAGCCCTTCAATTAGGCACATTGTCTACATGTAAACCCGATTGTTGCTTCAGTCCCAATGAGTGCCGGTTTAGACAGCTTCCACTGTAATTATGTGTACACGTGGAAGACTGCTGATTCGAGGGAAACAATCGCCAAGCAGTCTCCCTGCCGCCATGCTGGGATGCAAGTAATGTACACCACCTTAGGTACAGTGATGGATATCTCAACGAAGTGATCGGTTTCTTTTGAGGTCACACAGGTCAGGGGGGATTGGGTTTAACGTTGCGTTAAATTATTACACTTGTGTTGTGTTTGTTTGATGTTCAACACCGCATTCGGCGGCATTCCAGCTATGTGACGGCAGTCTGTATAAAATCAAGTTTGGACCAGACAATCCGGTGATCAATATTACGAGCATCGATCAAGACAATTTGGATATGACGTTGTGTGTCAAGCATGTCACCGAATCTGACCACCAGATCCCGTTAGTAGCCTCCCACGAAAATCATTGGCTGTTGAAGATAAATTATAAACCAAACTTACGAAGCAACACGTGTACGCGTGCGTGTGCATGTGCGTGCACATGCTCTAATCTTGACTATTTCATCAGTGCTAGCCCATAGAAATAACCTTGCCACAGTAAAATGTAGATACGCCACCTCGACACAGTATACTGGCTCTGAGTCAACCAGTGCTTGTGTAGATCACCGACGTATTTCAACAGCCATTCTAACATTTAACCAGTCACGGGTCATCCAGCCAGCATATTAACGAGTGGTTGTTTTACTCCGTTTTCAGCAATATTCCAGCAACATCACAGAGGGAAACATCAGAAATGGGCGTCACACATTGTAACCATGGGGGGAATCGAACCAGGACCTTCGCTTGACGAGCGAACGCTTTAACCTCTAGGCTACCCATACGCCCCTTCTACCAGCACAAATAAACCGCCACACATGAACTACATCAAATCATTCTCCCATCAAGTATATCAAGCGTCGCATCAATAAAAAAATATAGTAACAAGACTATTCAGTCAACCACTCCTTAAGGTTGTCGTGTTCATACCAGCAGGTACAATTAGTTGCAGCATAGCGTTATTTAGCGTCGGGAACGACGTTCACAGCGTTGCATGTATGTTTTTCTGAACGCATTCCATACACAAAGAACAGCGATGACGCGTTAAGTGACGTCATAAATCTGGCATGCGCATTGACACAACAATACATCTACTACATTAGCTTTTTTCATTTCTTTTTGTACAGCAATGATGATGACTTAGATGTCTTAACTGACAAGTGTACAGCACTTCATCTAATAATAGCTTATGTGTACAGCAGATAGGGCGCTGGTTCGTTTTGGTTAATGTTGTTTTGCGCCTGATTCACACAGATCATCATTTTTGTCCGCTTGATAGGGAGCGGGAGAGAATTCAGCCGGGTTCCTTCTCTCGTAACGCAATATAGGCATGTTGACGACGCTCAAAAGGTAGGGGATACAGTTTACAACTGGGCAAGTTCTGTTAAACGCGCTTCGCACAATATTCCAGTTCAACTTGTCAGCTTTATATGGGAGGAAAACCCAAAGTAATATACCTCTTTGACATCAACCACTTCCACGATACGTGCATGATGTGACAGCCCCAAAAACAACCAAAACAACAACAACAACAACAACAACAACAACAACAACAACAACTAAAAAAATATTATCATATCACTGATATGTGTGGCATGTGATAAAGGATAATATATTAGATCTACAATAACTGTTTCTCGAGAAGCACGTGAGTGAGTATGAATGAGTATGTTTTTACGACGCTTGTAGTAATCAATATCACGGCGGGGAGACCAGATATGGACTTTACACGTTCTACCCATGTGGGGAATCGAACCTGGATGTTCGACGTGACGAGCAAACGCCTGAACCATTAGCCTACCCAACCGTTTCATGTATGATATTTCAGCTATTGTCGCAAAGGCCTGTAAATGATCGACTCCGAGTCACGTAAACCGAGGACTGACAGCATGAGCAAAGATCAGTGTCAGCTGGCACGAAAGTATATGACGAGCAGTGAGTGAGTTTGAGTGAGTGAGTGAGTGAGTGAGTTTAGTTTTACGCCGCGTTTAGGAATATTCCAGCAACACCAAGGCTTTGGATCGAGCAGAGTTTCACTGTCCAATCCACACTTTAGATGGGCTCGCACAATATGTACAGGTTACTAGGATCTCTTTGGGCGGAAATCCCTTAAGGCTCAATACACCAGGACTACAAATACATCACAACCGGTTCGAAAAAGAGCCGATGGGGTGGCCTTGTGGTTAAAGCGTTCGGTCGTCCGAGTTATGTGAAAGCTGTCTGTGAATAATCGGGTCTGGAGCAGATTGACCAGTGATTGACATCACGGACATCGATCAATGCAACTGAATGAGTGAGTTTAGTTTTACACCGCTTTTAGCAATATCACGGCGGGGGACACTACACATGGACTTTACACGTTGTACTAATGTGTGGAATGGAACCTGGGACTTCGGCGTGACGAACGACCGCTTTAACCACTAGGCTACCCCACCGCACCTCTATGCAACTGAAATACGATGACATACAGGGAGTCAAACACAGTCAGCGAGTCTGACCACCCGACCCTGTTACAGTCCGTACACGTGTACTATTTATATTTAAGTGGCAATTTTGTACAATAATAAAATTTGCAATTCATCGGTCCGTTTCTGACTCAAACGGACTGTAGTCTCCTTCTACAAGCAGAAGTTTATGTGCCTGTGCTGGCTCCAATCATCAAAAGGACGAAAATATTGACGTTTTATTCCATTTCTTTTAATAAAAAATAGAAAAGAAAACAAAGAACCTCTGTGAGCGGATAACGTAAGCTGTGATGACAAAAAACCAACCTACCCTGAACTGCCATTGTTTTTCTCATAAACTTAAGAATTTAAGTTGTTAAAGCCGAAGCCAGTGGCTAAAGCGCCGAAGACCCAGGTTCGATTCCCCATATGGGTACAATATGTGAAGCTGGTGTTCCGAGCCATGATATTGCTGGAATATTGCAAAAAGCTGCGTAAAACTACACTCACTCACTCACTCAACATCACTGCAACGACTATCACGTCGTTGTTAGTGATCGCTATATATCTGGAAGGCCTGCACAGATGGGTCTCCCAAATTCTGACAATGCAGATTTCAGTTTCAAATATTGCCGTGTTATCTTTCTCAGGGTCGGTGTCGAGTAAGTCGTCTTTTCTGCTAAACGGTAAATACACGGATCATACATCAAAGTCACGTACACGCTGCTCAACTGACACATAGACAGTAAAGTTATCACCCTGTATCAAGGTTCCAGTGAAAGCAAGTGTGAAGTTTACTGTCTGTAAATTGCGTAATTGAGTACAAAGTCAATATTAACTGAATACATATACCAAAGGGCAACGTTGACAGGTTATCGTGGCTATAAAACGGATTAAAACAGGAGTTACCTTACTTACTTAGTATGGTTTCATGCCATTTTTACCAATATTCCTGCGGGGAACTCGTGTTACACAAAGCGTGCCTTCAGGAAAGATTGAGTGACTCAATGTATGAGAGAGTGAGTGAGTGCAATGTGGGAGGATATGGCCACTTAATAAAAAATCCCTCGACATTTTAACTGAAACTCATGGCATGGTGTTGGAAAATCGAATATCATCATCTCATATTCACATCCGTGATCGTCATCTCAGCGAAAAATCTTCCATGTGTATCAAGCGAAGGTACAAATAAATATATGAATATATAAATGGGAATACGTGACAATTATTTGATTTTTTCTAGCATTTTCTCATCGTATCTTCCTGCATATCGAGTAGGAGATCCAATTCATCTTCTATCTTCACACTACACCAACAAGCGCACCACGTCCACCACCTTCTTCTGTACACATCACCTGACCTCCACGACTCCTGACCTCAGCGATGACCTGAAGCTGACCACATCTTAAACACGACTGTTTGACAGTCTTGACTGATGGGCCTAGCCTGATAATTAATCCTAAAATACTTCAGGAGTAAGAATTGGCAAACATTCTTTGAACCATTTACACTTGGCGACTTTGAGCGTCAGATTACTGAAGGTGGGTGAGTGGCCCTGAATCATGGAGGTCGACGCTGGGTCGGGTTCGAACCTGAACATATCAACCACTGTGCTCCTTTCCAACACTCCTTTCATCCGATACATGCTATTCGATTTGGTATCTTAATATAACAGTTCTTCTAACATTTAAGCTATTACAGGGATGATTTTGCTGAAATAATCCGCGAGTCAGTCAGTGAGTTTAGTTTTACGCCGCACTCAGCAATATTCCAGCTATATGGCGACGGTCTGTAAATAATCGAGTCTGGACCAGACAATCCAATGACCAACAACATGAGCATCGATCTCCGCAACTGGGAACCGATGACATGTGTCAACCAAGTCAGCGGGCCTGATCACCCGATCCCGTTTGTCTTACGACAAGCATAGTCGCCTTTTACAGCAAGCATGGGTTGCTGAAGGCCTATTCTACCCCGGGTAGACCTTCTCGGGTCTTTTGCTGAAATAAATGGTATCAAGTCCCATATAGACCGAAAAGGTGTAACAAAAAAATACCCAAGTTAGATCGTGATTAAACCCATGAAGATCAAAACATCGGATTTCATGTATGTATATACTTTTCCTATGAAAACGAGGCATTGTTGTTAACAACCTCAATGTCAGCTATATGATTCAGTCAATTATGGTTGGTCACGTTTGCTAGTCGGCACATAAACACACTACACTATTCTACTCAAACGAAGTTAGGGACAGTCGGATTCTGTCACATTAACGCCAGCTGTCTCGACGTGTACTATCTAAACGAAGAAAATGATCAACAGGTTCTTCACGTGTTGTTTATATCACTTTAGCTGATGTGTCACATCATATCTTATCAACCGTGGTGATATGAAAGGAATTAGGTGACCCTTAACTTCTGTTGATCAGTGTAATTACTGCCTTGGTTCGACAGTGGCACAGAGATACGACACTTGCACATTAAACCGTATACAACACTCAGTCTACCAAACCACGTTAAGGTTCATCCCGTTCCCCCATTCCCAAATAACATTTATGTATTGATATATACTACAGTTCTTAACTAAACCTAACACAGTAATTTCTAGAGGACTCACAAAAATAACTTGAAGCCCCCAAAATAGGGTTGAACCACTTAGTATTGCCTCTGTTTATCTATGAAGTTCAAAGTACACACATTGAACTTTTTTTTTCAAAACGTCCCAGTTTTCAATTCGTTTTATCTCGAACATACCAAAATAAAATTCTCACAAAGCTTCCTGTTACCTTTATGATGATGATGGTGGTGGTGATGGACGGCCGAGTGTAACATGGACGAAAACTTGTTGGTCAACTTGACCGGTGAACTGATGGTGACCATGGCGGTGTTTTTCGACTGACTCCCACAAGTAAAAATATCCGATAGTAAGTTAGGCGCTGGAAGCTTGGGTCGTACTAGCTGGCTGGTGTAAACACAAGTGTGACCAGGGACAGATTCTGGAGCATGTGATAAGCGAGTCCGTCCTGCTTATTTCGTGCTCAGGTCGCCGAACCGTTGCGAATAGGTACGCAGTTCGCCCAACAGGGTGACGCTAGCCAGAGTCCTATGTAAACAAATTGCTGATTGACTGGGACTGTCGGTAGAGTCTCACCAGGCTTGGAGGGACAGTATCCTATTCTACTGGGACTTCCTGTTGCCGGTTTGACAGTAGGATGGAGTGACATTCACAAACGTTGATTTTTCACTCTTATTCTTTCTGGGAAATGAAGGGGCGGGGTTAGTGGTTAAAGTGCTCGCTTGTCACGCCGAAAATCCGGGTTAATTTCTCCACATGGGCACAGTGCGAAGCCCATTTCTGGTGTTCTGGTGTGTTGAATATTGTTAAAAACGCAAAATTAAACTTACGCTCTCCTTGGGTAATTAACGGGTGGCGGAGTAGCCAAGTGGCTAAAGTGCTCGCTCATCACGCTCTAGACCCGGGTTCAATTGCCCAGATGGGTACCGTGAAACCCATACATTTGCTTAAATCCCTGTATTCGGCCCCAGTGTCAATAAAAAGACGTTATGTCATGTACATTCATACAGCATAATTGTAACAAGTGTGCTCTCTTTGTGGTGGTGCTTTGAGTGTCATCGATAATAATAATGTAATAATGGTTATTAGTAAAGCGCCTGTATTCACGCACACGTGCCTACTAGGTACTGAGACATTATTACGTCAGTGACTTCATGATGACTGTTACCAGTCACGTGACTTATCCCACCAAGTACCCATTCACTGCTGGCTGAACAGAGGTTTAGGAACAAGCGCACTTGGTGAAACCACATGCGTCTCTTGTGGGGCAGGACTGACGTCTCAGAAACACTCAGGAATCAAGCTGCCAAACATGGTCCCCATCCAAAGATTCCGTGACCAACGTTGCTTGGCTTCAACTGATTTGTCACCTCGGCTCCGTGCACAGGACCTCACACCACCGCATAATAACTGGGCCAGTAAAGGACATTACATGAATAAATAGTGTGAAATGTGGGTTCGAGTCCCGCATGATACTCCCAAACAAAAACATGTTACAAAGTAATGATCGTTCCTAAATTTGTTGGGGCTATGGGCAGCCTAGTAGTTAAAGCATTTGCTTGTTACGCCGAAGACCTAGGTTCGAATCCCCACATGGGTACAATATGTGAAGCCCATTCCTGGTGTCCCCCGCCATGATATTGCTGAAATTATTGCTATAAGTTGCGTAAAACCAAACTCAGTCAGTCAGTCTAAAATTTTCTTGCTGCCCGTATTTTGGTATCCTTGACAAATACCCGCTTCTTTCCCGAGAGGACACTTGAAAGCACAAATGCATACAAAGTCAGATGAAAAATTCAGGTGAAAGTGGATGTACTGAAATGACGAGCTGGTGGAAAAAAGGAACATAAAATTTAATTTTTGCATGATTACCCCCAATGGAAATAAAACCCTCAGTACGTGTCTGAAACCAGTAAAACGAAACTAAGTTAGTGAAAACCAATCTACCTTCTTGTCAGTAAAACAAGGTCATTTGAAGGACAGATGCGTGTAATTGAGATCTGGTATGTCCCGTGGTGTAACAGTATACGTCTTCGTTGCGAAGACCAACACAATACGGAACTAAGTTTCAAATTTCTATACGAGGCTCTTCTCTGGAGCCCCAAACTCGAACCTCTTCCTCTCGTTTTCTCAGTCTCTATCACAATCCTGATCAGTTGCAAGGGTGCACGCACGCACGCACACAGCTGGTTTGAGATTTAGCTGACTGTGTACCGTCTAGCCTCGGCGGCGGCCATCTTTGCTTTTGTCAACCACTTATTTACTTGACACATAGACTACCGTGTTTGTTTGTGTGACCTCATTAACTTCAAGATTCGTACTAATACCTATCATTACCAGCGAGACCTTGACAAAACGACCCCACTAAATACATACTGCGGTTCCATGAGCAGTTCCCTCTCGTCGTGGTTGCGCAGTAGGTGATTCTCAGTGCCCAAGAACTGCGCAGGTGTCACGTGACGAGAAGAATGACAAAACAGTCAGAGATGTTTATTTATATGCATGGCACGACGCAGAATCTGGGTGATATCTTAAACACAGCCAGTGCAAGTCAGTGACAGCATGTAGGCCTTAGGTATCACGGTGAGCGTGAGGATAGTAGGTAGGCACTGATTAACATGTCGGGGACACAGGCAACGAGACACCTTTCACAAAGTATATGATAACACCTTTTCAAGTAACCGCTATGGTAATCACTGGTTGCATAAGCAGTGTGATAATCATTGCCATCAATACCATTGTGATAATCATTGTTATCATTACTATTCTGACAATCGCTGTCACCAATGCACAAGCATCGATCTACGCAAATGGCTCACGATGACATGGGTCAACAAAGTCAGAGTGTCTTACAAGTGACCACCATATTCCGTCACTCGTCTCTACCGACAAACATGGCTTACTGAACACCGATTCCGATCTTCACCTGTGCCCATGTATGTATATTTTCTTTCTGTCGTAGTATAGTTCAACTCATCTATATTTGATGGACCGAAGAGTGAAATAGTTGACTATCACGCCGGTCTTAGCAATATTTCAACAATATCTTCAGAAATGGGCTTCATACATTGTGGGGAATTGAACCCAGGTCATCGAGCGAACGCCTTAACGTCTAGGCCACCCTTCCGCCCTTTCCATCAAACTGTATGTGCACGTAAGGCTCAGGTCAGCTGTTTTTGATGGCGTTTGTTTTGATGACCCTATCATGTAACACTTCATCCAGGCAGGATAGCGACACAAGAGAGGCCAGCTGTGAACTACAGGTGACTGCATTAGCCTTAATTCCAAACGCTAGGGCCCTCGAGCGCGCAAAGGCGATTACATACTTATATATCATACCTCGATGATCTCGTGCTTAAACAACTGACCCTTGAAATAGCCTCGAAAAGGGGAGAAATTCCACCAATTACACAGACATTGTGATCATGTTGCCAGTGACAACCGCATGCCTGATTGTTGTGTGAGGTTAATCCTCGACATCAGATATGTTTGTATCGTGTGTCAGAGAGCCTGTGTGTTATACTGTAGTGTCAACAATATGCATCGTAAATGCACCCATTTTCCATCAATTGTTGTAAAATAGCAATAAAGCTGGATCAGGGATGTTCTGCCTGTTTAAAATTCTTCCGCAAAAAATCTTTTATAGCGTTTCAATAAAAATTAAATTACATATTCACAACAAATGAATCATGAATCCTGTGTCCTGAATCAGTTACAGACCCGTTTAGTGTAAGTATATTTGCACTTTATGAAATACCGCGACGTAACTGAAATATTGCTGAATGCGGCGTAAAACTAAACTCACCCAAACTAAAACCTTAGGAAATACGCCCGTCTTCATGCATGTAATTATGCATTTGCCATTCACAAATATATATGATGAAAATTAAACATGCATATAATTCAGTTGTCTACATCGCTTGTGACACGCTTCCGCGTGGTCTATGAATAATGTCTGCCGCTTCAGAAGATCCTGGACCCCACCGCCAGTAAAAGCGTGTGACCCCCAACACTGAGTCATCAGGACAGGAACCAGTCACTACGATAAGTGTGGTGGAGGATGGACCGAGAATTCGGCGATATCCACGTACGTGACTTAGTCGGGTCCACTCGACTTGTTCCGCTGCCTGCATACATCCGCGAGCAGCAATGACCTAGAGATACTTCGTGAATTCACGGTAAACAGCGAGATCCAAAGGCATATAGTTCGCATGGCAGAGCAACTGGTACTGACTCACTGAGGGTGGTGTTACGCCACTTTGAGCAATATTCCAGCAATATCACGACGGGGGACACCAGAAATAGGCTTCACACATTGAACCATGTGGGGAATCGAGCCGAGATCTTCGGCGTGACGAGCGAACGCTTTAACCACTAGACTACCTCACCGCTCTCTGCTGGTTTTGAAGACAGATTATTCTGTGATAGGCAGAAGTAAGTAATAACCTTTGAGTGAAAGGGAAACGGGAACAGTTGAAATAGGTTTATAAGAATCGTATGGCTGGCGTTGTGTCACGTGACAGTCACATGCCCAAAAGTACTTCCAATGTGGATTACTGCTAGGCCCAATAACGGTTACACTTGAATGGCGAAGCGTGCCATAAGGTTTAAAGGATTCGGAACGAGGCACGACTTGACCGAGGAGTAGACAAATCCACATGAAACATCATGTAAAAGAAATGGACTACCAGGGGCGTATGTATGGAAAGTATGGAAAAGTCTGAGCTTACACGTATTTCTTGCAGTGAAAGCCCTCACTACTATCTAAATACAAAGCTTGCAACGTATGGGGCACACACACACACACACACACACACACACACACACACACACACACACACACACACACACACACACACATATGGACTTGCTACGCACCTGGCTATATGCATTGTACCCAGGAATTGTACCCATGTATTCAAACCCAGGGCAGGATATCCTAACATTTTCGTGAACACCTGTTTGATAGTGATTCACGCCCATGCATACTATGTTACGGTGTCGACCTGGGTAGATCCGGGGTAGAATTGATCTTCAGCATCCCATGCTTGCCACAAAAGGCGACTGGTTGTCGTATGAGGCGACTATCGGGATCGGGTGGTCAGACTCGGTGACTTGGTCGACACGATCGCGTCATAGTTTCCCAATTGCGCAGATCGATGCTCATGCCGTGGATCACTGGATTGTCTGGTCCAGACAGCTGCCATATAGCGGAAATATTCCCGGGTACGGCGTAAAACTATACTCTCTTCTGATGTCAATCACTTGATTGTCTGGTCCAGACATTGTTTATAGACCGCGTCGTACTGGCTTATTACTGCCCTTTGCGGCATTAAACATACACATGAAATAGTGAGAATTGTACAATCGACTTTTGACAATCTAGATCTCTTACGAACGTGAAAAGTATTTCGTCTTTTCTAGTATATCTATTTGTCGGGCTCATTCTGTGCGCTCTACCAACTAATAAATGAAGCCGAGAAAAGCAAATACGAGTTATGTCCCTTTACAAATGATTTTGAGAGTCTCAGCTGCAGCTCGTTCCATTCTGTAGTAATTACGAGGCAACTCACAATGTCGTTCTCTTTAATTCTACGTAGTCCATTCTGAGTATAATAATAATCTGTCGTCATTCATGGGTACCAACATTATTATAAGGAATACCAACAACCCAGCATCAAGCGTCTTCAATATTTTGCACCCGCGAAGACTTAATCTTCAGCAGGCAATGGTTGTGATTGGAGGCGACTAACGGTATTAGCTGACTGGACTCTATTATTTACATATGTACATAAAGCTGGAAAAGGAAAGATAACAAAACAAATCTAGAACAATAAACAACGAAACAAAACAAAAACAAGCAAAAGAACACACACACCCCCCAAAAAAACCCCAAAAAACAAAAAAAACCCCAAAAAACAATAAAAAAACAACCCCCCCCCCAAAAAAAAAAAAAAAAAAAAAAACCAAAAAAAAACCCCAAACAAATATCAAAAACCCAAAAACCCAAAACAAACATGAAAAACAACACAAAAAAACCCACAGAAAGCCCAACAAGCAAAACAACTGTATACACCCGATTATAATCATACACACGTTTCAAGCCTATGGAAAAACCTACACAAGGCCACATACATCACATAAAATCGATGCGGTACTTTAGGAGCTCTATGACCTGTCTGATTGCACGCCGTCTTGCCTCGACGCCGGCAATCTTTGATATTTGTTCCAGCTATTTGTTTTTCTGCCACAGACTCGAAGATTGGTACTGTTACCTGAGGCTAAGTTTTCAGAATGGCGGCTTTGTACGCCGTCATCAGTACTAGATATATGACGGTGTCCTGCATGCAAGTTATCGAGTCAGACAACCAGTGATTGATATTACGAGCCGGCGGGTTACTATGAAACCCGATCGATACAGCCACAGAGCCACCCAATCCACTTAGTCTCCCCTTGGATCAGTGACTATAGTGTGGATATCCGCCCCAACCCTGTTTTGTGAGGTGAGGTACTTTGGGTTAAAACGGTCGCTGACACGTAAAACAATACTCACTATAAACCTGAATCAATCACCATGGTGATGAACTAATCGCCTGATACTGCGACAGCCCTGACCGTGGCGTAAAACTACATACACCATCTCAACCACTCACGCTCCATGAGAAACGCAACATACAGCCGCCAGCATAATGGAACCGACATTTTATGATACAATCTTAAAGACCGGTACTTTTGAATGACATTTCTAAATCGAATTTACGCTCTTTCAGCAATAATGTCTCGAAAGCACAAAGGCACGTACATCCAGACAAAAGTCAATAAAATCCGAAAACAGCAATCACTAACAGTCAGAAGATGCGAGTTCTTCATATCTTTCATTCATAACCCACATGATCAATAGAGGTCACTGCCTTTCGTCTGCACCAGAGCTCACAACGAACCACGAGACTGACGGTGATGTGATCTATTTTAGATTGCTATCATGCAGAATTGATGAACCAGGGCTAGTCCTAACTACAGGAAACGTTATCGTTTTACTTCCGTCTCCATCCCTCCTCCGCAACCCTCACTTCACTGATTGCCAGAGGAGAGCCCCGTAAGGGGACGGGAATTGATTTTCAAGCATTCCGTTAGATTCTTTTGGATTCTATGAAATTTTGAAGGAGATTACGAATGAGATATGATGACATGAGGCTCACGTTTCGTTCACAACGTGCACGTGTGGGTATTTGTACTGGCGAGGTTTTACATGTGCTCCCAAAGGCTTGATTTATCCCCCTTGTGTGGAGTACCAGTACCTTCCTAAAATGTCCTTTTATATGCGTCTGGATATGGTGGAAATATTCGCGTGTTTCTTGTTTAACGTAAACGGAAAATCAAGTGATCAACAGCATGAGCATGGATCTACACAGCTGGGACATGATGACTTGTCAACCAGGTCAGCGAGCCTGACCGCCCGATCGAAGCACGGGTTGCTGAAGACCTTCAAGGGCACGCCTGAAATAATGCTGGTGCGATTGTACACTTTTGACTCACTCACTCACTCTTTTTTATGATGTGATCGGGGATCGAACCACCGACCTTTCACTGGCCAGAGGACATTATCTGCAGAGCCACGGAGGTGGTGAAGCGATTACCGTTTCAGCGTTTTAATAGCGTCCTGAAGTCACAAGATAAACCAGTTTCATTTTATTCGTCGTTTCACTATGTTCCACCTCCATCGGGGTGGTGGGGTAGCCTTGTGGTTAAGTTGTCCGCTCCTCTCGCCGAAGACCGGGGTTCGGTTCGATTACCCACATGGGTACACTGAGTGAAGCGCATTTCTGGTGTCCCCCGCCGTGATACTGCTCTTATATCGCTAAAAGTGGCGTAGGACTATTCTACCTAACCCCAGCTATATCACTGCATCTTGACCGGAAACCTAGTGAGTGATGTTATGAGCACCGTCATGGCACGAAGACACGCCGTCAACCAAGTCGCTCTCCACAGAGTTCCCTCGTATGATAGTCATAGGAATGTTACATATTGTGTGGCACATTCTCTATCCAGAAGTATATACTCGTCCAATATGGGAGAAAAGAAAACACAAGACTGACTGTGATATGTGACGTCACTCGGAAGATGATGCTGACCCAAATGAACTCTGGGTAGGGGAGCGATTGTTTGACGACGACGGAGACATATTTATATATTAATCTTTGCTTTAGTCAACACTGGCTTCTGACTTAATCATGCTAGCATTCTGCAATTCATCCGCATGGTAAACACACGAGCTTTCTTTATCAATTTGTCTTTAATGAAAAATTAATAGCTGGAGGTGGTTTACTCTGCGCACCGCTTGCGGTGTCAGCCTTGCTGTGCGGAGCTTGCATATCGGTTTGAACATGGATTAGGGCATAACCTAAAGGTGTGACGTAACATGCACATAATTTAATATACAATTTGCATATATATGGAAACTTTACAAAGTTAATCGATTTCAGCTTATTGCAGGGAATCAAATTCGGTCCATTCTACGTATGTTTGTGAAATGTGTCCAATGAATTTGATCATAAAAATACACTTCAGTGAGTCCTGTGACTGAGAATGTGACATTGTGAACAGAGAGAGTTACGTCAAGTTCTGTTTAAGAACGAAAGCGAACATTAGCAAGAATATTCTCTCTCTCAATGAACAATTCTATATGTCATCGATCTCATTTCATATACCATCTGCAGAATGTGATTACTTCATAAGACAATAGTTGACTAATCACTTTCTATTTTTATGCTGCAGCTACAGAAATATCCAGACTTAAAACTTCAATTTCTACAAGATCGGTTTCGTTGCCGGATGAACATGATTCAGTTTGAATCTGTAGCGATACCGGTAGATTCAGATTAAAAGACAAAAATAGATACGGAACAGCGAGAGGGTATGGTTTTATGTCGTTTTAAGCAATAATCCAGCAATATCGCCTGAAGTGGGCTTTACCCATTGTATTCACTGTGTTGCAGTGCGTAGTAGAATCCCTTCCTCCTCGTTAGGGATCGAAATATCGCTGCGAGGAGCTTGTGGAAATCTGCCCAACAAATTGATCAATGACATCCGTTTCTTCGGTGTGTTAAATCAAACGAACTGTATATTCATATTCTTGACTGAAAAGGTCGAAGGTTGTTCTGAAAACTGCAAAACAAAACGCGAGGTGTAACGTGAAGGTATTTCACTCAAATCTCAAGAACGCTAACGCTGGAGATAGACACTGAGAAATTAATAGGTTTTACGTAGCTTTTCAACTTGTCCAAAACTGCAACAATTACGAAAGTAATATTCCAACATTCATGAACACCAGACATTAGGTCACTCGAGTCTCAGGGTGACACGCCAAGCTAACTACTTAAAGGAAACCATTAAGCAATGCCCAAAGACTGGAGGGTCTACAGAACCACGTGGCCTTACCATGCCAAAGAATTTCTACACACTGCGCTTGTGTTATAACTACATGCTAAGACCACTGGTGAATATCCGGGTTTGGTCCTCAGTAAACCATGTTTGTCGTTAGAGGCGCCTAACGGGATTGAGTGGTCAGGCTCGTTGACATGGTTGACACGTCATCGTTTTCCAGTTGCTTATATCGATGCTCATGCTGTTGATCATTGGATTGTCTCACCCGGACTCGATTACTTACAGACCGCCGCCATATAGCTGGAATATTGCCGAGTGGGGCGTTAAACAACAAACAGACATGCTGGACTAATGGGTAGTATAATCCATGACACATGACGGTATCACTGCAATACAAGCCTGGAGAACCATCGCTGGAGTGACCGCTCGCTTCTTATTTCAACTATTGACCCTCAGATCTCCGGAGATGTCCCCGGTATCAAATTCATCCGACCTACTGTCCACGGCACTCCTTCATGAATATTGAAAGTCCAATATGCTTGGCACTTAGGCTAAGAAATTGAAAAACTAAATGCTAACAGCGAAAAAGCAGTCTCTTTTGAGGCATCTTTGAACATATTTTACAGCAAATAAGTTCAATCACAGTGAAGTAACAGACATGACTGAGGATATAGGATCAAACACGGGCTAGTCACCCCAGTCATCGATTTCCCCCACAGTGTCTGAGGTCTATTATAGATGAAAAGCGGCATACTGACTCGAGGGGTAGCGCATTGTAGTACATGCCTCGATAGCCCATCGCGCAGTCGTCTTTTCCATTATATATCCTTGACCGATCAGAATGAGCGTGTAGTCTTCCTTATGGATGGAGAGAGAGAGAGAGAGAGAGAGAGAGAGAGAGAGAGAGAGAGAGAGAGAGAGAGAGAGAGAGAGAGAGAGAGAGAGAGAGAGAGAGCAGCACAGGGGAAAAGATTGTCATGGGCTTAAGGAGTGGGTATGGTTGGAGTGAGTTTAGTTCTACGCCGCACTCAGCATTTTTGCAATTTTTGGGGTGGCGGTCAGTAAATAATCAAGAGTGGATCAGGCATTCGTGTGATCAACAGGATGAGAATCGATTTACATATCTGGGATACGATGACATGTGTCAACGAAGTCAGCGAGCCTGACCACTCGATCTCGTTAGTTGCCTCTTACTACAAGCGTGGGATGTTAAAGACCGGACCGCCACCGGATGGAAGTGGTTGGAGATTCAACTGGAAATCTCTAGTTTTAACTCAAAATAACTAATAGACGAAAATACCCAAAGAAACCGCAAGACACGCAGAAAACATACACACTTCAGAAAACACCCCCCGAAAATAAAACAAAGTACCCCCCCCCGAAAAAAACCCCAAACAAACAAACAACAAACAAATAAAACAAAAACAAAACAAAACAAATAAACCCCAAAAAGCCAAAAAAAAAACACAAGTAAAAAAACACACAAAACAAACAAAAAACAAAAAACACACACACACACACAAACCCATAAAAAAACAAACAAACAAAAAAAACCCCAACCTAACATAAAATAAATAAATAAAATAAATAAACAAGTATATTAATAAATATAAAGATAGTGAAAAAAGACAAAGAACAAAACTACACCAACCATATCGAATAACCAATTCTTGTTGATTTCATTTGTACCGCGATCAAACACGAAAGTTGCTTTTCTTTTGGGGTGGTGGTGGGACATCACAATGATCAAAGGGCGGAGTTCGATTCCCCACAAGGGTACTGAGCCAGTACAGTTTATGAAGCCCATTTCTGATGTCCCCCGTGATATTAGTGGAATATTGCTAAAAGCGGCGTATAACACAAATTACTCACTCACCCACCCGCCGTGACGAAAATCTTTCGCCGATCATGCGTTTCTTCAAGATTACTTAATCACATCCGAGAACATATGTACGTCATATTATCGAACACACATAACATCTTCTACTCCCAAAGCCAAGAATAGACACCATACCCATCGTAACAGTGGGTGAAATCTGTTTTACCATATGCATGGAATTAGATCTGTGAGGTTTTTTTATTGATTCAAGTCAGGGACTGGAATGAAAATCCAAGTTACTGTTTGTGCATTTCAGTAATTATGTAATCAGTGGAGATGCGTTGGCGATACGACAAAAATAAGTTCGTAAGTCAATATTCTCAGATTAATGTCACGGCGACTTGATGAAATTGACAATGAAATTAACCAGATCTGTGTCAATGTCACCTCGTTCCCGCCCACTCACCTCTGATATCAACAACTCCCAGACAGACCCTCCTGCTCACTTGTCAATAAGAGGAAGTGGAGACGACTTCGGTAATTACGTATTTCCAGGAACCGTTGTTGAGAGTATTCTTGAATTACTTTTGCCCGGTGCACCAATTACATCTCAAGAAATTATGTGCAAAAACGTTGCAAGTAAGCAGCAATATTTCAGTGGTGAAAGGATTTCTGTAAACGGTATGTGAATCGTTTTGTGTGCTACACTCAGCAATGTCTTTCCTGTGTCATAGTTCGTATGAACAAGTGAATGTTGTTTTGTGCTACGAACAACGAATTAACCATATCAGCTGTAGACCAACTAAGCACACAAAATTTATAAAATTAGTAACAGTATCAATTTCGGTTACCAGCCGAAAACATTCGCATTAAAACTAAAAGTTCTAAAACAAAACATGGATACAAATGTCCCTTACGAAAAAACAACATATTTTGTTGGCCTCATATTTAGCAACCACTAAAGACAGGTACACACTATATTGTGGCAGGCAATGCGTGTTCGACTCTGAACGAGACAAACCAGTCTCCGAATGAATGCTTAACGATCACCAGCCTTCTTTGTGGACGTTAAGACCAAGCATGGGGTACTGAGACCACAGGAACGACAGTAAAGAGTCGAGCTTTACAGGTCATGAACAAAAGAGAGCTTGCTGACCTTACGAATGTGTCGTTTGTCTGCAGTATTCCGGATATATGACGGCTGTCTGTAAATAATCGAGTCTGGACCAGGCAATCCAGTGATTACAAGCACAAGCATGAATCTACCAAGCACGTATGTTCACTGGTGAGCTAGCGAATGTAGCGCAGAGCCGTTGTCAGTAATATGCATAAGACAAGTAGGGTATCAGGTCACCTAGTGGATGAAAGCATGAGAACCAGTCAAAGTTCTAGTCAGTCAGATGAACAGTTGTCCGCATTTTGTATCACGAGGTACTGTAGTGAGTGAGTTTAGCTTTACGCCGCGTTTAGAAATATGCCAGCCATATCAAGGCGGGGACACCAACAATGGGCGTTACACATTTTACCCATGTGGGGAATAGAACCCGGGTCTTTGGCGTGAGTTGATCACTGGATTGTCTGGTCCAGACTGATTATTTACAGACCACCGCCATTTAGCTGGAATAGTGCGTAAAACTAAACACATTCACTCACTTTGGCGTGACGAGCGAACACCTTCACCACTAGTGCCCTAATGTTAAGAGAACATGTTAGTGATAACACTTACAAATACACAAATACATACTCCACTGTAACATTATTGGTTATGTTGCAGCGTTGTGATCCGTTAGGATAACAGGATAGGATAAGTTAGTGAATAGTTTATGCAGGTATCATATACAGCAATATCACGACATGGTATACCAGAAATGGGCTTCATATTGAACCCATGTGGGGAATCGAACCCAGGTCTTCGGAGCGAACACTTTAGCCACTAGGCCCGGGTTAGAATGACGGCATATCACTTTAATTATTCACTGTTCTATACAGCTCTAGGCGTCCTTATGATAAGAACTGGGGTGAGTGAATTGGAACGGTCCTATACTCTTCAGCGCAGGAGCTGTACCGTGCCTGAATACACAGGACCTGATAATCCGGTGGTTGATAAAAAGAGCATCAAATCCGACTTGGCAGACCTTCAGTCATATTTTTTTTTCAATCCAATGAAAACAGTGACTAATTTTAGCTCCGAACTACCAAACAACACACAGCCAGCAAATCAAGTATTTAATCAATAACATCCATTGAACTAACCTATTATCATACAGCATGAATAGTTACCGGTCTCCTGAACAAAGAGTCGCTGTTCTCTCACTGATTCGTTTATTAGGCACCGGGGCGATGGGGTAGCCTAGTGGTTTAGCGTTCGCTCGTCACGCAGAAGACTTAGGTTCGAGTCCCCACATGGGTACAATGTGTAAAGCCCATTTGTGGTATCCCCCGCCCTGATATTGCTGGAATATTGCTATAAGAGTGGTGTAGCATTAAACTCATGCATCCAGCACACTTTTTTATCGAGTAACAATGATTGTAGATCGGAAATAATAACCATATATCATACATACCATTGATATGATACTCACATACATATCAGTAAGATGAGTAATTTTTTCACATGAATAGAGCCGTCGTAGAGACAATAAGAAGATGGTGTTAAAAACCAGATACGTAGAACGGCCCCCGTCGGGCTGATATGGCTTTTGCATGGGCGATCAATATTGCCCTGAGTGGTAATAAATTGGAGTTGCGTCCCTTTGCTGGTCGTCTGCTCGTCTGCTCTGATGGCGTGTGCGTGACAAGGTCTCGCAAACAAGGTGGAAATGTGTTGCATTCCCTTGCTCAAAGATTCATTTAATTATCTGATGTTATGGTGTGTGATAAAGATATCAGCTCTTGACCCCATACGAAACGGACAGAAGGTTGTCGGGTTGATGTCGAGTGTGATATATAAGCATGATAAACAATAAGCCTTAAGCACTAATCGGAGGTACGCACTGTTCGAAGGCACGAGGCAGGGGGTAGCCGAGTGGATGAAGCGTTCGCTTGTCACGCCGAAGGCCCGGGTTGGATTCATCACATGGGTACAATGTGTGAAGTTCTTTTTTGGTGTCCCCCGCCGTGATATTTCTGGAACCCAACTCACTCACAGACTCACTCACTCCGGAGGCACATAGCCATGGCCAGCTCACACGTTCTTATCACACAAGCATACATGTTTCATGGTGACAGATGACGAGTTATTATCATGGCGAATCACACAAGAAGATCCGGGTTAGAATTGGCCTTCAGTAGCTCATGCTTGTCATAAGCGATCGGGTGGTCAGACTCCCTTTGTTGAACCTTGTCAGTGGCTATTGTCACTGATGCCATTTGCGCACCTCAGTGCTGACTGTCAGTCAATGGCTGTCCGGTCCAGGCTCGATTAGCCTACCTGTAGACCGTTGGGATATTGTTGACAGCGGCAACAAACAACAACAAACCAAGCATTCAGTCCTAAGGTGTTTGAATCCTGAATTTGTTGGACGCTACAGTGAAGATTAGAGGTCAAGTAGTCCAAGGTGTCGCAAATTTCCGACAGGCACTAACTCGACTCCAAAATTAGACTAACAGCTAGTCTCTGAAATGAACAATTTTTACTGAAAAACGTTCATAGTGAAAAAAAAATAATGAAATGGAGCCCTAAGACTTTCTTCATTTTCAGAAGCTATGAAAATCTAGACTTGCCACATTTTCTAGACTTGCATGGGCTTTCTTGGATATATAAACTTCAGGGTCTGTATGACAGATTACTCCAAAATAAGCGCTGATATTTATCCTCACTTCCTCCCCACAATCCCAAATAACTAAATTTCACCCCATTAAGTGAACTCAAATGCCATCACTTTTCCTTCTCATTAATTCCCCGTGATATGGCCGAAAGATATTTACCAAGGGTAAAAATACCTACTATCACAACTGAAATTTCCTGATACTTCAAAGGGAGACAACTCACACATGCGCGTTTACGTGCCATACATCATCTGAACAATTAATATATTTCCGATATATACTCCAGACTACAACTTGCCATTTTCTCATCAGGCAACCATACTCAGAGAATTTCTGAGTGCAGCAACTGACAGTTGTCATTAAGGAATACGATCCGCCATATTGGCGTGACTGATATTGATTATCGTGTACATAGCACAGTTGTAATGTCAATCATCCGCTAGGGAGCGAGAGGAAACTAGACACCAATTGCTGAATGTGTTTTGCACCTAAAAATGTAAAGGTGCGTCTAAACACTGATATTATTTCTTGTTTATCAATGCAAGCACTTTCTTAACATGGTTAAAAGAAAAGTGGTATAAATTCATAAACAAGGATAAATCTTGCGAACATAACGTAAGAATAATCAGTCTTTAATAATCTTTGGTGTATAATATTATTTCGTGAGTGAGTGAGTGAGTGAGTGTGTTTAGCCTAGTTTTACGCCACTGATAACAATATTCCAGCAATATCACGACGGGGATTACCAGCAAAGCGCTTAACGCATTGCATATATGTGGGAAAATGAACCCGAGTTTTCGGCGTGGCGGACGAACGCTTTAACCATTAGGCTTCCTCACCGTCCCATATCGGTGTATGGCCAACTTAATCACCCAGTTTTACAGAAAATATGATTCGGACAGTAGTTGTGTTTATTATTATATTAATTCAATTCATTAATTTAATCCCTTGAGAATCTGGATCTAGTTTGTCTTTACTAACCATGCTTGTCTTAAGAGGCAACGAATGGGATTGGGTTGTCGGGCTCGCTGACTTGGTTGACGCTGACTTGCGTAGATCGGTGCTCATACTATCAATCACTGGATTACAGACGCGATTATATACTGAATGGGTTCCTGACTGTTGAACCAAATTCCCTTTAACACCAACGAGTACCCTAAATTGGCATGTCATAGCTTGGTCAAAGTTTGAAAGTGAACTCACACATTATGTTACACTGCATCAGTTTGATGACATTCATGGTGGTAATCTTCATCACACAGACTCGTTCTCTTCATCACTCTGGATAAACAGTAATAATTAATAATTCGTGTTCACACATTGCTCACCGTTATGACGTTTGACGTCACAGACGTATTTATTTTAGCCGCCAGTCTGATGGGTGTACCTTTGCCATTTATGTCGCACCAGAAAATGGATTTATGTAAAAGCGGCTTGGGGGCGGTTGACAGGAGCACTCTCTCCTTTTGTGCCCCGTACACACAGGGGGATTAGCTCAAATGTACATTTGGAGATGGGAAGTCATCCGTTGTCTTTGTCGATAGTAAACTGACCAGTTAAAAGGAAGATCGAATACGACATATGCTTTAATCCATCGAAGGTGAAATTTGACCCATGAAAATCCGGATTAGATCAGTAACACAAGCTTGTCGTAAGATGCGATTAACGGGATCGGGTGGTCAAAACAAACACAAATACAAACAAACAAGCAGACAAACAAACAAAAACCCGAACAACAACAACAAACTCTTCTCGCAACCTATACATTTTCAACTGTTCCAGAACAGCTGATATGACTTAGGACATTATTCAATAATGCAATCTCGATATCCGGTTAGGAAGGTTTGTAGGAACATGGGTTAATGTGTGAAGCCCATTTCTGGAGTTCTCCGTGATACTGCTGGAATATATCTAAAAGCGGCATACAGTTATACTCTCTCACTTGCAACGCGTATAATAATGTATATATTAATGTTTTTGTGGGCATGACAATTCAATATGGCTGCCAGAGAGCCATCTTTGGTGTTCTAATTAGCCGTTAGGGCAGCAAAACTGAAATTCTAAATGTGAACTGTTTCACATAGACTCCATTTGTATGAAGCGTCTGGCATCTGAAAACCCACTTTGACAGCTGAAGGTTAATAGCAAAGCTGACATACAGCGTTTATGCGTGTCATTTTGGGAGGCCTTAGGCAATATTTTGATGAATTGGTTATTAGATCCATCGACTCAAAACTCCGCAAACAAGTAAACCTTTGAAATTTTTCGCATCTCAACTTCACTCTGTCAATATCTTTCAGAAATAGAACAACCCTTCATGTTAGGAGGGATTGGTGAAGGGAAAATAAAGTTTAAGTGAACATCCCCTCAACTTTCAGGCATTTTCCCGAAACATTAAACTGATAGCTAAAATATTACAGGAAGATTTAGGAAATATGTAATTAGAACTCATATTATCAAAATACTATTAACATACTATAACTATCTCGCGTGTGCTTTAGCAACGTTAGCTATTGTCAACGTTGAATCTCTATATCTTCATCTTGGAGTGTGGGGTAGCCCAGAGATCAAAGCGTTAGCTCGTTTCGCTAAGACCTGGGCCCACTTGCACAAAGCGACCTCGGCGCTACGACTGTCTTAAGCCATTGTAGCGATAAGATCGGGAAAAACCTTGCATGGATTTTGTTGGGGTTTTGTTTTTCAAAGCTGTTTCCGTGCTACATTCAAGCTGACAGCCCTTGTACTTCAAATCCATGTCCGTTTGTTGGTCAAGCATACTTCCTTATTCATCACATAGCATAAAGTCAAACTCGAAATATTCTCACATACAATATTCCCTTGTTTCATAAAATTTCATTAATCTTAAGTAGTACGTTTACTGTTCTTTAACGCAGTGCCCAGCAATAATCGTGGTATATGGCTGCAGTTTGTAAACAGTCAAATCAAATAAAGTTAATTCACCAGACAATTCAGTGCATCGATCTAAATATTCAGATCAAAATGACTTAATGATTGTGCCGTATCAGGATCCATTACGACTGATTCCAAGATTTATGTGTAGTTTAAAGCCACACTCATCAATGTTCCATATAAACTAACGGCCAAAAGAAACGCCACCAAAATAAAAACGACTGTAAATTGGCGAAATAATTGTCAGTCTGTATGAAAATAGTGAAGAACACATCTCTCGAACACAGCATGTCTATTCACAAAGAACACTTGCACTTCCATTTCGTATTTTGTGATCCTTAATCAAAACGTCAGAAGACTCACCTACTAAGATCGACGTCGAGTTCGGGCCTGCATCACTGCTAGGGATGGCCACACCCGGTATTGAACAATATGTGCTGCCGAGAAATTTGCAAAAGCTCCCAGTCGATTGTGCTTTAGTGATCGAATGCTGGATAATGCACCCCAGTGTCACTCATGTGATTTTAGATCACTATCCATTACATACATATAATACTATGTTTTGCTTACGTTTTGTTTTGGACCAGAAAAACAGTTGGTGACGTTTCTCTTGGACGCTAGTTTACGTGATAACGGTCTATATGAAATCGATTCTGGACTATACAGTCCACAGTGATCCAGTGATCAACATCTTGAGCATCTATCCACGCAACTGACATACGGCGACATGTCAACCAAATCAGGAAACCGATCCCCTGAAATCGAGAGACTCTGCAATATTCCAGCTATATTGCCGCGGTCTATAAATATTCGAGTCGGGATCAGACAATCCAGTGATGAACAGCATGAGCATCGATCTGCACAACGACACGGGCCTGACAACCCGATCCCGTCAAATCGCCTCTATCGACAAGCATGGGTTACCGAAGACTGTATTTTCATGGTGTTCAATGGTTATGAGAGATAAAAAATCATATTTATTAATTGATAATACTACCGCCAGCAAACACTAATGCCACATTGAATCATGTTTCAGTTTCCGGGCTATTTTTAATAAATCTGAAGCAGATTGATTATTAACGAACAATCCTTTACAATTAGGCCAATTATAGCCTGAGATCCCCTGAGCCATTAAGAGCATTGCTCGTGAGCCAGGTGATCGGTCACGGCGCTAAGGGCTTTCCCTGTGGTCAGGCACAAGGACGCTGACCACCTTTGTCGGTCCGGTCTCCCCAGCTGTGAGATTATGTGTCAGAGAGACGGATGACCACCGGAAATCCATCAGTCTGCAGAACCAGACATCCGGGATAAAGTGGATGTCTTGAAACTGGGTTAATGATTACACATGGTATGTTTGGAAAAATGTAAAAATAGAGGTACCATCGAGAATGATGGTGTGCAGGATTCCATGCATTAATATGTCTTAAACATGTGTCGGTACACCTGTGGGAAACAGATTCAGATTTGACCTTCAGTGCCAAAAATGTTGAACGCATTCCTTTTTTTCATCTCTTCCACATGTTTCCGTGCATTTCTTTTAGAGAGAATGAATGAGTTAAGTTTTACGCCGCATTATTCCTGCATTAATACGGCGGAGGACACCAGAAATGGACTTCATGCAGAGTACCAATGCGGAGGATCGAACCCGGGTCTTCGAACACTTTAACCACTAGGCCAACAGCCGTGCCAGATCAGTGTAAAATGTGAGGCGATGTGACTACCTAATCACTCAATTGTAACAGTATTTTTTTCTGTACGGATTTCGGGCATAAACTGCGTTTATAATTACTCATGGATAATCGAACCCGGGTCTTCGGTGTCACGAGCGAACGTTTTAACCACTAGACTACCTTTCCGCTTCTTGTTTCTTTTAAACCAACTACTGACTAGCATTTGCATGAGTTGCTGACTTGTGACGCAGATAGGTCAGAATACGATCACATTTTCGCACCTCTATCATCACTGTTTGATAGTAATTTGTAAACACCCGCTTAAAATACAGTAATTAGTCATTCTGTTTCATATGATTGTGGAAAGCGCATGGTGGATTTTAAATGAAGCACAATGAATGAGTAGAAGGTTTAATATATGCTGACAGTATATTTTTCAGGATAACATATCAGCAAAAGAATATACATTATGTCACCGTGCCTCTTCGTCTATATATCTGTTGATATCATCGAATGCGGCATATGTTTCCAGCTATATGGCGGCGGTTTGTAATATTCGGACCATACAATCTAGTGAGTGACAGCATGAGCATCGATCTACACAACTGGGATACAAAGTGATGCATTGACCATGCTAGATATCTTGTATGTCGTTTCTTATAGGCATGGGCCGTTGTGAAGCGGTTTTCACTGACAACGAATCACCGTCTGCATATGGACAGCTTTTACGGGTGCGCTGATTCTGAAGAATCATTCATGCAGATTACCTTCATGACAACTCGTGAAGATCCGTGTTAGAACTGATCTTCATCTGCCAACAACAAGGTGACTAACGGGATCGAGTGGTTTGGCTCTTTGCCTTGGTTGACACACGTTATCGCGTCCCATTTGCATAGATCGATGCTCATGTTGTTGGTCACTGGATTGTCTGGTCAAGACTCAATTATTAACAGATCGCCGCTGGAATATTGCAGGGCGCAAACAACCAATCTCCCAACAATGACACATTAGGCTCCAAGGTCTTCCTAACCCAATGAAGTGACCTCACGTCAAAGAATTAAACAGACAGGTGTCAAAGACACTGGGTGTACATTTCACCGGAGCAAGGAACCAAGGCGGCTGTCGGCTCAGCATGAGGAACAATCTTACGTGAAATTCCCAAGAGAAACTGGTAAAGAGACACTGCAATCCTTTGGTAGAAATGGCTGACAGACAAAATTAGCCGAAATCGAAGATATTTTTCAGCGTTCCTTCTCTTGATGGCACAGAAATCAATTTGTCTCCTCTCAAAGGGTCAATCGTGGCAGAAGAAATCGGTTTGTACGTCTTGAAGAGGATTCAAGTTCGTTTAGGAATTTCGCGCCTTCACGAACTGGGTGAAATTTACATGTGTTGGTACACATTTCAAATGATATTGATTTGTCTGGTGTGAAATGGACATACTTTTGGTTGATTCAATAACGGAGATGTTGAACCATGGGTAACAAATGTTTCCATGCAAAAGGTTTGGGCGTTTTTTTGCATCCTATCTACGGTAATTCCAATGGTGAAGGCATTTCGTTGATGACTGAGCAAGAAATAAAACCATTTCTGAAAACATTTTAGAATCCAATTTTCTCATTCAAAATCTTACACCTGAAACTCACCAGAAACCGTTTCTTGCTCGTCTACCGGGTTAACGTAATAGATGCTTGGCACAAGCGGACAAGGAAATTAAAGATCCGCCTACAACAGTTCTTCAAAATAGTTTCGTAGGGAAAGCGTACATTATTCAGAAATGGCACTCAACAAAATTGAAATTGCAATGATAAGCCCCCGCCCTTTCAAAAAGATCCCACAGCACAACAAAAATATATGACCGCCTCCCTCCCATAAAAAACAGCAACAACAAACAAACAAACAAACAAACAAACAAAAAACAAAAACACAAACATCTCCAAAGCCGTAAGTGAAAACAAAACCCACTACACCCTTTAATTTACAAAACAAATATTAACACACAAAACATAACCCATCTCCCTGCACCGTACAAGAAGAAAATACAGAACAACCCAGTACCAGTATCGTACATATGTATGCTCTTGAAACTTGATGGTTGAATAATTACTGTTGGTTTCTTATGGCCGGACATATGCAGCAGATCTTCAGCGAAACGAAACCCCAAAACCTTAGGGATAGCAGCTCGCCCTATTATAAAACAATCCCTGTGACAACACGTACCGACGTTAAAGATCCATCCAGTCGACTGGTGCGCGCTCAACTATACGGTGATTCGTCAGATACAGCCCATCACCAACACATCATTGACCGCTGTCTGAAAGTTCTTTTCCAAAAATAGGCAAAATATCAACAAGGTTTTCTCCACAGATCGTAATGACCAATGGTCATCGTTGAGATAATTGATCCAGGAAGCCAGGTAACCAAGGTAACGTTTGTCTAGTTAATTAACGTGGTCAGCTCATCATACAGTATCAGTAACAGTACACGTCACTACATGGGGCTGCGGATCAAACAGCCGGAAAGGTCTGCCTATCTTGCCAGCAATTCTTCTTTTCTGGTTGACTGCAGAACTTGAACTAATTTCAATATTTAAACTGCCCAAAACATATGTATTAATTGATCGAAAGTGAAAAAATTGGCTTAGAATTGATCGTCAGTAACCCATGGTTGTCGTGAGAGGCGACTAACGGGATCGAGTGGTCAGGCTCGCTGACTTGTTTTACACACGTAATCGTATCCCTGAGGCGTAGATCTATGCTAATAATCAATCACTGGATTGTCTGGTTCAGATTCGATTATTCACAGACTTAGCTGGAATATCCCTAAGCGCTAAACAACAAATAAAATGAACTGAAATGTACAACAAGTTTTTTCGAGTGTAGATTCGTATACGTTTTTCTTGTTTTAGTTTGGAGTGACATTGGATGAAAATTAGCATTGTAATCAGAAGTAGTGTGAAAATATAGCCATCATTTAGTGACTGTAAAACCCAGTCATCTGTCATGTTATGACTAAATATTGAGTGAGTGAATGAGTTCAGTTTTACGCCGCACTCAGTAATATTCCAGCTATATGGTGGCGGTCTGTAAATAATCGAGTCTGAACCAGACAATCCTGTGATCACCATGAGCATCGATCTGCGCAATTGGGAACCGATGACATGTCTCAACCAAGTCAGCGAGCCTGACCACCCGATCCCGTTAGTCGCCTCTCACGGCAAGCATAGTCGCCTTTTATGGCAAGCATGGGTTGCTGAAGGCCTATTCTACCCCGGGACCTTCACGGGTCACTATTAATATTGGTTAGAACTGGTGTGTCATCTTCGTAGTGAAAAAGTCACGGTTTCATTTAACTATACCCTTTTTATATTACAGTACTGTACGATGTCATTTCTTAATTGCCGTAAAATATCGTTTACAAAATTTCATCTGTTAATTACACAGTAATTATTTCGTTATGATCTAATGTTCGAGGGAACGTTGATAATAATTACCATTGCCATTGCCTTAAAATGTTGGCAGGAATACGAATTTCATAAAGCCATCAAGTGAAACGTAAATTCTGGAAGTCCTAAAACACGTAATCTAAATAAATAGACCTCAGTACAAGACAACGTGTAATAAATACCATTTAAACAGTGAAATAACATAAAAAGGGCCCCCGAATTAATTTTAATGTGAGACTCGTCTAGGAACAAAGCAGCGTTTGTGATTAGCGTTCGATGACAACTTTTATGTCTGAAATGAGACACCTGAAAATGTGAATATACACCGTCAATTGTCGCTTGAAACAGATGCCATTGTGTGTAAAATGTACAAGGTGAGAATACAAATTCAGTGGAGACACCGGGTGTCCGCTGAGATCCAGTTTCCATACTGGAAAATCCAACAGTACCAGTGGATCCCAAGGCAGAGGTAAACCCGCATGTTTTTTCTGCAGCCTACATTAAAGCGAGACAATTCGATTCTGAAATCGTCAACCCAGATCTTAAATAATTTCTCCGAATCATCCCAGTTATCAATAAAAACACAATACAAAACAATTCTTTCTTAGTCTGCCGATCGGACATAACTAAAAGAAGGTATCCCAGTTTTCGTGCACATTGAAACGCCCTTGAGGAACGAACGTCTTTTCATTTGATTAGCAATCTCTTAACAGTCCGGTCAGAGCAAATAGCAATCAAATGAAAACCCCCATCGTTATTTTCATATCACTGAAAGTTCTCGTCCTTTCGCCTTTGAATGGCTTTGAAGTAAAGCAGGATGATGATGGCAGCAATATCCCTTTTGTTATAGCACGTTTAGATCCTTGTCGTTGGCTATGAGCGTGGGATCCATAATACGATTGCTGACCATAGAGGACTATTTAGGAATAGTTCCAGCGTAGCTAAAGGAATGTAACAATGGCACAACACGGTGCTTTTATCTCGTCTTAAACAACTTTTTTATTCGTATGAAACATCTGAAACAAGTGCTTCCGAATATCTAAATTGATAATCGCGTTGTCATGGAAACATAATATCTGAGTCGTGATGCAAATACTGATACATAAACTATGAAGTAAAGTGTGCTTGTATTTTCAACGTCACAGTATCTTTTTAACGCTGCACTTTGTGATCGTCCAGCTACGTCAAGCTATGGCTTGTAAATAATCGGGTCAGAAAATCCAGTGAGTGACATCATGAGCATCGATTTACGCGTTTGGGATACGATATCATGCATTAGACAAAGCAACAACACACACAAGAAAAATAACAAAAACCCGAAACAACACAGGTGTATTGTTTCCTTCATAGGTCAGCTTATTTTGTAAATTTCGATTAGTTTCTCCTTAATTTAAATGAATTTTTTTAAAGACTCTTAACTTTGATGTCGTTTTCCACGTCGATTATTTTATCGTAAATCCTATTATTTTTACGTTACTTCAATTCTATTTAAATGCCAGAACTTTTGAGAAAATAATTCAAGTGAAGAGAATTTGGTAGTTTCTAAAATGATTTATAATTACGGGAAAATAATCGAATTTACGTGAAAAAGAATATTTTGATGTATGAGAAATTTACTGAATAGTCTCTTCTAAAAAGAAATTGTAAGAAGCAGCAACGTTTAGACCGTCAAATTATAATTGTACAGTGCTCATTCACATTTCATCACATACCGATCTAAGCATTAAGAATTTTTTCCACGAAATGATAATTTGGCGGCCATTTTGTTTTCCAGTTTTGAGGTATATAATCAATTTTGTTTTCAGTTGGTATCCTAAATTTCAGTGATCAGCACACATCAAATGTCTGAAAAGGTCAGGTATGAAAATTTAGAAAATACATATCCAGTCACAAGTTATGACATAGCATGCACACCTACCTTTACTTGGGGGGACTATGGCGGCCATTTTGTTTTTAAAATTTGAGGGTCCAAAAACATTTTTCAGCTTGGAATTCTATTTGTTCATGATTATCTCTCTTTAAAAAGTCACATCTTCAAAATTAAACAGAGATATACAGTCATGGGTGAAAATACTGTGCACACCTACCACTATTTTCGGTGATTTGGTTTTCAATTTGAGGGTCAATAACACTTTTTTGGTATCCTTTTTTTTCGCGATAAGCACCCTTTAAATAGACATAATAGCCCGAATACCAAATCCCACTAAAAGTGCCTCTTGCGCTACTTTTATCCACGATTGGTCGTAGGCTGTAGGAGGTAGGTAAAAAATGCGTACACGAAAGCATGCACGCAATGTCAGCTTGGTCGAACGCATTCTGTGTGTGATATCATGATCCTTAAGGTGTTTGGGTAGCCGAGTGGTTAAGCGTTCGCTTGTCACGCCAAAGATCCAGGTTCGATTCTCCACATGGATAAAATCCATTTCAGGTGTCCCCAGATATTGCTGGAAGATTGCTAAAAGCGGCGTAAAACTAAACTCACTCACATGTCACCGGGAATTTTAAAAGACACGTCTGGCTAGGAAAAATAAATCTCCAGAGCGTTTACCAAACCGATAAAACGTTCATATCGCATGCCAGTATCACACAGGCACTCCGCAAAAGTGAGCCATGTCGCTTTCGACCCCCGTGAGGGAATTCTTCTGAATCTTAAACCGAAAGTAGACCTATTTGGCAAATATATTTCCAGCTGCCAACTATGAAAAGAGGCTATTTATATGCAATCAGTCTTATAGTGGATGGGGACGGGTGCTAAACTCAGATTTACTCATTGGAATCTATTGCTGCAAAGCTATGCCGGGTCCGAGAACTATATCCGTTTCTAAAGAGTCCCATCTTCCCCAGAATCTCTGGTAAGCTTCTCAAAGAAACACACGTGATATAGGGGCATTTACGATAAAGTTGAAACAATTCATTTCCCTGATTCAAACCTTTGGGGGTTTTCGTGACGGGAGTTGATGAGTGGGGTTTCGTACAAGACACTCGCTATGAGGAAGCGGAAGTGGACCGATGGCCTGATTTCATTCATTGCGCCTCTGAGCAGACGTGGTTTATATGAACATCTGGACTCTCATGACTCTTTCCAGAGAGATAATGACATTTGTTTTAAAGCATAGTCCACAAGCATGCTTTGTCAAGGTGATTGGAAACTGAACAAGAATTGGGCATTTTGGAATCAACAATAACTTGATTATGGTCAAACAATCCTTGATCATGATCTGGCGTGAGAGAACTGTTTTTTTTTATGAACAGTTTGAATAATTGAATAGTCTGCTTTTATTATGATAGTACAGGAATGTCTTTTTATGTTAAAGCTGTTAAACCTATTTTAACTTTCCCAGCTGTATTGGACACATCTGGAGAAAAACACAAACAACAACAACAAAACAAACAAAACCACCAACCCACCAACGCAAAAAACCACCACAAAAATGAAGCCAAAAGAAAAACAAATATGCAAACAAATACCAATAAACTGGAAACAAAACAATAAATATCTCCCCCCAAACAAAAACAACATATACAACCCCAATAAAAACAACAAAAACACAAAAGAGGAGCATACAAAAACAATCTACACCAAAAGCACAACCAAGAAACCCTTTTAACACGCATGCACGCAAGCACGCACGCACATACGCGTTCACGATTCAAGTGTCATTTAATGATTCTAACATGTAAGAGTTAAAAAAACATGTAAGAGTTAAAAAGCCATAAAAGACGACCGACATAAAGAAGGTAATGCATGGCGCCACGATAATAACCGCCATCTTTAATCTGGTCTCAGAAGAG
The DNA here is from genome assembly GCF_037392515.1 of Haliotis asinina. Lineage (NCBI taxonomy): Eukaryota > Metazoa > Mollusca > Gastropoda > Lepetellida > Haliotidae > Haliotis > Haliotis asinina. The sequence goes on along the minus strand of NC_090294.1, from coordinate 26,097,326 downwards.
CCTCTGACATTTACACCAACAAACATAGCGCACATTTATAAAGATCTATAAAGATCTTTTCACTCACTGACATCCAATATTTTGCTATCGTGATACATTCCTGGACAATTGTCTAAGATAAATACAACCACAAGTACTGAAAAAAACCCCCCCGATTCTTGGAACGTTTGTGTTTACAAGAGCTGCTGTGGGCGACATAATACGCCCATCTAACAGCTACCAGTAGAATCAACACCAAATTGAACCTCATTTCACCTCACCTGTAAGGCTCGAGTGAAGTTCAAAGGTCAACGGTACACGGATGGATACAGCTATCTGAGAAAGTGGTGGTGTGTGTGCGCGCACCCTTGAAAAAATGGGGCGCACACTTTATTTTCACAAGTGCATCAATGGTCATTCAGGACAAAGGGGTGGGGTGGGTGCGCACCCCTTCAATCCCTCCTCTGGAACCGCCTATGCCGTAGAGACTAAAAAGTGACTGTTTCACGCCCGTGTTGACTGACATACAGGTTTCAACATTGCTTATACCGCGCATTCTCAATAAGCCTCACCGTGTACAGTATAGATAGATCTTTGCCCTATTGGAAGACTACATAAATATGATGATGAAATAGAGGTTTCATTCAAAATGACACGGCACCCACGATGTGACTGCTCCGAACAAAATGTCTCTCTCAATGAAGACATGTTAACCTTCCATCAGATACCGTCGTCATTTAAACGTACCCATCAGCCAATCAGTACTGAGCATTCTGAATCGTTTTGGAATGCCTTTGAGGGACAGCACTGAAAAAGGACGTTGGGAACACCACTGGACAAAGACAGCACAAAGATGCCTGGTCCAATTTTGACAGTGCTCAAATTGACATTGCTTTTTACAGATGAATGCAGATTCTGCCATATCTACGTAATCGTGGGTATAGTTGGGAAAGGACTGACGACATACTAGATACAAGATTTACATCCGCATGGTGTTGGTGGGGCGTGGTTTGAAGAGAAATTGTTGCAAGGCACTTGTCTTCATCTGAGGCCACGTCATCAGATACATTTCCTACGTCGTCGGGAACAAGGAACGCCCTCGCAGTAAGAAAGCCGTAAGTAATACACTGCAGGATTTCTGCCGGGGACACCAGACCTTGGCTATGATGTAGTAACCATGTAAGGAATCGAACCCGAGAGTGCGCTTCTTCCACCTCACGAGGCTGTGTACTCACTCTTGGGGGCTGTGCCCACTGATCCTGGGATGTAGTTTGGAGGCATTGCTTTCACGACTATTTTTGATTTTCATGAGTACTGACATTAAGATGTAAGTCCAAGAAACTTCTATTGAGATCTGAAATAATGTAAAATGTTCACAAAAACATGTTACCGCCTCTGTCTTTCCCATGTCACAGATCAAAGCTCACCCACGCCGGTCTTTATCTTTTGATTAAAGCAATAAAAGCCTTGACACACTCTTTATGAATCACTGCTAAAAGGGGAGTAAATTGTTTTCACAGTATGCGACAAATGTTGCATTTGACCAGAAAACTTCAAACATTTGGATGAAACGTTTTATTGGTACTACAAATCTGTGATAATTGAATATTGCACTTTCAAGAAATAGAATGGCACCATTGCTGGCTTTGATCCAGCCCACGTAGTTATATGTTATTTGAAACGTCAAAGTCAAGGTAAACATCAATGACCAGCGTCAGTTACCTGCCGAAAGAGGATTCCACTGGATCGAAAGAGAAGTCTTGAGGTTAGAATGTCATGAACAGATTTTTGAAACCCGTGAACATCCGGGTTAGAATTGGTTTTGTGCAAAACATGCTTTTTGTAAGAGGCGACTAACGGGATCGGGTGGTCAGAGTCCTGGCTTGAGTAACACATGACATCGTATCCTAACAGCGTAGATTGATACGCATGCTGTTGATCATTGGATTGTCTGGCACTGACTCGATTATTTACTGACAGCTGTGCTATTGCTGAGGACGGTGTTAAAACAGACAAGCAAAACAAAGATAACTGAAAATCAATGATGACATCAGGTGTTCGGAGAGAGAAAGAGTAAGCATATCTCGCACTAACGGCATCACGTCATTCACAAAAATGCATATTAATATAAATCATTCCTTGTTTGCAATGTTTAACGTTTGTTGTGTTTGTTTGAAGACGCCACATATAAAAGTGTTGTATACTGAACAGGAAAAGAAACGCAATTTCCGATAAACTGAAATCTCATAAAAGCAAGCGTTCGTGTTTATGTCTTCTCTTTGAAAACATGACAAAAAGTTGTGTTTCTTTTGTTGTTCAGTATATCATATTTGGTGAGAGTGGTGAGAGTATTTACGTTCATAAAATCGATATTTATCAAGATAGAATGAAAATAAAACACTTTCAAATATTCGTCGTTAGATTTTTTTGAACAATCGGATAACATCTCATATTTCTTTCATACTTGAGCAGTCCCAGGCTTTTATTTCTCTTTGGCTTCGATTTGATTCCGAGTTGTGTTTATAAAGTAGCCGGGGCTATTAACCAGTGTTCTTTGTTTACATATAGTGCACAGCTGTTGATGTAATGTTTTTGTGGCCTCACATCAAATATGCATCCCTGAAATTTGTTCGACGTGTTACAAAAAACATGTGAATTTCGTTTAAAGTTTTGATTGTTCCTTTCAATTATGCAAAATCCTTCTAAAAACGCATTAAATTGTGTTCCTGTTGGATTGGTTCAGGTCGAGTCGAGTCGGGTCGGTTTGGGTCAGGACAGGTTGGACTGCTGGGCGGAGCTGGGTTGGATCAGGCAGCACGATGTTGGATCAGCCGAAACATACTGAAACTGAACCCTTCAGAATAATATGGCCACTGTGATTTCAAACTGAGGCTGTGTCTTTTGTGGCTCATCTTTACTCCTAGACAATAATGCACGTGTTCCTCTTTTTCAATTACACGTGAACATAGCCAGGTACGAGGGGATATCAAAACGTACTGGGCCGCAAATATTTGACCATTTTCTAAACAGCACTGTGTAATCATCTATAGCCTTACCCGGACAGTGATATGAATGCAACTGTGTTTATGTTTTATTTTTCTACATAATATCTGTCAACTTCAGGCAAATAGGTTTGTTATGTTCCAGCCTTACGATCTCTATTTTGTTTGACTTTTTTATCTTGGCACACCACACCACTCCTCCAAAATCTGCAATCAATGCATCGCAAACAAAATACACAAGAACATCGTGTATGTCTGAGATAGGTAGAGCTCCGCTAGAACCGAACGTAGATGTAAAAGAGCATAAAAACTAATTTGAAACTACAAACACTTATAAAGTGACTCTCCCTCTTCATGTTACTGAAAGAGCTTGTTTAGGAAACATTACTCCGCACCGCCCCATCCCCTTCCAGATGACGTAATCATATGGACATAAATGATTCTAATGTTTGCACTATTTATACGTGATGCCAAGGGTTCAAACAAAATTATGAATGGTCACAAAAGTGTCAGCTCCCATTACATGAATATTGTAAACAGTGCCAACTTGAATATCTGGACACAATGTTATTGTGAAAGATCAAAATGGGTGTGTCCTTGAAAACAGCCCTTGTCCAAATCAAGCAATCCAAATCTTTGGCTGTTGATTATGGCGGGAATTCACCCAATACCATTCTGAACATATTGTATATGATAATATCTGAGGACATACCATTATCCAAGAAGTACCAAAAAATGACATCGTTTTCATTTTCTACAATCCCTTAAAAATATTATACCCAAATGTGTTGTGATGACTCATACCTCGTGAACCCCATTACCTACATAAGTGAAACTTTGGATATGGCTTTGCTAATGATCCCTTCAAAACAAAATGGAAACTGAACCAACATTGGGCATGGGGAATATAGTTAGGCTCACGACTTTCTGGTATCCCATCGTGCCTTCAAGTCCAAGAATTCAAATCCTGTGTCAGTCGGAGAACGCGCTGAATCCCGTTTACGGAAATAAACGAGGTTAACCGAATGTACGTCATGGTTTCATTCCGTAAACAGAACATTGCCGTAATTAAAATCGCAAAGCATTTATTCAACTTGAAACGGGGAATGGAAAGTTGGTCCGTCCACGTCAGATGCACACCTGACATTCATCATTTATTGAAACCGGTGTTGGTAGCGGGGAGCATTCCCTATACACACGCTATACGTCAGTGTAAATTCATGACACATCAAAGACGAGCGCCGGTTCCACCTGAAACCGCTTTATGCATTTGTACTGTTCTGGGAAAGGTTCACCGCGGGTTCCTTTGAAGGTTAAAAGTCGTTGTTGGATGTACTTCCGGGTTATGGTTCCACCTTAAAAGAATAGCAAGTGGATTGGCAGTTTATCATAGGTTATACGATTATCGGACAAGTATTTCGTCTCTGGATTGTACGTCTATACTACATACGTAGCTCACGTACCTAATTGTCTATATACCATATAACATGAACTTACTTTTAAGGATGACCGCATGTAGGGCTGGGACGGGTGGTAAAAAATGGCATCGAGTACCCGGAAATGTAAGGAACACAGCGTTTCTGTCAACTGTCTGAATACTAGTATTCAATCAAGAGTTGACAGAGAAAACTTGAAAGGATGGCAACAAGAAATTTAAACAGATGTATTTAATTCGCGTCTGTATAACCACTATAAAGACCAGCACCATTACTAACTCCTCTTTAATAATAACTTCATTAATCGAACTATGCAAACGTGTGTTACGCCAGTTATGAAAAAGACAGGTTATTATCTGCCCTTGACAGTAGAGTTCTCTCCCTTTCCGGGTACTCGATTCCCAGAAATAGGACTTGATTCCATCTGTGTCCGACCCGGTTCCGAGTATATTTACTGTATATTCATCATGCGATTATGTTAAGGAAACAATTGCTATCCTCCTAAATGTAGACTTTCTTTGTAATCGCTGTACACTGTATATGGGCCGGTGGCCTCACATACGAATAAGCATATTTTGACTTTGAGTAACCGGAAGCTGACGGGGCTGAGTGGGTGAGATGGCTGACTTTCTGTGCTGGAGATGTGGTGCCTGCCTCTGAGGGTGTGCGTTCGAATTCCGGATGAGACTCAAACCAATAAAAATACTAGAATATGTACGTTACTAAGAAAGTGTCACGCCAGATATAACATGTTACATAGATGCTTTGATGGGTCTTTCAGAACTTTCTGTTACAAAGCTGCAATTCTACAGGCTAAAGTCTGATGTCTTGGTCGACCTGCGCCGTACATTGGAGCAAGGGTGGACTACTGTAACGGTAAACCAAGTTTAATCTCACCTTTATTCATGTAGTGAGCGGATGTTCTTTATGCCGCCTTTTGTAATATTCTATGAGACAGAAACATGCTCTTTCTTTATGGGGAAAGATACTAAACCCGGGCGTGGTGAGCAATCGCCTTAACGCCTAACGACTGGCCTTACTTTGATATAATTAATTCATCATAATGCTAGCAGTGTGAAGATCGGTGAAAATCCGGGTTACAATTTGTCTACAGCAACCCATGCTTTTCGAAATTAACGGTTGGAATCGTGCGGATGACATATGTCGTCTTATACCAGTTGTGTAGATCGATGCTCACGGTGTTAATCACGGGACTGCCTGGTCCAAACCAAATTATGCACACACCGGCGCCATATAGCTGAAATATTTAAACAAAAACAGAGAAAATGTCAGTAACACACATTAATGCTCCCTTAAGACTACCGCCAGCCTTGCTCCAAGGCCTTTATGAAATGCTAAGCCAATGGGCGTATAGTAATTGTATCCTTTTAACAGGCAAGTCTAGCTGAGCACGCCAGTCTGTAGAAATGTTTAGAAATTATCATTTAAACAATTAGTCATTACCGTTGAGACATGTGTAAGTCTAGAGTACCACTTATAACACCATAACACCCCACACGTATCAGGTTTGATTTGTATCGGGTTTAACCTCTAGTCCATAAATAGCTACCGGCCGGAGAGCCTACAGTTGGAGGAAGGACATTAATGCCAGTCCAAGGTTACCACTTTAGTTCGCTTAACCGCATCCTTCCTTCGATGACAATTACGTCTTCTACCTCTCACTGATAAATGCTCAAACACACCGATCGACAACTCAAGGTCCCACTTTTCAAACATAAAATTTTCTCAAATGGACACAAAAAAATTGAAAACGGTCCTCTTTTTTTCCGCAAAGCGAAATGCGTTCATCACACCACCAAGCGGGGAATATGGTCTCAGCACTGCGCCTACCTCGGGCACCGCTAGTTATGGTCTTTTTTATTTAAAAAAACATACACCGAGTTGAGTAAAATGAAAGAAGAGTGGAAGACACAATGTGCAATTTCCTGACCTTTCTACTGAAAAAAAAAACATTAATAAAAAATTTTCGTATTCCATATGTGGCAATCTTCTACCAAGCACTTAAGTCGTAAATGCTGGAGGAAAACCTAATTATTGACGTTTAAAGCTTTATTGTATGAGAAATGGAGATCTAAAAACGACGCTCACGCTGGCTTCGCTATAATTACTTTTTAGCTGTAGGTGTTTTACAATAAAAACTGAGTTTGAACTGAAAGTGACTTGGCAATGTCAAAACAATCTTATCTGCAAACAGCGTGTTTTTAACCCTTGTTTTCATTGAAACTCTACACCCTGAAGAGTTAGGTAGACAAGTGCTACATGCGTTCACTCGTCACGTCAAGGGACTGGGTTTGATTCCAAACCAGGGTAAGTGTGATGGTCAACTTGTTTTAAACAAATTCACATCATCTTATTTATTTATTTATTTATTTATTTATTTATTTATTTATTTATTTATTTATTTGATCCCTTTTCTTCCAAACAACCGAAAGTTCGATACATCAATATTCAACACATCAGTGAATCATCCAGTAACCAAGTAGGTGTTATTATACGTTCTTTATTACCCCACCTTTAGCAACATTCTACCTACATATCACGGGGGACAGACAAATGGGCTTCACGCATTGCCTTAATATGGGGAATCGAAATTCGCTCTTTAGCGTGACGAGCGAACGCTTGCACCACTGGGCTACCCCACCGGCCTTATATGTGCAAGGCACACTGCAGTTACCAATCAATCAAATTAGGACACATTCCAAACGAGCTGTTCGATGAGGTTCGATCGCTACAGCTGAACATAAACCAAACAAATTGACAACACTCCGTCTGGTAACCTGTCTGACATTCTGTAAGACCTCGGTGAATTTAAGTCATTCTGTAAGACGTGTTGTCCTGGAGGAGTAACAGAGCTTCTATAGTTGTAATGTTATATTTAAGTAATGACATGTTACTCCAACTGATACTGAGATAAGAGGACGTATGGAGATTAATGTGGAGAGCTGTCTATTTGATGAATGGGTTAAGACAACACTGTTGGCTGCTAGCAAGCGGATTCTTAGATAAAGATATTTTCATCTTGTGTCCAGCGTTGTGACGCAAGGTTAGAATGTGGTATATACTATCCGGGCTTTCAGCTCAGTTTCTAAACACCTGATTTTAGTATTCATACATGAAATCAAACTATATGGCAAATATAATATTCACATGAATGTGATACTTGACTGTGATTGTGATTAATGCTCATCACGTTCATTGTCTTTCAAACATATAGTTAATTTAATGACAATGCTTGTTGACAATACCTTTGGCGGCGTTATGTTCACTCACTCCTTAGCTGCTCGTCACGGCCGACAGATAGATGGAGATAGGGGGGTGGGATGGGGTGGGGTGGGGGTGGGTATCTGTGTCTTCACCGATGACGTGTCATCGTACAGCGTTGACCAGATCTTAAACCACCGGACTGTTTGACCCAAGTTCGATATTTTATACAGGGTACGTACTCCTCAAAAGAGTGAGTCAAACAAAGACGCACAACCTACTATCCTTCTCTAGGATACAAATATAAGTCACGTTTATGTTAAGTGGTAAAAGAGTTAGGACGATTTAGGAGATTCTAGAACCTGTGATGTTGTACACGTTCGTCTTTGTTAGTGAGTGACTGTGAGCATGGTCTTACGCCAGCCATAGCATGCAGTCACCAAGGGGCGTCTCAGGTTGTATCCATGTGGGGAATCGAACCATGGTCTTCAGTGTGAAGAACGAACGCTTTAATCACTAGTAATGCAGCCGCTAGACGTCCTTGGGAGAATCAAGGATTCGAGGCTACTATCTTAGATAGCAGGCATTCCCAAGGGACACAACTCTGTACAGCAACTGACGGTAGTTGATGTTCTCTCAAGGTTTACACATGACCTTCTGTGACAGATATAGAGGGTAAAAATACCAAATATGAATAATATATCTGGTTTTAGAAGGTTTTCCATGTCCACCAACAAAGAGAGAGGGGACCGTCTTAGAATAATGTTAATTTAGCTACTAGCATCCCCAACCAGACCATCCTGACGCATCTTCCATCCAGCCAGCATCAAAGGACATACCTCATCGAAGAGGTCACACAACGAATTCTATTCCCGTCCATGTAACTGCAGAATCTTCAAGAGTTTGTGTTAATGTATTTGGTAGCACCCGCAACCAGAGCACCTTGGTGCATCTTCATCCAATCAATACCTAAAAAGCATTATCCATCGTCGAGGTCACACAGCGAACCCAATTCATCTCGATGTCAATGCTGAAGATTGTATAAGTAAAGCTATGAGATTGTGGGGATGCTGCCGATAAACCAATAACTCTGCCGTAAATTACCCCTAGAAATATACTGGAACCTATGCACTCCAATACAGTTTGATACAATCCTATTAGAACGTTCTCTGCACGTACTTTTAATTCCATACACATTCCAAAAAACGCATGCCCCCTCGAGCGACCTCCGTTATGCTCAACGATAAACAATCGATGTGACTCTTTGACCTGAATCTATTGGAGACATGCACTCCATTCCAAACCTGGCACCAAGCCATTTTCAATATCTGTTGATGTTCCGACAATATGTTTGTGAGTTGTATTCATGTTAAGTGTGGTAATGTGTCTGTAGGGTGTGGCTATCCATGGATACCGAACTAGATCAACAGATGAACGAGAGCAAATAACACGCTGTATTCCCTCACCACTAAACCCGTAAAGAGTTTATGACGAGTCAGTGACATATTTCTTTTTGGTTTGGTACGTAGCCAATGCTTTCTACTCTCTTGGTGTCGTTTTCTAAAATTATTTATATATTCCTTGTTGTCATATATTATCTACACGACAAAACACGGTCAATTTTTTAACAACTCGTTATAAAATAAGTGAAATTTGAGGGGCAGGATTGCCGTAACACGCTTCCTACACGCAATGTAATCGCATGATTTTCTCATAGGGTCGATGAATATTTTGTCTGTTGTATTTTTATATATATTGCCATAATTTCGGTTATACGAGCGCTGATTGGCGAGTTTCGAGAAATGCCTCGTAGAGAAAGATTTAAAAGTGACATATTCTTCATTATTCTAATCAAGGATGCTTGGAAAATTCTAATCCGAGTTTGTAAATGCACAACTGGTTGCCCCAAATTTCTCTTCAAATGACGTCACCGTTCGAGAAAGAGTGAGTGAGTATGGTTTTAGCAATATTCCAGCAATATCATGATGACACAAGAAATGGGCTTCCAACATTGTACCCATGTGGGGAACAGAACCAAAACCTTCAACATGATATGCGAATGCTTTGACCATAAGGCCACCTCACTGCCATCTCATCATCATTCGAGAAAATCTGACGAGCCATGAGACGACAAATCTATATCTTTAGCCATGGCATTGACTAACTTGTGTTCTGATGGGCACTCATTAGTCTCGATAAATAAAAGAAGTGTCTGAACCAGTTGTAATTATTTATAGACAGATGTCAAATACCTAAATTATTGTAGATAGCTGCGCAAAAAACAAACAATTAAAAACAACAACAACAACCTACCCCACCCCATCCACTAAAGACTGGAAGTAACAAATGCAGACACAGGCATGCATGCACGCAAGAACATCCTTTGTTTTAAGTGTTGTTTGGGTTCAGTTCAGGGTTCATCCATGGTCACATGTCATGTTTGGATCAGCTCTAACAGAGATGATCACGTGACATACTCTTCCCGGTGCGCTTTTAATGAGATGCCTGAAGCTTTCGAACCACCGAGTTACTTCAATGCCAAAGTTTCTGTGATAATGAATTATACTCTCTCAGGGGAAATGCCTCCAGACCTGACATCCTGACGCTCATTTATCACCATGTCCTCTATACGCCTGATCAGGTCTTGTATTTCTAACCTCACAGCGCGGAGGTCGCCTTTAAGAATCTCATTGTTCCCGCCCTATCTGTATCTCTGTCTCTGCCTATCTCTGCAGCATGAATATAGAGGCATCCTTCAACAGTATTGCACCATTATCGTAATCGATTTGTTCTGATTTTTCATGCACTTGATCACGGGTTACTTTGTTAGAGTAGGATGTGACGAAGGTATTTTCAAAGTAAATAAGGATTGACACTTTCACATATATTTTTTTTATTCCAACATAATAGGTGCATTCGCATGGATATAAGCAGTCAGACTTTTTCGTATTTTATAATTGATTCCTACATGCAAATTGTTTGGCCATCAGGCTAAAATCACGCGAAAATGTCGTTAAAGTAGCTAACTCGATGGCCATGAGTGTTTATGTAAATGAACGCTCCACAACTAGCTGCACCACCACTCAACCCAACTCAAGGAAAACAGAAAAAAAAACGCTTAAGGAATAAATTCGAGATTGTATATTGAAGATCGATGAATCCCTAGAAAAACAACTTAAAATTATAAAGAAGGAGAATGCAAATTATTTAAATTTCGAGGTGGTACATTATTTTATTATATATAGCAATCCATTTGTATAAGTGTCACATAAGTATAATCATCCTGCAACGTAAATATTAAAATAGAGGTGACACCAAGAGGGTGTCACTTTGTGCAGCAATTTATCTGAGTACCCCTGAACATGCAACGCCGAGCTTGGGGAACCAATCTCCTGTCTGTTACTTTCTGTAGACATGACGCCCGCCAAATGCCCAACTGGGTAAATATATGTATTTATCTTTCAGAGTAAACCATCACATCAGTCAGGTCGGCGTCAGTGATATAATAGTGATAGGAACGGTGAGGGGTAGTATTCATCGATTTGCTGGATATTGTGTGGCATTGACGATGTTTCTTATTGGTTAATTTCCCTGTGGTCGTTATTAATATTGTGGTAAAACAAAGAGGGGACGAGGGGGGGGGGGGGGGGGAATGATGATTGTGAATATGACGATGGTAAAGGAGAGGAATATGTTGTGGTGTTGATGATTTTGTGATCGGTTTGTTTTCGATTGTTGTGTTTTTTAACTGATCCATTCACCGCCTCTATTCACAAGGGCATGTTGTGTTGGTGGGTTTGGAGTGGTTGATCGCCAACGCTGAGGTTTTGTATATGACGGTATTGTTGATGTTGTTGTTGCTGATGAAAAGAAATCGATTTAATGACAAGAGTGAAGTGCTAGCGACGACGATGATGAGGATGAAAAGAAATCGAATTTAAAGCCTGCAGGTATCTCAGAAGTGATGATGATGATGATGATGATGATGACGACGACGACGATGATGATGACGACGATGATGACGACGACGACGACGACGACGACGATGACGACGACGACGATGACGACGACGACGACGACGATGATGACGACGACGACGACGACGACGATGTCCTAACGATGAGCAGGAGCAGTGGGTCAGTGTTTCACATCGTGATGATGATCAAATTAAATCTGTCCAAACAGGAACGTTTCCAAACTGCCTCGTGTGAACTGAATCATACATTAAGTCTCCGCGGAGATTTTGAAACCTCTGTCATAGATCTGCAATACTCTAGGAAACTACCGTCAACCTCAAGTTGATACGCGAACATGAACACATTTTTAAACAATTAATTCTCTGCGTCTGTGAGAGGCAACACAGATCAATTTTGTCAATTAGAAAACGGCGCCACAGTCAATACAGATATATATCATTGTAACAGCATATGTCTAACGGTGCCAGATGTATCTGTACTGTGAATCTGAAACATGAACCGTTTGCCACGATTTCCTACAAAACATTTTTCTTGAACGCCTTCTCTCAGCTGAACATAGCTCGGGGATTTGATTGCTTAAATTCGCAAGTAATGTATGTTTGTATATATAAATCACTCTCCTTTACATAGTGGAAATGTGTCAGTTTAGCGTTAAATGTACCTTGGAAGTCATCTGACGTGGAACACGAGTTACTGAAATGGCGACTGACGTCGTTTTCAAAACGCCACACAAATTAGAAAAATAAATCGGAAACAAAGAAGTTCGACTTAGTCTCAACTGTTCTTGAATGTCGCACGATGAGCGAAATTATACGTGTTTTGAATTGATCTAAACTTACACCATTGGAAACTCGAGTTTCCCAAACGTAATATCCGCCCCTGTTACAGTGTTCGCTTGTGACGCCGAAGACCTGGGTTCGATTCCTCAGATGGTTACTTTGAGGTTCGCCCATTTTTGGTGTCCTCAGCCCAGATATTTGTTGCTAAAAGCGGCATAAAATTAAACTCACTTACTCCCTTACACTGAACACAGCGTGTCAGCGTCATACGGGGTGGGGAATCCCGAATAATATAGTTCTTAAACGTTTACTACTTCGCTGCCAGTCAAAGAGAACGATCATGGTCCTGACATCAAACATAGTCATTGTCAGGTGTCTCAGGTGTCTGAGGTGTGTTATCCAAGACACATACATACATACGCATGGGGTGTGCCATAAACTAGCTCTGAGAGTAGTAGCGACATTGCATCTAAGTGGTATACGGCAGAAGTTTCAGTGCACAGATCAGTGATCAAATTCGTGTGAATAGGTGATCAAAGTGACATACAGCTGTGATCAAAATAATGGAAATTATTGATGAAATGGTAACCAAAGAGATGGGGACGGGATCAAAGTGGTGTAAAGAAGTGATCAAAATATCAGAGTCCAGTGATCAAAGTGGTATCACCTGGTGATCAACCTTTGATAGAAATCATATGCCCCCGTGGTCAAAGTGGTATAGCCTAGGGATCTAAGAGTATAAAGCGTTGATTAAAATCATATAATGCAGTGATCAAAGTGACAGAGCGTTGATGAAAAGTATATTATCTAGTGATCAAAGTGGTAGAAAACAGCGATGAATGTGACAAAAACAAGTGATCAAAATGATATTAACCAGTGGTCGAACTTCTATAAAGCGGGCATGAAAATGGTATAAAGCAATGATCAAAATCATATGCACATGTGATCAAAGTGACACAAATTGGTGATTACAGTTACGCATATATATAAGCAGGGTCAGAGGCACTGTTAAAACGGCGCGGGCGTCTATGGCGTCCTCGTTCCATTCCTTTGTATAAAAGCTTAGCTGCAAATGATGCTTCAAATAGAGGACAGTTGTCCTTAATTACCCACAATTGTTTTGTATTACAAACTGCTACACATTTCTTTCACATCTGTTCACAAACTCAACGACAAAGATCTGTGACAACATCCTAACGATAATTCGTAGATTAAACGCCAACGTAACGACGTCGTCTTGGAAATAACGTCACCGAAATGCACTGCTTGTCGAATTTGTGACAAAACGTTCATCTGTTATAAATGTCAAACGAAACGCTACAACTCATAGATCAATATTGTCCACTGGAATCAACCTGATGATGTTAGCAGCCGTCAGCTGACGCCCCCAACAACTGTCAACATTATAATGATGTAAGACCATGAAAAACAAATCACGTAAGAACCCAATGGCGCAAAAATACCGACTTCTCGTAAGAATTTGGCCCAGAAAATAAAACTCGACAGCAATACTTTCTGTAAACAGAAACATATTGTTGCAAGCTCTCCGTTTATTCTAAGTATCGAACAAGCTGTATTTCAACCCTCCAGCACGCGAGACCTTTCATCACAAGATAGTTATTTAATCGAATGCTAGTCAGAGTCCATATTTTTCTTCAACATTAATCTGTCAACATTGACTCTGGGGTCAAAGCTGAAGTCTAATGGTTCGAACCTTCTTAATCGTTTGCCATAATTTTGTCGTTCTGACAATATGAATATCTCAAGTATGACGTTAACAGAATAAATGAGCAAAAGTGGTGGTGATAAAATACCGGTTTAGTATTCTGAGTGTCAGGGAGGCAATATAAAATGAAGCTTGACTGTAACGCTTTGATGTCATATCGGTAAACGGGATCTAACATTTGTCCCTCCTTAATTGAACCATTTCCCCGGCTCTAAAACAACTGTCAGTTAGTCCTTTCCAATACTGAACATTTTTAACAACCGCGCAGGATTTCTATGAACTGAAAATCAATTTTGATGAGGGAAAAAGACTTGAACGAAGTACATTCTTGCTTCACGTTAGAATGTAATGGGAGAAAAGCGAATCCTTACCGTGCCATTTCCGAGGTGAGGAGTTCCACTTCTTCATATATGTAAGTAAGTAGATCCAAACTCCCCACAACGTTTGATCCAAGAAAACAGAGGCTGACAATATCGTGGGTCACTATGACCTTTGATAATGTCTATCTTCTGGTGGAATCGGAACAATGAGTCATGGATTTTTCATTTTTCATAACGATTCATCCATGAGCGTATCAAAGAGGATGGAGGAAATCTCACTATTTCAACACTATTGTCTCCGCCGAGGATAATTCTGGATGCTAATGATTACATCACACACACCACCAGTAAACTGTCGCATCCGGGCTTACAAAGAAAATCCCCACTCGAACCAGTAAGGTCGACACACCTCTTCAAATAACTGACATTTCTCCAAACGAAATAGGCAACATACAGAGTCAATAGGGTCGTCTGTTCTTCCAAAGCCGAGGCGGTCATTCTAACTGATCCACGAGCTGCCAAAACATCGTTGGAGAAGGGCGCTTCGCGAGCTCGTCCACTTCGTTCAATATCGGACATCGACTGACGTAAGGTGATCTTCCCAATCCTCTATCATACAGTTTTCTTTCCGATGAACCATTCCTGATCCGACTTTGGAAACGGTATCTACAGAAGCAGACGACTCTAACTGAAGTGTATACGTTATGAATGAGTCGTCTGCTCCGCAGATTCCTTAAACCGGTCGTCTGCTTCTCGCAGCAGCTCCCAGTCAATATTTTCAACATCACCTTAAGTCGGAGAAGGCAGAAGCCAAAACGGCTCTCTTAAAGTCTCCTCAACTGGAGTTTGGAACTTAAAAAGGCAGTCTTCGTTTTATTAATTCCTGCCCAACGGAAAGCGGAATCGCCCAACAGTAGTCGTAAAGTCGTGCAGTCTTTTGTTGAAGTGGTCTTAAACCGTACAATAATCTTAGAAATTACACCAATCACTTACCGAGCTGTTATATACATTTTCATGGCCATGTGCATAACTACATTTTCAAACAATAAATGCATGATAGAAGATTGGGAAGATCGTCTTACGTCAGATGAATGATTACTACGAACAACGTGAAGCAAAACCTTAACGTTACTATCGTGAAAAAATGTTTCCTGGAAACACTGTCTTGAACTACTACCAAACTGGGCAGTGGGGTAGCCTTGTGGTTAAAGCGTTCGCATCTAATGCAAGCATGCAAGGACTGACAGTTGCAAGGGCAAAAGGATGGGATTACTAACAGTAGTAAGGACTATATATGCAAGAACTAATAGTTGCACAGACAATTGTTCTATGTTGTATACACTCACTATCAGTGGGAGACATTCGTGTGTACTTACTAATAGTTAAGACTAATGGTTGCGAAGACTAACAGTGGTTAAGATTAATAATTACGAGGACAGACAATCGTAAAGATCGCCAAAACTACTAGTAAATACTAATGAATGCAAGGTTTAGGTTGGTTGTTGTTTAACTCAGCAATAGCCCAGCAATATGGCATCGGCCTGTTTATAATCGAATCTGGACCAGACAACCAAGTGATCAACAGCATGAGCAACTGGGATAAGATGATGTATGGAGGAGACTAACAGCTATGACCGTTATAAAGAAGTAAAGGTTGGCCTTGAACTGAATTCGTTGAAGCTTTTAAAGTGTAACACATCATGTAGCCAAGCATTTCAAGCTTTCGCTCGTCATCTGAGTTTGATCCTTACGATTACAGGTATGAAGCCTATTTTTGATTATTGCCCGCCGTGTCTCATTTCGTAAACCTTATCTACTACCTCACGACAGAGTTGTGCCCCTTGGGCGTGCTCGGATCAGCTGATTGTGATCATGAACCTAAGATTCGCCTTGACTATACATCTTGTCCCGTCACACTGGTGTTCGTTTTGAAGGGGTGAACGCCAAGGAAACTGTCATTCAGAAACTTGAATACTAATCAAAACACCAACGCATTCGTGTGAGGTACTCCAGACACTCGACGTTCAACCCACATCAGATTCTAGTTATTTGTATCAGCAACTAAATATCCACCGCCACATCTAACTCACCAACTACTTCTCACCAGAGATAATTAGATTACTGATAGCAAGGACCTTATTATGTGACGACAGCCTCTATACGGGCGACCAATTCATCCTATTATGGAACCCGATCTTTGAGTATTAGGATTAAGTCAAAGGGCTTCCCATCAAGCACCTGTCGTCTACAGTCGGGAGTCTGAGTGAAGCAGCATTATAAAGACCCACCGAGATAACAGGGCCTATGACAGCTCACTGACGGGGAAGTGGACTTACGGCTATGGAGAGTTGTAGTTGGAGACAAGTAACCGTATTTTTTTCATATTTTCGGCTATGTGGGTGTGGGTGTGGGTGTGGGTGTGGGTGTGGGTGTGGGCGTGGGCGTGAATCTGGATGAGGGTGTGGGTGTGGATGTAGATGCCGGTGTGGGTGAGGATGTGGGTGTGGGTACGGGTGCGAGTGCGGATATGGATGAGGGTGTGGGTGTGGATGCGGATATGGATGAGGGTGTGGGTGTGGGAGGGAGTGGGCATAGATGCGGGTGTGGATGTGAGTGCGAGCGTCGGTTTTGGTGTGAGTGTGGATGCGTGTGTGGGTATGGCTGTGGGTGTGGATGCGAGTGCGGGTGTGGGTGCGAGTGTGGGTGCGGATATGGATTGGGGTGTGGGCGTGGATGAAGGTGTGGGAGGGAGTGGGTATGGATGCAGGTGAGGGATGAGGGTGTGGATGCGGGTGTGGGTGAGGGATGAGGGTGAGGATGCAGGTGTGGGTGAGGGTGAGGGTGCAGGCGTGGATGAGGTAGTGGGTGTAGGAAGGAGTGGGTATGGATGCGGATGTGGATGTGGATGTGGATGTGCGTGCGAGCGTCGGTGTTGGTGTGTGTGGATGCAGGTGTGTGTGTGGATGCGGCTGTGAATGTGAGTGTGGATGTTGACGTAGGAATGTAGAGGTGGGGTGGATTGTGCCATATTCCTAAAAATTAGATCTTGTCAGCTGGACGCCCTGCTAATTATGTGATAAGAATAGTATGTAGTCTTGCAATAATTACGGTCTCTAACAAATAAGGGTATTTGCGACATTGTGCGAAGGTCATTCACCGTGTCATGACATTATTGGAATATTGTTGAAAGTAAAAGTACACTCACTTATGGACACCCGTTTTGCCCTTTAAGGACCGGTCACACAGTGAGGATTTAGCTGTAGCCAGCATATGCCGACGTAAGAAAAGAAATCCCAAAACATAAAATGAAAAAAACCAAAAACAACAACACACACACACACACACACACACACACACACAAAAACAAACCTCCCTCCTCAAAACCCCCCCCCAAAACCCCAAAACAAACACACACACACACACACACACACACACACACACACACACACACACACACACACACACACACACACAAAAATGTGTCGGAGTACGACGATGTTGTGAAGGATGCATTGTCATTGTTCTGGAGTTCCACCATAAACTGGTCCTACATGTCAGGCTACCATCTCCTTCCAGTGTTCCATGGCCACACCCAGTTTTTTCTCCTTCGTTCCCCTGACAGACAATAGGTATTCTCGTCTCAGCATGGGCAGATCGTAATTGCAAGCACACAAAGCGGTGACTGAGCGGGTTAGGCGACCGACGTTGTGAGCTGGCAGTTAGGTGCCTGTGGGGTCGAATCCCCGATAAGAATCCAAAAACGTACTAGAATTTGTACATTACTAACAAAGTGCGGCCAAACATATAACATATGTTAAATAAATAAACGCATGACATTGTGAAAATAAAAATTTACAGTTGATTTGTGTATATTTGTTCGCAAAGTCACATAGTCACACATAGTAAGTAAAGGCTAACAACGACAGACACAAACTACATATTAACCAACAGCTTTTCATTGACATGCAGGATAAGGACTTAGAAGATAAAGTAACAAGTATTGTATTATTATCAGTTATTGTTTAGGAATGCAATACAGTGTAAGGTGATAAAACCGGATTCTGTCCAATCCGGCAAGTTGTCAACAATGGCATAAAATCTCAGTCCCGTCACCAGCTCTACAATCCGCCACATCGTCATAACCGGATTATTTTTTCAGTCCCAATGAATGCCGGTTTAGACAGCTTCCACTATAGTAAAAATAACATTAACGAACATGTTGACACAAATGTTCTTAAGTGCTCGTCTGCAAAATAACGGAATATAACAACAATGGTCATACAAACTCAAACAAAACGGCGCAAAAATTGTCAAAACACTGTCTCCGCTACTTTGCAACTGTCACTACCACTGAAACTAGTCCCTCTTGGTGATGAAGGTGTCTTCAGCTCCTC
Organism: Haliotis asinina; assembly: GCF_037392515.1. Lineage (NCBI taxonomy): Eukaryota > Metazoa > Mollusca > Gastropoda > Lepetellida > Haliotidae > Haliotis > Haliotis asinina. The sequence goes on along the minus strand of NC_090294.1, from coordinate 26,078,491 downwards.
AGACGGATCAAAAGAACTGGACTGGACAGGCTGATCATTCATGAGAAACCCGGGACGTTAGACATACTCTGCCCGTCAGAGCCAAGGGCGCTGGGGCTCTGGTGGGCTGAACCTAGAGTAGCGGGTGCAGAGACGGATGTTAACTGCTGTGGCATCTGAGGAAGAGGTTGAGGAGGAGGCTGAGGAGGGGAGCTGGCGTATCACCCATACCGTGGGGTTGTAGGTAGCTGGTGCCGAACGTAGTCGCACGTTAGTACGAGTAGGAAAGATGAGGACTCTGGGAGGTTCTTTCCCATCACTCTCCTCGTCCATCAGCTCACTAAGGATGGTGTTGATGCGTGAACGTGCTTTCTGGACCTTGCTCTTGTACATGATAACCAGGCTGTTGGTGAAGGCTGTGGTGACTGTGATGGGATGAGACTGTGCGAGACCCTTGATGAGCTCCCCAGACTTGTGCGCCCTCTTCTGGTGTGACTGCAGCAAGTTGTCATTGTTCTGGCTAATTTGAATATGAGGAGAGGACAGGAGACGGTGTGTGGTCATCAACCACCATGTCTGCACAGGCAGCCTCGGCAACCTCGAGGCCCCCGCTGTTTTCTGTAATTGAAGCCTTCACGTGCAATTACGACAATACAAGTAAAAGAAATGAAGTCAAATTTCAAATATCTATACGTGCAATAAGATTGATATGAATCTATAATAATAATAATCATCATCATAATTCATACTTACTCTGTTGATGGGCTCATGATGGCTGGCCAGATTCTTGATCAAGCCGAAGTTTGCCTTAAACCACCGCTCTCTCTGAGTCAGTTCTAGGGAGTTGTCCCGGCTCTCCTTGCCGAGATGGGTCTAGGTGTCTCGCAGCGACTTGAATCATCCCTGAAGGTGCTCGACAGTCTTCCTCATGGCCTTGGCTTGATCTTCCCACAGTTTTACCCTTCTGTACACCCTTCAGTAGTCAGTCATCTTCATGTCCCATAAGGCAGCGTTCTCGAGAAGGAAATCGCGCACAAGCTGCTCCCATTGGGCATCAAGACAGAACTGTGTCTTCTTTGCTTCCACTTCTTGGCCATGGATGGCTGAGAGGAGGAGGGCCGAGAGGAGGTCTCTGACGATGTCCGAGAGTGGCTGGAATCAGCAGTATCTCCATCGGATGGCGAGGATCACGTCCATCACTTCCACGACCACAGCTGCGGCCAGAAGACGTCTTGGCAGCGTTCTTCGAAGGTTTCTTCGGAATGATGTTGATACGGCGATGTGGATACTGTGACAGTGATGTTAATAGTGCAATGTCCAGAGTGGCAGCCTTTTTACAGGCTACGACACGTGATCGTTGTTGATACGCAGCGCGTGAGTTAGACTAATATTGTGAACTCGCTAAACATTCCTTGGTTTAAGTTAGTTTGATACATCGACATACGCTGGTTAAATATTCAAGGTGTGACAGGCCCTGTAAAACTGACACTGTAATGTCTTTTTTCTTTAAAGAAGGTAAATCGGAGGTGGTTTTGGGCAAATCAACCAAGCAATCTTAAATGGTTTCATAAATGGTTTTCCATCAACTTGATGCCTTTTCATCCCAGAACAAAACTCACATAATACTTGTACTACTTCTGTACTGTTAGGGAGCGGTGGGGTAGCCTAGTGGTTAAAGCGTTCAGGAGATGAATTAGTGAGTGAATGAGCGTGTGACACCTGGACACCAGAAATCGAACTTCGTGACGGGTGAAAGCTTTAACCACGAGGCTTCCCACCGCCCCTCATAATACGTCTGAGCGGGATTTTCATGTTATACTGCGACATTCTCTATCAGTGCTGTAGCACAAACGAGCCGGCATTAGTCTGGACAATGACGACAAACAGACATGCAGACAAGCAAGGGACAGGCAGGCACAGAGACAAGGCACCCGCATGCAGACACAATGTGTGGGCTAGGACTATAGATACTGACATTAGTTCGGACTATTAAATTGCCGAGCTCCGACAACCACCAGGTACATCAATTAAAGGCCTATTGATTCAGATTGACGTATTGTATGTACATCAGTATCTAGTCAATCAGTAATCCAAGTCAGTGAAATCAGAGCATATTCTTGCCATCATAATGGCCTAAACCAATTTAAACCCTAGTCCTGTTGTATAATGAGTCTAACCCAGCTTCATAATGATTACAGCTTAAAGAAACTGACTGTAACCAGCATAATAGTGTAAAATGAGTCCCTATGAACGTGACCTAATCCCTGAGACAGGTTGACGAAGGTAATTAATTCTCGTTATGGGAATGGTAATCCCCATGCGACTGTAAGCCTAATCAGCTTATGATTTTGGTCGGAAATGATGAAAGGTTGATTTGTCATTATTTTCTGTAAAGGCGGGGGATATATACTGAACAGCGAAAGAAATGCACGTTTCGAAAAAATGAACTCCTATAAAACAAGCGTTCATGTTTATGTCTCCTATTGACAAACTTGACCAAAAATAAAAAAGAGAGAGAAATAGAGTTGCATTTCTTTTGCTGCCCAGTATATAATATATATCTTTATAAGGAATGACATGAAATGAATATACGCCTTCTGCATCGTTTTTGTGAACCTAGGTCGTCTTCTAAAACCTTTTTCTAAACCTCGCGTTATTAAGCACAGACGGTGATAATTCATTTGGTAACTTTTAATAATATTTGAAAATACATCCAACTATAATCTCGCTCAACACATCAACACAAGGTTCATCGTTATATGAACCTGTATTGCATTTCTTTTGCTGTTCAGTATATAATATATATCTTCATGAGAAATGACATGGGTTGAAAACTAGTAAACCTCGTATTATTAAGCACTGATAATTACGTTGAAAACTTCTAATAACATTTGAAAATACATCCAGCCATAATCTCGCTCAACAGATCAACACAAGGTTCATCGTTATAGCGATAAAACATTACAATGAAATCTGTCAACCTTAAGTTTCAAAATTAACAGGTAAAGTAGGAGTGATTTTTCGTTTCGTATTTTTAGTTTCGTATCACTGTGCTGTGCTATAGTTTTCAGTTTTACATACACGTCACATACTATTCTTTCCATTTCAAGTCTATTTTAGTTTTTTACACTATTTTCAAATGCTGATTTCACCATGGTTAAAGTCAAGGTTGGTTTGATTAAATTTCAACACACCTACAGTCATAGTACAAGATGAACCTGTTACCATGCCAAAGCGGATCTGGAACTGCGATTCTGCAATTATTGAACCAGAAACATTACCAATCTCAACACAAGATATTCCGCGAGCTGACCTTTAGTCGTTGTCAGAATTGTCTGGGTAGGGACGTATATTTTGCTAAGATTCGCCGTGAAATATCTGGTAATTAGTTAAAAGGATGAATGGTTATCTTTATGTTCAGTTTTCGTGACTGAACATATTTGCTGAGAACCACCAACCCATCACCATTGATTCTTTGATTCTCATTGTAAAGTATACATCTCGTCACTGATTGTACCTAGGTCCATGGTTGTTAAACAGACAGACAGATATTTTATCTACAAGTACAGTTGTTTCAGGAACGCCCAAGAGAAGATCCTTGAGTTCGTGCTCGGCAGCGACACAGTGCAAATTGCCACGGTTCCTGATGGCCAAACTAAGATAATGCTTCGAGTTATCCGAAGTTTGGCACCAACGGAAGTCTTTATTCGTCGTTGCGGACACGTGCATTTATGATCAACCTAAAGTTCGACCGGGGGTGTCAGTGAAAGAGGTCAAGAACAGCCCGCGTAGATACTAGTAAACAACTAAGGCAGATCACTCTCATTTTCAAGCACCTTATTCTGTTCCGCTCGCAGTCAGTAACATGTACTTGCAACACAACTTAATGCCTAATACTTTTCACCATATGAAACGTGGTTTAACAAACCATGTACTCTGGGATCTGTCGTGATGCAGTTTACAGTAACATCATACATAATCACTACTCCATTTACGATGCTGCATTACGTAGGTAACGGAATGTGCCGAGTAGACCCGAATGGTTTAGAGATCGTGCTCTCTTGAAATTCACGCGCGAGCCATGTACAGTCAACACGTAGGGCCCTTTAATTGTTCTGCCATTGGACATTCGCCAGGCTGTGACAGACTGCACGCCAGCTCGTTCACTTATTCGTTCTGATTCTGGTGAATACCGTTTTTAATTACTAAACATAACGATCAATGCAGAAACATTATTTGTAAATTATTTATTCTATACGTGCTATACTTCCTTTCTCTCATCTACTAGCAAATTTCCACTTTTTGAAATTCTTAACAGGCAAATATGTCCATACTGAGGGAGCATGTGTGGATGCGTTGAGGTACACGCACGTCTAACATGTGAGAGAGCGAGCGTGATCTTACGCTGCTTTTAGCAATATTCCAGCAATATCAGAGCGGAGGACGCCAGAAATGGCTTTCACACATTGTACCCATGTGTGGAATCGAACTCAGGTGTTCCAAGTGACGAGTGGACGCTACAACACCGCTCACCTTATCAGAGTATTCATGTCATATCACAGCGCGCAAGCGTACATTGGAAAAAGGCTTGAAGCAGGTCTCCACAAGCACGTGCATGGAGTTGGCAAAATACGAAGCATAAACGTGACGAACCGGGATTCGAATCGAAACGACTCCATGTTTTCGACGGACCAAAGGGACACAACTCTGCATAGCGAGGTGCAGCGAATCATGCGACACGATACCTCGCGCCGAGAGAGGAACAACGGGTTTGGTTGGTTGGTGTATTCTTTAACGGTGCAATACAATATGCCATCTGTATGACAGCGATCTGTAAATACTCGAGTCTGGACCAGACAATCCAGTGGTCAACATCATGAGCATCAATCAACGCAGTTCGGATTCGATGACATGTGTCAACCAAGTCAGCGAGCCTGAAAACCCAAACCGTAAGTCACCTATTACGACAATCATGGGTACCTGAAGGCTACTTCTAATCTGCATGTTCACGGGTAGAAAACAACGGGAAATTGTGGTGTAGACATAAAGTGTGTAGAAAAGACAATCCGATCAAAGCGTGTGTTATCTGTCCAGCTTAAATTCTAATACTGAAAAAAGAACAAGAAAACCCATATCGCTTCAACGTATTTACAGTACATGATTGACAGATTTTGTGTTACAGCAAGCCCCAAGGAAAACGTCTAACAAGAAAGCGGCTTGCTCAGTGGCATCTGACTGACCCCAGGCTATTTATCAACAGAGGGTTGTATGGAGATGTTGACCGTCCAATTAGAGTTGTGAGGAATACAGCATGGCAACAAAGAACGCTGTTCGGAGATACTCCGAGGCTCTGTATAGAAGGCATCGCTGATGCTACGAGACCAACACAAAAGCCCGTTCATTTAAACGGCTTCAGGTTACAACAGCTGATGGTGTCCTTGTGAAGAGGTTTCAGGAATAAACAAAACGGACACGTTCTTGGACAGATTATCGTTCGACAGATCAAACGAACACAATTATTTGCTGTTTCAATCAAGGCATACGCTGCCACTCGGCTCTTTACATAACTCGTAAGAAGAGTCGACCATGGACCGATCAATGATAGATACGAAAACGACACAATCCCAATGGGCTTATTATTTTGAGAACAGTAGAATTTCACTATGTCGAACACTGATGTGTCGAATTCACGGTTGTAGTCATTCACTTTATCATGAGTTATATTCGAATCTGTTCAACCTGATATGTCAGTGTCGTGGTTATTCTATGTGACAGTTACTCGGCATCGGAATTTAAAAGAAAAAGTGCTATTGATTCTTGGTGCTGATCCTGGAACGCTCAAGGGCCGCAAATCCTCCTAGATGACTACTGGGATACCTTCTATACAGCACAAGATTTAATGTGTTTGCCTACGCTTTACAAAGATCGTATAAAACGCATTGTATACTTCTTTAACGCTACACACACAAATGTCACAGCTATGTGTCTGGACTAGACAATCCGATGATCAACATCATGAGCAGCGACCTACGCAGCTGGGATATGATGACGTGTCCACCATGTCAACGAGCATGTCCACCCGATCCCGTTAATCGCCTCTTACGACATGGGTTGCTGAAGACCAATTCAACAATTCCCACGCGGACCTTCAGAATCTATCTCGTTCCTATCAACCCCCGACCTCCTCTATGGTGCAGTGGTAAGGGCGTACGCCGGAAGAACGGATGATCACGGGTTCGAAACCCATTTCACTGGACCCAGCAAACCTACTCCCTTCACTTCCCTCCACCACCGCCATCACATGTCATTGTATCTAATTGCAGTCAACAGTTCTCATCGTTAATCTCAGTATGGCTTTTTGTGTTAAAAAACCCCCCTGTATTGGGATAATTACACTGAACCTTTATATGTCGCATAGACAAGCAGTCTGTTTCCTATCCAGATGAAAAACAACATACCAAATTAATAATCGTATGTCAGTCGTGTGTGATCGAATATCCATGCTGATCTTCTAGGTGCAGTTTCAATTTTACTGCGTTAGCAATATCACGTGAGTGAGTGAGTGAGTGAGATATCACGCATTTCGCACTTTCTGCCCTCCATAGGAACCGATGTTATTCCTTCTGTGTGACCAGCGACATGTACACAAACACACACGCACATAACCACCGATATATACGAGTAAGTGCAATCATCACGAACGAAACATTAAACCTCAGTGCCAGCGTCGTTCAGGAAAACGATGAGGGCAGACAGTCATCTCCTATTTCTGAAATGAAAAAGTGTCCCAACATGCAACAGCAGCATATCGCGGCAAAGCAGCTGACGTTGCAGTAATTGTTGCCGAGGTAGGTGTTATTGTAGACGCGGAAGTAGTCAACATCTGCATGTCGTCTCCGAGGGTTCCGGCTCACCAGGGGATTTGGACCTGGGAGACGCTTTGAATAATAATTCAGTTTTATCATGACACGTCACTTACACGTGTCGGAAAGGTGAGCGTGTTATATATAAAAGATAGACACGTTTACAGCTGTAGCTGAATCCACGAGCATCGGAGATGTGTGGTGTTGATAGATCAATGGAAAGTCTCGGTGACCCGGATTCCTCGGGGGTTTCTCCTCGCATCCAGTTATCACAACGAGTCATGACAGAGCTAATGTTGCGATAAACAACATATTTGCAGTTCCAAAGCTGGCTTGAGTCACCCTATCAGGCATGTTTTTGAATTTTTAGAGAGGCTTGCATCGATTCCTACCTTATGAAACGTACGTTTGCCGTTTCGAGACAGGCGCCGATCAACGCCTATCCTTACGACAAGATGTCTGCGTTTCCAGACAGGCGTGATTCAACGCTCACCCTTACAAGAAGACCTTTGCGTTTCCAGACCGACGTGAATCAACGCTCACCCTTACAGGAAGATCTTTGCGTTTCCAGATCGACGTGAATCAACGCTCACCGTCACAACAAAATGTTGACGTCGTTTTGAGACAGGCGTGATTCAACACTCACCCTTACTTGAAGACCTTTGCGTTTCCAGACCGACGTGAATCAACGCTCACCGTTACAACAAATAGTTGACGTCGTTTTGAGGAAGGCGTGATTCAACGCTCACCCTTACAAGAAGACCTTTGCGTTTCCAGACCGACGTGAATCAACGCTCACCCTTACAGGAAGATCTGTGCGTTTCCAGACAGTCGCCGATCAACGCTCACCATATATCTTCCCCCGCCTGTCAGCGGTGGAAGATATCAACAACACTCACTACCTTTAAGCTGTAACACGACTGAACATGTCCAATCTACTGCAAGGTTGATGACAAAACAATCAGTGCATTTCGCCTGGACCCACAACCTCCAAGTGTCAGTCAGAATGCTTGACATTTCCCATGCTACTTGACTCGTAGCAGCTGACGTTGACAACATCTAAGTGCTGTTGTCGATGTCGCGCAACGTTACAGACATCGCCTGGGGGTGAATTTACAGACTATTGCGACATTATTGACAGATGGAGTGCAGTGCTGATAAATGTGCCACGATAATTTCAAAGTTGGTTCCATCGATAAAGTTCAATTCAAACATGACAAATATTCTTAAAATTATATTCCTATGTTGTCTTTTTTGTTTCAAGAGATGAATTCATGATGTACATTGTGTTGGAGAATAAACGGTTTTACAGTGTAAGTTGTTTTATGTTATCATAGGTTTTGAGACTGAAATTGCTGAGGGAAAATGCGTAATGGATAATTTTTATCGGGGTACAATGTGTGATATTTTAGGAACATTTCAATAATATCACAACGGGGCACACCTGAAAGAGGGTTATAAAGTCCATGTAGGGAATTGAACCTTGGTTTTCGGCGTGACGAGCGCACGCCTTCACTACTAAGCTACCCACCGCCCCAAGCACAGCAGGAAGCTAAAAGAAAAGCAATTTTAATATTAAAATAAGGACGCACTTTCTAAACCGAACACTGATTCTAAGTTCAAAACTCTTTAAAATCTAAAAGTTTAACGTGAAAAGCCTAAGTGAATGTCTTGTTAAACAGAATTTTAATATTGCAGAAAAAAGAGTTCATGTCCTCTCGATCTACCAAAACGATTCCCTCGTTGTTTGAACAGACCTTAGTTCAATACAGAAAGGGGAATAGCACCGTCAGTCATTAACTGCCAGTATGTTTTCATCTCAGCAGACATCTGTCTGGAAGGCACTGTGTCTTTGGTACCGGCGTCTGACAGAAAACCAATCTTTCTCAGCGGCGCAGACACGACTCAGACTTGTGCCAACTCGGAGTGGCTACCAAAGAGTTTTTTTCCCTCCCGATCTATTGAAACAACTTTGAATTTCAATCGCTTTGAACGAACAAGCCACTTCTCTAGTCTGTTTATTTCAGGGTTTCGTGATTTTGTAGACGTGTGGAAAGGCCGGGAATATTTACTTTGGTCTGACGCCAAGAGATTGGGGTTAATTGGGTTTTGAATGTTAACACTGCTGTGGTAATGTAAATGATGAACCATGGTCTGTTGTAACTAAACTGTTTTGTAAAGAGGATTTAATCAATTTGAACTACTTATTTATTGTAGGTTCACTTCAGGGAAATATATTTAAGCTCACTTTGTGTGTTTAAATATTCTACGTTGAGGCGAGTGGGTGATGGGTGGGGTGTGGTGGGAAAGGGGCGGGGGATGTGGTGGGAATGAATTTGTCTTGTGAGTGAGTGAGTAGAGTTCAGTGCCGCTTTTGGCAATATCATGCAGTAGTGATGTCCGTATTGGAGACGCCAAGTATGAGACACAGGACACAGAGCAGCTGGGCGAGTGAGCTGGGCTGTGAGTGGGTACCCGGTAAGATGAAATGCTGGCATGTTCTGCAGAATGTTATGGCAGGGAACACCATGTACTGGCCTCACGCAACATTGTAGACAGAACAGCTGGACGAGTGAGCGTGTTCATCGGCTGTGAATGGGTACCCGGTAGGATGAAATGCTGACATGTTCTACAGAATACTAAGGCAAGATACACTATGTATGGGCTTCACGCAACACTGTAGAGAGAACAGCTCCGTAAATGACCATGTTCAGAGGCTGTGAATGGGTACCCGGAAGTATCAGAAGCTTACATGTCCTATCGGGAGACAGATCACGCTACACGGTCGATATCAAAACAAGATAGTAATGGCAAAGGGCGTTCCCAGTCTTCCACCTGTCTCACAGCACATCCTAATCAATTTCTTTTTTGCGTGGGACACACAACTACAAATGACTGAATCAATACTTGTCTCTTATTACGACAGATGTACAAACAAAGGAACCTAAATGCAGTTCCCTGTCGATGGTTCTTTGGGTGGTGCGGTGCTGGAACAGTATTAAGCATTTTGTTTATTGCTACCCACCACGGTTCGGCTCAACAAGCGTACACTGACATCCATACACATATAAAGAAGGAAAGGAATGTAACGCGCGCAAAGTTGTCAAACACCCCACTCTCGATTATGGGCGAATTCTAGATGGGAAATTCTTACTGAAACAGTCAGATAAATTCCCTTTCAAATAAATCCAAGATTATCAAAATTAGCGCTCTATGTAAGGAGTAACTTTGCTTGGAACTTGGGAAAAGACAACCTTTTCATTTGTACGCCAAAAACCTGCCTACCAAAATCAACGCCTCTCGGAGAAGAAATACTGCGTATTTCACTTAAAACATCCGATCGGCGAAAGAACATAACCTTTCCGTAATCGCTAGATATTCCGCTTGCGTTCTACAACCTCTCAAATGAAATAGGTTATTAGTTTACCTGTAATACACGACAATATTGGGAAATTAGCGGTATCGAGTGGTCGAGTTCCCCATGTTTGTCCTTCACCCTCAACAGGCTTGCACCAACACAATATATCGCACCACCAAATAAATATAATACTGGTGTTATATTTTTGACCAGTCAGAAAAGAGCAGCTCGTCGTTGGAGCAAGCCTAATGAGAGTGAAGGACAATCATGGTGGATACCGTAGAATTGAGGCTGTATATTCCACAATCTCCCACCCAGAATTCGCCCATAATCGAGAGTGGGGTGTTTGACAACTTTGTGCGCGTTACATCCCTTTCCTTCTTTATATGTGTATGGATATCAGTGTACGCTTGTTGGACCCAGGACGTACTATTTTCAGCACTGCAAGCCCCTGTGTGGCCATTTTTCTGACTATGGTTGCTTGGTGCCTAAATGTACATTTGCTGACCTCTCCATATGACCCTACATTATCTTGTACTTTTAGTTGGTTTTGAGCTCCGTATTCTCCGAAGCTGTCACGAACGTTTTAATTTCATGCCGACCATCCTGTTGTGGTCTGTAAAAATCTGTAATTTCTTGTCTGTTGGCACATTGGTTGTTTGGTAATTCCTGCATTTTCTATTTTCAGCAGGATTTTTTTTTATTTTACGATTATGTTTTAGTTGTTAGTTACACCTTTAACGTACTGCCCAATGTGATCAAATATGGCGGAATACTGGTTCGTTATGAACAGCAGAACTAAATAGTCTTTCCTCTTATTCCATGGTGTTCTAACAATGTAAATGAAATCAGAAGGGGAGGGGGGGGGGGGGGGAGTAACCGCACTTACAACGTGTGGACACCATGTTTATCAATTTCGGCATGTGGCAGGTGAAATCGCATTGTAGTCAAAACAAGGGACGCGTTTGAAACTGATATTTTTCATATAATTTCAAACATGACTGTGTTGATTAAACACTGGGGGTAAATTATTTGACTACATTAAATGTGCTTCTTATTGTAACGAATACGTGCTGTTGTGTTGCCACCGTGATGCTGCCGTGCATGAAGGCGTTCTTGTCATGTCTTTGTTGCTCCTGTCATACAACCTGTGGCGCCTTCTTTGTTGATAATATAAGACTCAACTGTGCAGTCGATGGTTTGACTCACAGGCTACAGTAGTCGAACTCAATACGTATTTTTCTGTTGGAGCACACCCATGAAGATCCGGGTAAGAGCTGATCTTCAGTAACCCAGTAGGCGACTAACAGGATCCGGTGGTAAGGTTCGCTGACTTTGTCGACACATATCGCATCCCAGTTGCACAGAAAGATGCTCATGCTGTGGATCACTGGATTGATTCGATCATTTACAGACAACTGCTGCATATCTAGTACGCAGAGTGCGGCGTAAAACTAAACTCATTCACACTGTTGGTCGTGGGGTGGTGGGGTGGCGTCCGCTCATCACGTCGACGATTCGCCACATGGGTACAGCGCGTGAAGCCCATTTCAAGTGTCCCTCGCCGTGACATTTCTGGAATATTGTTAAAAAACTCAATTCCCCACTGGTGCTGTGCTTTGTATTTGTGTTACATCCCCTACACAGTTATAAGTTTTCTCAGCCCGCTCCCAACTTCCAGACAATGGTGGAGTTCGATTTCAATTCATTGTAAGGGTATACTATATGTTATACCTGGTTCGTCTAAACAGAACAATGATCAGATCCCAAATCCACCTTGAGCTACACCTATACATTTCTATGCATTCATCAGTTTTCAGACATAATATCTGAAAACGCTACCTCTAACGCACTACTGTGCTTGTTCAACACGAGTCTCCAATCCCACACGAACTGTCACCCAGACATCGGACATGATTGTGTAAGCCCCTGTTCTCAAACAGGACTTGTATATCCTCACTACAATCTTCGCCATCCGGACCAGACGTCAATGGACGCCAGACCAGCTTCAGGGCGCTCAATGCATCTCCCGTTCATCAAATCTTTATCTCCGAGAAAGCAATCTAACACCTGCGATATATGTGCCCACGGCAATAAAAAAGATCCCCTTTCAACAAACAGACATCCATCCTTTAAAGCGACGTCTGCTTGCCAAACAAATTAAACTGATTTGTTTCCTGAACGGATGTTGCTGAACGACTTCAGATGTTTGTGGAGGTTTGGTAACTGTTGCAAGTGCTTACTGGATATGGTGCTTTTTGGAATTGGAATAAGAGGAGTTGTGTGCTTTACTGGCAGGGGGAGTGAACTGTCGTTAGTTGCTTTAATTGTGGTTTCGTGGGGAGCTGATACATGAGTATCAGATCATACATGAGTCCGTATACTGTGTTAACGTATCCTAATACATGTGATTAATCATCATCATCATCATCATCATCATCATCACAAGACTGAACCTTCGCCGACACCACAATCGTCATCATCATCATCATCGTTAACGCAAACGTTCAGCATGACCATCAACGTCATCCTCCTCCTCCTTCACCTCCTCATCATAACCTTCGCCACGCCATCATTGACATCATAATCATAATCGTCACCATCGTCGTCGCCATCATCATCATCATCATCATCATCATCAATCAACAATACGGCTATCAATCCATGTACAAACAAACGACGAAACCAACATATTAGGATTCAGCGCAGATCCACGATCTTCTGTCTGAGGCAGAACACCATAAATCTTTACACCATATAAACAAACCGGTATGTGTAATTATCATTTATTCATTGCCATTCTTTGTGTATGAGGAAGTTAGAGCGAAGCCAGTTTGCCGCACACACCTCGTCCATTACAGAATATCGCCATCCATGGCCAGTCCACGAAATGGAACTGGCGCAGTGCCGACAGCACAATCGTGCTTCTTATAAAGGGGGTGTTGTGTGACTGTGTTCTTTATAAACCCACACAAACTTCTTCTATGTTCCTTTGCGCATACACTTCTCTGGAACCAATTATCAACATATGAACGTATTTGACATCAACAACTCCGGATGACGTCACAAATGCACCAGGATCACGTTGATGACGCCACAAATGCACCAGGATCATTATGTGAAACTAAAAGCAAATCAGTGTGATGTATCTACACAAAGGAAGATATGAAGGATAGAATTATACGTTCATTGGCTTAGTCTTAAGTTCAGTCTTGGAGCAAGGCTAGATCTGACCCTATGCCTTCAGTATGCTGAATGCTTTCATCACCCCACAAGTCCTGTTAGAAATAGGCTACAAAGTTGCTATTATATTCCTCTGTGGAAAATCTTGGATCGTAAATGACCAGATATTATGACAGACATGTACAAACTATCTCAACACGATCGCTTAATTTTATCCGCTTGACCATTGGTCACCAGGAAACGATAACCCGCACGTGATAACAGAATCAGGACAGAAGCGGTCGTAAGTGAGGACGGAATTCGGCTCGGGGTTGAGCTGGAACAGACTGGCATTGATGGTTTAGGAGGTTATTCTCGTTCCATTTACAGATAAAATTGTATTGTGGAGATAGTAACAGTCGTTGGAGAGTTGGATCAAAAATCAATCTCGTTTCCTGGAAGTTGTCTGTGATGGATTTGATTACACCCCATGCCGGCCTGGTCACGTTTAGGAAGTGTCGATTTCATTTGCTTCATCCGGAAAACGACCGGGATGAATTTTTAAAGAGGTTGAAGTGAGTATGAGCCCGGACTCAGGTCCGAAGGTGACTTAAACTGGCGTCCTTAGGTAAGCAGGGAAATAATGCTGGTGCTGGGGGTTGTGTGCGTCTGCGTAGGTGTTTGACACGGAACACTTCAAATGTGGCTGAGTTTTGATGTATGAATCATGTCTAACACTGTGTTTGTGAAACACTTCGCTGCTAGTGCACGTATATGTATGTGTTTGTCTGTGTGATGCTGTGTAGTGTTTACTGATGGTAGTACGTCCCTCTTATCGTGTTTACAGGGTTAGTACGCCCCTCTTATCGTGTTCACAGGGTTAGTACGTCCCTCTTATCGTGTTCACAGGGTTAGTACGTCCCTCTTATCGTGTTCACAGGGTTAGTACGTCCCTCTTATCGTGTTCACAGGGTTAGTACGTCCCTCTTATCGTGTTCACAGGGTTAGTACGTCCCTCTTATCGTGTTCACAGGGTTAGTACGTCATTCTTATCGTGTTCACAGGGTTAGTACGTCATTCTTATCGTGTTCACAGGGTTAGTACGTCCCTCTTATCGTGTTCACAGGGTTAGTACGTCCCTCTTATCGTGTTCACAGGGTTAGTACGTCCCTCTTATCGTGTTCACAGGGTTAGTACGTCCCTCTTATCGTGTTCACAGGGTTAGTACGTCATTCTTATCGTGTTCACAGGGTTAGTACGTCATTCTTATCGTGTTCACAGAGTTAGTACGTCCCTCTTATCGTGTTCACAGGGTTAGTACGTCCCTCTTATCGTGTTCACAGGGTTAGTACGTCATTCTTATCGTGTTCACACGGTTAGTACGTCCCTCTTATCGTGTTCACAGGGTTAGTACGTCCCTCTTATCGTGTTCACAGGGTTAGTACGTCCCTCTTATCGTGTTCACAGGGTTAGTACGTCCCTCTTATCGTGTTCACAGGGTTAGTACGTCCCTCTTATCGTGTTCACAGGGTTAGTACGTCCCTCTTATCGTGTTCACAGGGTTAGTACGTCATTCTTATCGTGTTCACACGGTTAGTACGTCCCTCTTATCGTGTTCACAGGGTTAGTACGTCCCTCTTATCGTGTTCACAGGGTTAGTACGTCCCTCTTATCGTGTTCACAGGGTTAGTACGTCCCTCTTATCGTGTTCACAGGGTTAGTACGTCCCTCTTATCGTGTTCACAGGGTTAGTACGTCCCTCTTATCGTGTTCACAGGGTTAGTACGTCATTCTTATCGTGTTCACACGGTTAGTACGTCATTCCTATCGTGTTCACAGGGTTAGTATTCCCTTCCCATCGTGTCTTCAGAGGTTAGTACGCCACTTTCATTGTGTTCACAGGTTTAGTATGCTCCTCTCATCGTGATCACAGAGGTTAGTAGGTCCCACTCATCGCGTTCGGTTGGTACTCTGTTACAGTCGTGTTCACAGTAGTTAGTATGACCCATGATCGTGGTCACCGGGGTTAGTACGCTGTTACAGTCGTGTTCACAGAGATTAGTATGCCCCTCTCATCGTGTTCACATGGTTAGTAGGCCCCTCCCACCGTGATCACAGAGGTTAGTACGCTTCTCTTATCGTGTTTATGGTGGTTAGTACGCTCCTCTGATCGTGATCACAAAGGTTAGTAGGTCCCTCTCATCGCGTCCACGGAGGTTTGTAAGCTCCTACAATCGTGTTCACCGGGGTTAGTATGCCCCTCTCATCTTGTTTGCGTGGGTTAGCTTGCTTGGCCCTCCAACAAAATCATAGGGATCAGCACGCTCGCTCTTCTCATCGAGTTCACAGTGGGACTTGCTTTGGCTTACGCTATGAGTTCGCCAAACACATGGCTATGATATCAAGGTCATCATCAAATGGTCAACACAGCATGTTGACGAAGAGTGACCCCCCTTACACCAACTATGTAAACTCAACTTCTTCAGGCGGTGGGGCAGGGGTTGGGATGATGTGTGCATGCATGCATGAGTGGGTGAGTGAATGAGTGAGTGAGTGAGAGTGAGTGAGTAGATATACTTAACAGTAAACAGTAAAACTAGGTTTTATTAAGTAACAGTTCATAATGGATGAAAGGAATAATAATAATCATTGTTCTTTTCGCTCCGGCAGCTTACTGCATCTAATTCGCCGGAATGATTATAACGAAAAACGGTTATATCGACCACACAGGAACCACGTATTCCATACATTACCGTATACCCATGTTCAGCATAAAAGAGATGTTGATGAAGACAGTCCATCCGTTTTGCTTCACATCATGTTGGGGGCGAAGGAACCTATCACATTCCGCCTACATCCGCCCCCACGTATACTACGCGTAAAACGATTCATTCATCAGCAATCTCAAATGAAGAGAAAAAACATCAAGGAATTGCTCCATTCATAGAGCTATGAAAACAAACGGAACCATCCAAGTTGGCAAATCGATTTTCTTGAACCAAACCGCGTGCTAGGAGTTCCTGGAAGCATTGGGATCCCGATGGTGCGAATACGTCCCCGCTAACAGATCTTACACGAATGAATATTTCAGCTGGTGAAATGTATATCTGTTTTGCGGGGGATGGGTCGTAGCTTTACCATTGCACTTCCACCGTGGATTGAAATCGATTACGGTTTAAGTTTAATAGACACGGGTTGTAACGGCAAGATATGAAGGGTTCACCGCGACTTGAGTACAACGTGGGGCACTGGCCTGATAATGGAAGCAAGGCAGTTGCTAAGGTAAATAAATCAAACTGAATTCGCGTCAGACAAAGGATCCCAATACGTGAGTGAGTGAGTGAGTTTAGTTCCACGCGGCACTCTGCAATATTCCAGCGATATGGCGGAGGTCTGTAAATATTCCAGTCGGGGCCAGACAATCCAGTTATCAACAGCATGAACATCTATCGACGCAAGTGAGTTATAATGACAACAAAGCCAAAGAGCCTGACCACCCGTTAGTCGCCTCTAATGACAAGCACGAGATACTGAAGATACATTAATACCCTGACCTTTTCGGGTGGTCTGGAAGTGAAGCGTTCAGAGAGCGGATACTGATTTTTATCAGGCAATCAGTGTCAGCAGACATGACAGGTGTGAACTAAAATGAACTGAACTTGAACACATCCAGAAAATGATGCGCACTGAGTATAAACCAATTCTGTCGCAACTACACAAAAATATACCATCAGACACAAACTGGATTATCTCAGCAGCATTAACACATTGAATCCTTACCTGAATCGGACCTCGCACAAGAATTCCAGTACTTCATCAAGACGAAGTTGTACACAGGTTGTAATTCCCTTCACATAACAGAGACCGCAATGGTCTTATAAATCTGTCGTGGTTTCCTTAAATGAGTTGTAAATATTCTCCACTATCCGAGCAAGATAAGCAGTGTGTCAAAGTTGGATTGGTTCTACAATACCAGTGCCAAACGCACGGAGCGGTAACAATGGTAACTCGACCAGAGAAGCAATCGATTCCGGAGATTGGGGCGAGTTGAGCGGTTAGCCCAGTAACGATCTTACTGAGTCTAATGAGAGAGAGAGAGAGAGAGAGAGAGAGAGAGAGAGAGAGAGAGAGAGAGAGAGAGAGAGAGAGAGAGAGAGAGAGAGAGAGAGAGAGAGAGAGAGAGAGAGAGAGAGAGAGAGAGAGAGAGAGAGAGAGAGAGAGAGAGAGAGAGAGAGAGAGAGAGTTTAATGTCATGGGCTTAAAGAGTGGGTATGGTTGGAGTGAGTTTGGTTTTACGCCGCACTCAGAGAGAGAGAGAGAGAGAGAGAGAGAGAGAGAGAGAGAGATTGCCTGCCGATGGGCTATTTACTTGCTACTTGCTTTACCTTAAAATCGCCTAGCTTCACTGGGAACACTGAATATGACTGTGACAATGAAATGTTTGTTTGCCCTGCTATGTGTATTTTCTAGATAATCGAGGACCACTAGAATATGTCGCAGAGACCCCAATAATTCACATCATAAGCCATATGTGCAACTGGGATATGATGGCATTGCGTCAAGCATAGATCGCTGAGGACCAAATCCAATACGTGCGATGAATGACAGAATATGACAAGGACGGAAGACTTGACAAATCTTTTGAATAAATATATAATGAAATGACCAACTTAATGAATATGACACAAATTAAAGAATGTAGCAAAGCTCAAATCAATATAATCTGAATGAAAGAAATGATAAAAAAATAATAAAGATGAACATGAAGGAAAATATCAAGGCTAAAACTACATGATACGTAATACAAGAGTGTGGAATGTTGGTGTTGAGTAAGTCTACAGACACAGGTAACCTAGGATTGTACGAGGCATGTTGGCCTGTGAAGTATCTATACTGTGTAGCTGTGTACAGGAAGGAAATAGGCCAGAGTGACGTAATTGCCAGTTTCTGTAGTTCCTGCAAATGAAACTCCTCACATCGATAATTGTTTCCTACGAACCTCATACAAGAGCCAGGTAAATTACCACGCGAGCGAAGAAGCTTTGACAGAGACTACGTACCATCAAAGTATCGATGTATTACGGTAGTATAAGAGTAATTATCTGTCAATTTGTCCACAAGGAGGCTTAATATGTACGTTCTTAAAATTTGAAAATGGTTACTCAAATATAACTATTCCGTATGTTTAGTGTTATTTCCTGATTGACATTTGCCGAATGTAATACATGGTCTTCATTTTACTAGGAACTTTCCATGACTGCTTGCAATATCAGTGTCAGGAGCTTTGCTGGATGCAGCAACATGGCGGGCGTCATTGACTCAACCCCAATCCCATATATAAACATCCCAAAGGGACCTTACTTTGCATGCACGGCAACGCGCGTCTAATCATCTCAATGCCAATCAAGCAAAAACGAAGACCAATTGTCCGGCCAAGTACGACAAGGACTGGGTTGTTTTCATAACCGCGAGGAAACTAAACGTGTTAGGAAAATGGCGCTCTGTATTCGTTTGGAATCGGATACTGAATTGCATTTATCCTGACTTGTAAATCATGGCGTGAGGGCGGGAGTCTTTCCTCAGCTCATGAAGTGCATATCTCAAGGGATATTGCAATGCTGAAATCGTGATCTTTTGTGTTGGTGTTACACTCTCGAGCGATTGAATTTAGGCTCGACGTTTCGTTTGTTGTATTTTTTCGTTTCACTCGAGTCTTTATTTTCGGATTTATCAATTCTGGACTGGTTTACATGTAACATCTCCGAACTTCAGTTTATTGCAAATCTGTCAAGTTGTCTCTCGTTGAAATTGTAATAGTTCCAAAGAAATGAGATGGGAAAGAAAACGATTGTATCCTAAACGATTTAGTGTCATATTTGAGCAATTTTAATCGTTATTAAGTATTAAGTATTATACCGTTTGACTGGTGGCTAAAGTTTCCGCGAGGAAAAGGAACACATGTGATCATTGACAAAGATGCAAAGAGTGTAAGTTGCAACGCTTGATGAAGAGATAACCTAGAAAGTACATTCACACTGGTTCCATCGAGAAGGGAAATTCGTATCAACATGTTTTTAAATAACTTGAATGAGTTTCAGCTTGCAATTAAAGTAATTAAATTCTGAAGAACAGTTTGAAAATTCTTTTCAATTTGTGTAGAGAAGCGGATTAGTGTATGTGCACTTGTTGCTGTCGAGTTGGTAAGGAAAAACGGTATCATACCATTCTCAAGATAAAAAATGTGACACCAGGACAGGTGAGACATGACAAAAGTCAGGTTTTTACACTATAAATAACAGAAATGGAATTAAAACAACACACACGACCAATAACTGCAATCTTTGAAGTTGACTATATGCATTAAAGAGTAACATCCGTTTCTCGTTACCGTTGATGAATATTCTTCAAGAAATAATAAGAATGTTTTGATATATCTTTTCTGAAAAGAAACCATGTCAGTTACAGTTTGGAACTGACACATAAAACCCGACCAAACCACAAACCCTGACAATAATCAGTTCCAAAGACTCACCAGATTCACCACTAGAAAGCTCCACAAATACTCGATCGATTTCCTGATGAGTTAAATTCCCACGTGTACCAAGGTAAAGAGTCGACAATCTTACCTGGAATAGATCTTCGGCTCGAGTTCCAGTTCCTCATTATTACCGCCCTGCTGTTCCCTTGTTCTTCAAGAACGCCCAATCTCCAGGAATGGAAAAGTAACTCACAGTTCCTGATCCACTGAGTTGTGCCTGAACAACCACAAGCTGTTCGGAGTCCACACTCCCAGAAGTTGTAGTGCTCGACACTGTTTCACTTTATGAGGTTGTATTATTCATATGTATTGTTTTATTAATTTCTTAATCCAATCCGACGTGTAAACAATATTTTTTCAAGACCCTCCAAAGACGTTGAACAAAATGGTGAAAGTCAAATGCGTGAAAAACTGTCTCCAGGCTTTTGATGACTGAAATGGATGTTTTAGTTATACATCTGGGTTATGCCATCAATAATTTTTAACCTTCCGATTGCGTCTTTCTTGTTTCTTGGTTCGTCTCCTTTTCTGAGACAATGTGTGGACGTAAAAGGTTTCGCCAAGATTTTCCTATTTGTCGCTGTATTGTTAGTATTATTTCATAAAGGATTTCTATCCCACTGAACTTCAGTTCCGTCTGGTAACCAATGGCAACAGATATGGGGTTGATAAAAAATCCTGATGCACTATCAGTCCGATCACCAACAAATCCTCCTTACAATATATCTAAAGATATGACAAGAGGAATATATGTCTTCTTAGTACGACTGTAGACTAATCCCGTTAAGATTAATATCTCTGCTTTTAATAAACGTCCACATATTCATCGTGCTTCATCCCTCGTTCCTTAAGCGTTCCAGCTTCTCTGCGTCTGTCTGGTACCACTAATTGCAGAAAGTCCTCACGAAAATACTCCTCCAATTCTTCCTGATAGTTTCACTCGATCAATTCTGTCCAGAAATTGTCACGAGATCACGTGAGGTGAGGGTAAAAATAGACACACGTGGAAATGCTGTACCATAAACACAACCAGAGATTCTACATGAATTCTTTGTCTCGGTATTATTTTAATACAGTACTGATTGTCGGTTTTCGGTACCCACCAGTGACGATGTTCAGCGATATAATCATAAATGTTTAACTAAACAATTCCATCAATAGATTCCTTGATTTTTCAATTTCTTTGAATTATTGAAAACGTTAGATCTACAATCACATCAACAAGAGATCTATTCACACCCAATAGCCTTTCAAGCCAGATCTATAAATAAGATATTCGGTTAAAACGTGTAAAGTGTATCACCAGACCTTGAAAAACATCCCCAAACATCAGCTCCCGATGAAATGTATCATTGATATGAAAGCTTTCCGTCTCAAAGGAATACAGTTAGTTGACCGGTTTCTAGGAAGCGTTGTTTCCAGGAGCCCTTCTGATGAGAGATGACAGCTCTGTTTGTGACGAATGGGACAGTCTACTGAAAAGCGCGGCTCTAATTGCCGTAAGCAGTCACCGGCGGATATAGTGATGCGGAGGAACATGGTTGACATGGCAAATCCTAATTACGACATATTAACGACATTTGCCGCAAACCCTTGCAATGTACGTTCGGTACAGGACTAGCGGGAGAGCATGATCACTGGTGTTTACTGGAATGTTGATGGATCACAGCGCATGAAATATCAATATACCTCTTAGGGTTTCGTTCGGGCGTAATTATGGTAATCGAAAGTGGATTTTATATACAGTAACTCGAGCCATTGCGTTGTTCTTGCGTGTCAGTAGAAGGATCGCCATTAGGGGTACCGAAAGTCTTTTAGAATTTTTTTTTATGTGTGTACATGCACTTATGTATATGTTTAGTTATATAGGTACACGCTCTCAACTCGCGAAGATGCGGTTTAGAATTTGTCTCAAACAATCCAAACTTGTATGAGGCGACTAACTGCACCTTTTGGCTTGAATCGCTGATTTGGTTGACACGTGTCATCGTATCCTAACTGCGTATATCGATGTTCATGATGTTGATCACTGGATTCTCTGGTTCAGACTGGAATATTTCAACAAGGCCGCAATATGGATGTAATATTGTTGAAACGTTTAATAACCAAACACACACGCACACACGCACACACGCACGCATGGTACACGTGGGTACCATCAGTGGTGTATCTGTACCGACTTCGATCATTTTCAGCCGGTTAACATTGCGGCGTAAAGCAACAATCATACTATCACCGCTGGGATGTCGAAGATTAAGCTTGTTAACTGTAAACGTCCACGAATATGTGGACTGTCACTATCTATCGACTCCAACACACTCCATCAGTTGTACCTATCAATACCCTAGCCATGCCCACTAGTCACTGCCCAACGTTGTCAATGTACGTCAGTCATCATTATCACTGAAATGTGCAAGAGGGAACATTGTTATCGATTGGAAACTACTGGTGTGTTTCACGTACCTCGTGCAAGTTTCTGATGAAATTAAACCGTACGGCCTTGCACTCCGACGACGTTGACGTCACGGTGACGACATGGCGGTCATTAACGCTGATCTTTGACCCTCCGTGCAACACTCGGGGTCAGTGGTTCCCCCATCTTTGCAGAAAGGGAGGCCTTCTCTGCACAGCAAATGCTTTGGGCACATTGCTATTGATTTGTTGTTGATGTACGATCCATACAACGTCTTGCGACCGGGGGATATAATTATTTGGGAAGGTTAGTCCTTCCTAGCTTAGGCCTGTCCCCTTTCAAGTCATTTTGATGAGATTGACTCAGATTTACAACTTTTCAGAAGAACGGTCCTTATTACGCTGATGTAAAAGCGGCATGTGTGGACTGGAGATGAGACCGAAAAGCCAAATGGATTGAACTTTCTTCTTTCTCAACTCTTTAATGATGTTTTTTTCAAGAAACATGTAATTTCAGATGAATTACCCATTATCGATTTAACGCATTCGTAATATTTAGATGCATGAGACAGTTCAAATTGGAGGTATTGTTGGGGTTGAATGCGACTTAAAGTCGCTTGTTATCTCTTCATGCATGCAGAACAAATTGTGTGATGGTAGTATTTTTTATAAGCAGAACATTTGACTTGAGAATGTTTTAGTGGGTTTTTGCTAAGCCGTGTTTATTGTTTAACCTCACATTCAGCAATATCTCCGCTATTTAAGGAAGGTCTGTAGATAATCGAGACTGGACCACACAATCCAGTGACTGACATGAGCATCGATCTACACCATTGGGATACGATGACACACATCAACCAAGTCAGGGAGTCTGACCACCCGGTCCCGTTAGTCGCCTTTTACGACAATGATGGTTTGTTGAAGACCAGTTCTAGTCCGTGTTCACTGACAGGGCGCACTTATGACTTGACCACCTCGTCGATGTTCACAATGACCCAGTACAACTCACTTGAATTAAGTGAATGAGTGACTGTGATTGCACGCCGCTTATATCAATATTCCAGCAATATTTGGAGACACCAGAAATGGCCTTCACACGCTGTATCCATGTTGAGAATCGAACACAGGTGTTAGGCGTGACTAGCAAACGCTTTAACCATTAAATTATACCACCGCCCCTCGTATAATAGAAAGCCTAAATGCATATATTTATGTAAGATCAGCTAAGAACATTATGACTAACTTTGGGAAAGATCATATAGTTTACAACACGCTTATGTTTAATACTTTCTATTCATAAGGTATATGGTTTCAATTGGTTGTAACTGAGTAAATTAGCACATTATTAAAAACTGACATGATTCCGTAAAACATCAAAACTTGTTTAAAAGCTACAGCTGCCGACATGCATTAGAAGACATTTACGCGTTAGTTCCAAACAGTTCGATAAAAGCAATCGATTACGGATGCACCTATCATTATTGACAATTCTTTCTACTTATAAAAAACAATGGCACTTGCAGCAACGGAACTAAAGTTACTATATGCGGAATCTTTAACAACAACAAAGAACACTTCAAGATTACAATTTCGTCGCGTTAGATACTATTTTGGACATAGTGGAATAAATAATCGTTCTTTACGCCCTATCTTCGACAAAATAACTATTTCTAGACCAAACTCGGTTTATTTTAGGAAATTTTTTATTTCAGGAACAAGAGATGGTCTTTGCGGAAAACACCTCAATCGTATTTCAGTAACGCGCACCTTTGATTAGAGCTCTGACGTCATGTCGTTCCCAACGCTCCTTCCATGACGTCATCGATGCTCTTTGCTGTCAGCGTATGCCGAATGGACTGCATTGATGTCAAAAAGGGCTGCGTATAGCGCCAACGGTTCCCCTGAACTCAACACACATCAGTTACCGAGTATATTTTTACCTTTAATGAGCAATGGAATCGGTAGAACCTGCAAAAGATTGAGTTTTTAAGGATTACTGCTCTTTGAACCGCTCACCACTGATGGTTTGTAGTCATGACAACGCTCAGTGAAGCGATACGTGCCACTAGCTTCGTTTGTTGTGGTGACACGTTAGGTGTGAAGAAATTTAATTGATTTGACACATTACATGTATAAGGTAAAACAGCTTGAAACCTGCTTAGTCAGATATGTAAACTGAGTGTAGTTTTACGCCGTACTGAACAATATTTCACCTGTATGGTTGCAACCTGTAAATAATCGAGTCCGGACAACCCAGTGATCAACAGCATGAACATCGCTCTATGCAACTGGTATTCGATGACTTAGCAGCCAAGTACTAGTGAGTGATTAGTTTCAAACCGCACTCATATAGTCGAGCTGTATGGCGGCTGTCTGTGAATAATCGACTCTGGACCAGTGATCTACTCTATGGGCATCGATCTACGCAAAAGGCATACGATGACATACGTCATCCAAGTCAGCGATTGACCGTCAGATCCTGTTAGTGATAATTTAAAGGAGGTGTATATATTATTGAACCTGGACCAACAATCCAGTCATCAGACGAGCATCTACCTATGCATACCAAAGAAGCTCCGGGTTCGATTCCCAACAAGGAAGTGTCAAGACCTTTCCTGGCTTCCATTTTTTCTGAAACAGCGTAAAATCACTCACTCAATCTAGATTGTGGATCTCCAAGTCGTAAGAGAAGTCATATTGTCTGATGCACTGGACTTTGTTGACCAGACCTGCGTCCCCTGGGCACACCAAGGTGCCGTTAGCGTAAAGCTGACCTTAACTCCCATACCTTAACATAGACTAAGGCAGTCTTAGCACGACAACGACCCATAGCGTTTCTAAACTAGTTCCTCCCGAATATATGTCTGTGTCTGCTAGCACCATTCCCGAGCTCACCCGTGTAGATCCTGGTTAAAATTTATCTTCAGTAACGCAAGTTTGTCGTAAGAGGCAACTGACGGGATCCGATGGTCAGACTGGCTGAGTTTGCTGACACATGTCTCCGTATATCAGTTGCTGTCGATCATCGGACTATCTGGTCCAGCCTCATAAACCCAAAGATATTCCCATTGAATTCTAAGCTGGCGAATAATGCGACCAGGGTGTCCCAATTGTGTAGCTCGATGATCATGATATTGATCACTGGATTGCCTGGTCCAGACCCGATTATTCACAGACCACCCCCATATAGCTTGAATATTACTAAACTCACTCACCCACTCACGTGTTCGTGGGTTTCACCATAAGGGCGATGTCTAAGATATTCTGCTCTTTCCCATACCACATGAAGCTTACAATCTGAGAAAATCAGTTTTAAACCCAACCCCGTTACCTTTTATATTCAAACGGTTTGGGGGACAGTGGAACAGTAGTGCTTAAAGGGTTTGCTCGTCGCGCCAAAGACCGGGTTTGATTTCCATATGGGTACAACACTTGTAGCCGTCTTCTGGAGTCTCCGCCGAGATACAGAAAAGATTGGTAAAAGCGGTGTAAAAATATACTCATTCACTCACTCACTCCACGGATTTTCAAATCAAATCCGTAAGACAGTGGCATTTGCCATACTGTTGTATTCAGTCTTCGCCAAAAATCCAAAACTTCCAAATGTAGCTTGTGATCTGATCTAATCAGGTTTTACATGACACGGCTGAAAAGTTTTAATTTGAAAAAAATAATGGTTTAAAAAAACATTACGCAATCACGAATTTTACTAACGTATGTGGTGTGTACTTTAGTTGTAATGATTCATTATGAGTTCAAAACACGCACTTTATAGATTTATTGTTATTTTTTTCAAAGAGGAAAAGAAAATGAAGAGAAAATAAATATGCATAATTGCATCTAGAACAGCCGCGCTATCACCGTGAGCGATGTAGGTAGGTAGCGACATTCCATAATCAATAGTTCTCCTTTCTGTGAATATATTTCGGTCATCCGTGGGTGGACAAGTGCATGAAAGTTGTCAGTCGCTTGCCTTTTACATTGTTACATTGGGAGTATAATTCCTTTTTGTTTAATCCCCACTTATTGTTCCCGAGCAGTGCTCCAGATAAGAGCCGCATTGGCGTACGTACGAATAAAACATATGCACGACACGGTAGGAGATAATTTAGAAAACGCAGCAGATACGTACCACAGCAGTGGTGTACAGTCTTAGAATCATTTAAAGGCGTATTCATCTGAGGAAATATTGTTTTTTTTGTTTATTGACCTGTTTACACAGAACGAGCAATGTAGTGGTGCCTAAATGAAATACACGTAAAACACAAGACATCTGATACTCCATTAAATTCCATTCCATGTGCTTATTAGGTTTCCCAGTACACCTAAATTGAAAAAAATAAGTATTACGCACTCCCGATGTTGAAAACTTATCTGGAGCCCTGCCGATACAGGACTTGATCAGCTGGTGATTGGTAAAGTGCGCAATGACCCATTCAATGCCATTATACTGGACTTGACAAACGAGTGATTGATAAAGTGAACAAAGACCCATGCACCCTCATTTTCATCGGATCCTGTTGCTCGCCATCGCCAGAGATAGTTCTTAGGACACCCAATTACATCCTGCCACGTCAGACCGATCTATAACGGAACTTATAACGGTGGTTGATAACACGAGCAGCAGGCCAAAGGAAACCGTGCTAAATGTCACATAATTTGGTGTATACATATTGAAACGTTCGACTTAATAATTTTGAGATTGAGTAAAGAAATAGTTTATAAATCTTCATATTGAATGTTTTGAAACATTTGACATGAAGCGTCACACATTTTGCTAGAAACCGGCGAAGGTTTTGTTGCCACTAATATGGATATTAACAGGCCGCTTCAGGGAATTCAACTTCGTACACACCTCTGTGGAAATAGCCGCAATACTTTTCACGACTGGAGGGGGCGATTACAGCTTACATACAAGCTTATATACAAGCTATCATTTTGAGACAGACAGACAGACAGACAGACAGGCGGGCAGACTAACAGACACACATGCACACATGCGTACATACCTACCTACATACGCACGCACGCACGCACGCACGCAAGCACGCACACACACACATACATACATACATGCATACATTTGATCTCTTGATCAGGGCCTCCTTTCACAAAGCACTCAGGTGATCGTAAGTCACTAAGGTAACCTCGGCACAGTGTTAAAGAAGGGGAGTTAAGGTTAACCTTAGTAAGAGTTGCTTTTTCTGATGTGGAAATAAGTTCGCGTGGCGATGGTATTGAGATGAGTCTCAAGACTGAGCATGAGACTGCTGTCAAAGTTGCGGGCCCAAGTTGCGAGCACCTTGCTGATTGGAATTTCACAGTCTCCATATGGAGAAAGACAGAGTGGGAAGTACCGTAGATGTACATGTTTTGGGCCGATGATCATCAGTTCAATCTTATCAATTTACAGTTTAAAGAAATGCAACGTTATCCATGTTCAACACAGATTTGGAGTTGGGGAAAGCATTGATTACTGAAGACCGTTGCATGGGCATGTAGGTGGGATAAAGTTGCGTGTCGTCCACACATAAGTGGAAGCTAAACGTTTACTGTCTGGCTTCAATGTGTCACTGAGGTGGGAGGTGACATGCAAGACATGCAAGTCACACACCATTCCAATGCTTTGCCTGTTACTCCTAAAGTCTACGTGTACAAGATACTCTGTTATATGTGTTCATAATATCTAAAAGTCCTTAATGTGATAAGGGCATTGTTTTTCCTTTTAAAACATTGTGACAAAAGCTGGCCAAAGTCTTCTCTAGACAAAACGGAATGTGTTCTATTGGTCAGAAATATATGGGATTACGGCCCGGAGATTCTGAAGGTCTTTCCATAGGTGACAGTGTTGAATTGTAGAAAAGTGGGCACAACTCATTGTGGACACGTACCAGATATAAAGCTGGGACCACGCCGTTCAGTCAGAGGACGGAAGTCTTGATTTAAAACTAACCTAATTAAGTCTATACTGTGCATCCAGTTTTATCCACATTAGAACGAATGTAATTTACAATCTACTAAATGCCACTATTTTAAAATGTTCAAGTTATCTCCACGCCTTGAAGGTTATCTATTACAACTCCCCATTAAATGAGCGTATTTGGCTCACCTATGTTACAACTGTTAACCATAAACTACCGATAGAAACAAGTAGATGGTACCATGTTGTTAAAGAAGAAAGATTATGTGCCTGGAGTAAGAATACAATAGGAGATTAACTTTACTTCATGTTATATTTAAGTAAAGTAAGAAATACACATCTACCAAACTATTATTGTCATTGCCCATCACAAGATAAATATATATTCCCCTCTTGTCATTCACGCATAAAGCACTAACTATGTGAAAACCAGTCTATGTATGCTCCCATAAACAAACCTGTACATTTGTATTTTTCTCTTTGGCACTATTGTGATCTACATGAGAATAAACCATTCATTCATTCATTCATTCATTCATTCATTCATTCATTCATTCATTGAAGACTGGTGTGGTCACGCACACCTGTTACGGCACATGAGGTCCGTTCAATGTCCAGCCCGGACCTAAGCCCTTACCAACTACCACACAAAGACGGCAGAGCATAGTTCTGGTGCTGCTGCCATATTGTTTATTCATGTTTACTCCACACCCCTTAACCATCACTTAATTCCAATCAGTATCTCATTTGTAAGGAGGAGATTGCGCCAACAGCTGTCGATCCATATGTGATTGATTAGTGCATATCAGCTATTCCATCGGTTAATTTGTTTCATTTATATATATAGTTTAAGCTGTCCAAAACGGTACTCACTGGGACTGAAGAAACAATCCGGTTTAAAACAAAAGCTGGATTGTAGAGCTGATGATAAACATAGAAGTGACGGGTGGGACGGAGACACTGTCAGTGTTGACAACGTGCCGGATTAGACAGATGCCAGTTTTAACAGCCTCCACTGTATAAATTTGTTGCTTAACATTTTTAGATTGGTTGATTAATTGTTGGTTTGTTGTTTAGCCCCGCTCGCATGTATTCCAGCTAAATCAGGATATCGATTCCAGGATACAGGATATCGATTTTCACAAAGTCCCCTCACACCCAAAATGAAGTCTTGGTTAACACACGTCGTTGATGCTTATGCTGTTGATCACTGGATTGTCTAACCTAGATTCGATTATTTACAGACTGCCGCCATATGGCTTAAATATTACTAACAGCGTCGTAAAAACAAATTCACTCACTCACTCTTGCCGGGGGTACTCTAATGGCGGTATAACAGCACATGAAAACCTGTAAACTCCAGATGCGCTATGTTCTGAATATGATGAGGAAAGCCTCTGATATATCAACTACACATAAATAATTATAAAGTTAGATGAGATTGAATACCCAATTTATACACCGATAACATTCACACAACAAAAAGAAATCGTCAAACAGAAATGCAGCCACGGCCCTGTTGTCAAGGAAACATGTCGTCATCACTACGGTGACAATAGACTAGGAGATAACGACTAGGAAATAAACTGATACGTACATTCAAGTATAAATATAGTCATATCACCGTCGGTTTATTCTCTCTTCGCCGAAGACATTCACAGTCTACGTGTTTTCACATATGAAAGCGCTCAGATTGCTTGGGCAGTGGAGCGTGGCGCCTCGTAAATAATGACTCCAGGCCGCTGCACGTAATTTATGTCTGTGTATCGAGAGGCCGGCTGATTCGGTATATGTTGTGTCGAAGGCGGAGGTGTCTCTCAGTGTTCCGTGTTTCACTGCGAGCTTGTCCCATCACACGCTGCTGAGGGTCTATTTGAGTGTTTAGTTTGATCATTTGGTATATCACAACTGTATTCTACGATGGCAGCCGGCGACAAAGATACGGACAGCAGTTCTACAGGTAGGTAAACTTGTATCTGTTAACGACTTACAGACGAGATGGAGAGAGGAAACTCGGGTATTCAATACGGTAATTGCCAGTAATGCTAAGTGTAATGATGATTTGCTAGTGTAATGATCATAAGATTTTAGAGTTACGTTGTCGTAATTCTACTGTGAGAGTACGGAGGTTACGATACCCTCACCACTAATATCACTCCGCTGTACGGTAACGAATATCTACCCCGATCTACCCTTCGCACCCGTCGTAGAATTGGTAGGGAAAGATGTAAGCCAAAGTACCTGCTATCATTGTAGACACCGCATTCTAACATATTCCATTTTAACCAAATTTTGGTCAGTTCGCCTGGCACGGATGTGGTGTTCATCCACCTTTTCTAAAAGCCCCGTTTACCTCTCCTACCCGACAGCTTCCGACTTGCTTTCGTTCCGTTTGAGGTAGATAAGGGTGGTTGAATATAGCATTGGTTATTGTGCTATCTTGTCACTAAACACCCTGGTACAACGTCGAGACTAACTTGTTTTGTATAAGGCGATTTCCCCTTGTCCCCATTGCTAAAAGCGGCGTAAAAACACATTTAAAGTTACCCGCGTTTAATTACAGAGTGCAGTTACTGGTATGTTATTTTCAGTTATATTCATTCTTAAAATATTATAACGCCCAGATAGGACACACACCCCTGTACGTTCTTCAGTGTAACGGTGACGCATGGTAAAATATTTTTTATGCTAGTGCAGGGCACATGGCTTTAGAAGACCAGCCCTCACCAACAGGGCCATGACCATGCCGTTTTGAAATCAGTCAAGTAAAAACTGCTTGGTCATTGTGCTTGTTTATACCTCAACACATTTCCTGCGATGAATGGGTGTAGGAGATCAATAATGGATCAGCACAATCGTCGGGCCCATGATCGATATATTCTTCGGGTATTTTATTGATCAGGCAGTCAGTAACTATGGCCGGATGACTTGCAAATTTCTGAACTGCTCGTTGAAAGAAAATAAGTTGGATTTGATTAAACAATTGTAAACGTTACTGGGCTGAAATCACTTGCCTGGTTGGATGGGGTCGTTGATTTGATTCATGAAATATTCATGAATACCCGTTATCATCATATCAGTTATCGAGTAGCCAGTGTTAGATAGTACCCTAAAAATGCGTAAGGCTGGAACGGATTTAAATTTTCTACCCGGGTACCCCACACCTGTTACCCTACCCCACCCGGATACACGTTATGTTAATTCCTGATATCAACTTTGAAAGAAGGCTACGATTTCGAGTTTTTCAATGTCGCAAACCATGTATCATATTCAAAACAGGTGACTGCATACTTATATCTAAATCTTGAAAGAGTTTCAATGGTCATTTAAGAAAACAAAATTTCCCCCACTGAATCCGCCTATGCCAGTCCCAGTCTAAACAACATTGAAAATACTCCATTGAAGCGGTTTCACACTGTCAGTGTGATCATCATGAGAATGACGTTATTACAGTTTGTATAAATGAAGGACTCGAAGGATATTCCATAATATTCAACCAGATTAATCCCTTCTATACAAAATGATAAATTTGACTTCTGATACTTGAGGTAATGGTTTCGTGATGAAAATGTTTGTTGATAAAAATATTGTAAATCCTTAAACGCATAAAAGATATGTGGGTGGGTAGGGTTTGACGCCTATATTAGCAATATTACAGGAATGTCAGAAATGGTCTTCAAACGTCATACCCATGTGGGGAATCAACTCGAGAGAACTCTCTAGCCACAAGGCATCCTCGAAATAAAAAGGTCTTTGTAGATAACCGGCCTGGACCACACAATCCAGTGAGCAATCTGTGCAATCGTTAGTAGTGTTGAAAATCAATTCTAAACCGGATCTTCACGGTTACTGATAATGATGCGGATCAACATGGTCATATCAGATACAAACTCATACAAACCTCGACCTACATAAACATACAGAACATTGTGTAAGTCACCGCATGTGATAACACAGCTGTGCAGTCTCATATATCACTACCCGGATGTAAAAGCACACAAAAGAGACATTTAAACAAAGTCACGATATCCGATTTTCAAACAGCTGATTATGAAATGAGTCACTTTACTAGTTTTTTCTTGAGCCTACAGGAAGAACGACTTAAAATAGATTCGTTTCAGACGTACAGTCATGTTAACACATTCCCTACTACAGCTGAACATTGTGTTACCTATATATGATGTTGGCAGATACAGGGACTTGAAGGCAGTCCAGTGAAATTAAGGACAGCGTTTAGTGTAACCACCGAGTAAATCGGTTGGTCTGTTATCAGTAATATGAATAAAATTACTGAGTTTAGTTTTACGCCGCTGGATTTCACATATTGGCTTCACAATAGGGGAATCGAACCCGGACCTTGGGCATGACGAGCGAACGCTTTAACCACTAGGCTACCATGAATAGAATTAAAAAGACATGGATTTAATTTACCTGTATCGGAAAAGAAGAGTATCTGTGACTTTGATTCTGCTTCAGGAGTGGCTATGTAATATGTGTTTGTGGTTGGTAGGTTTGTTGTTGAATGCCGCTCTCAGCAATTTTCCAGCTATAGGAAAATAATGCAGTTTGGACCAGACAATCCAATGATCAACAACATTTGTATATGGAAAAGAAGAAAAGACCTGTCTTAACGCTAATTTATTAGTGGTTATCTTTAATATTCAGGAAATAAGAAATATATACTACAAGATCATTCAGTTGTCTAGTTTGCAGATTCTGAAATTATAACACTGTACTGCACTGTAAGCAATAGCAATACAGAACGACAAAGAAAAGAGGCAGAGAACA
This sequence comes from Haliotis asinina, assembly GCF_037392515.1. Classification (NCBI taxonomy): domain Eukaryota; kingdom Metazoa; phylum Mollusca; class Gastropoda; order Lepetellida; family Haliotidae; genus Haliotis; species Haliotis asinina. The sequence continues at coordinate 26,045,471 of NC_090294.1, read as the reverse complement.
AAAACAACAAAACCAAACAAACACCCCCACCCCATCCCCCACCCCCAAGCAAGCAAGCAAACATACAAGCAAGCAAGCAAACAACCAAACAAGCAAACAAGCAAGCAAACATGCAAGCAAGCAAACAAACACACACACAAACAAGCAAGCAAGCAAGCAAGCAAGCAAACAAACAAACACACAAAAACAAAAACACAAAACCCAAACCAAACCAAAATGAAGTTACATATTAAAAAAAGTGTTATTGTCAAAACGTTAGACACGTCTGTCATTAAGATGTCTTTTACTCTTCAGTACACGATAGTGTATTAATAAATGAAACGTAAGACAGAAGAACGTTAATACGTAGCGATTAGCGTTCGTGTTAATTTTCGCCTGTCCTCTACGTGCATGTTTTATCACAACACCACTGGCACGGGTAGGGAACATTCGAATGAACAGTCGGTAGGGACTGAATGAGTTGCGTCAGTGTAAATAAATAAATAAAAAAACCGTTTTATTCACAGGCCACTGACTAATATACAGTAGGTCGGGTGACTTAAAACACACACAAAAATGAAAAAAATCCTTATCCCCATTACTCACACATCATCCAGCTTACAATCTGAAATCAAAGAGGGTAGTTAGAGAGAGTGTACATGCATAAAAATAAAATGATCTTGTTGACATGCCTAGTGGTTAAAGTGCTGGCTCGTCACGCCGAAGACCGGGTTCGATTCCTAAATGGGCGCAGTGTGTGAAACCCATTTGTGGTGTCCCTTCCTTGCTATTTCTGGAATATTACTTAAATCGGCGTAGAGCTAAACTCACATAAATGTAGAATCGAGATCACCTTATTTTTATATATTTTGTCACAGCTTCAAAACTTGAGGATGTCAAGGGACCGCTGTCGGCGCTGCAGACGTTGTCAGTTATCGAGATCGTCGTTGGAGTACTGTGTTTCACCCTCGGCATCCCAACACTGGTGTTCACCAAAGACAACCCTGCTTACCCCTTCTCTTCTGGGTCCGGAATATACACAGGTGTAGAGGTACCGGAATCTGACTGGATGTTGTGTGTTCTTTGGGATTCAGGGCCTATTGTTCGTTTTTCTGTAATGAAAATGAGAAAAGACACGTGCTCACAATTTCACAAATCAAACATTGTCTCTGAAGGGTTAATATGTTTTCTTGTGTAGTATTTGGCATGCGTAACAGTCTACCTTGAGTATCTTTAACAGCGGTAGTGACAATATGGTGCCTTGTAAAAGACGTTTACTCACTTGAAATGTGTATGCCAAAGGCCAATGATACACTGTTTATATACTACTCACACTCTGCCAAGGATCGAATCATGGATTCAACAGAAAACTTTTATGTTAGGTCAAATATTGTTAAATGGTTAAGCTTAAGCATTGATCCTATGTGTCCGTATGTGCTGTTTACTTGTCATATACTGATGCATCAAGCACATAAGGTTAATTAAAGTGGCTGTTTGTCTAAAGAGGGGTTATCATATTATTATTTATTCAGTTTTAGATGGATGTACTTTCCAATTTTCGATCTAATTTTTTAAGAAATTTTGTAATCCTTAACAAAATGTTCGTAGTGTATAATGCAGTGTTACAGAAGTGATCTGCGAAACTGTGATCGGAAACGTCGAGAGCGTAATCTGTTTTATTCACACTAGAAGGATATTTACTTTGAAATATTCACTCAAAATATCATACTGTATCGGCGGATGGAGGCAGGAGCGGCGAGAGAAGGGAGGGTCCGCTTGGCGCCCTATATATATATAACCGTTTACGTAGGTAATGTTTCATACTATGGACGCGATACGATTCGTTTCCCGATACAATATTAAGATTTGATAAGACTTAACGCTGGTGAATCGCATCTGTCAAATTTCAGATATGGGTATTGTAGTTGAGGAACACACTCACTTGGGGACATTGCAGATTCTGCTCTCTACAGCGAATCGAGAAAATGTGCATAAACTATACTGGACAAAACTAGTTAGGGCTATATGTAAATTTTGAAATTATGAATATTGATCTATTCATTCATTGATACACTAATAAAATATCAATCATGAAAATAACAATATCCCTAACTTATTTTGTCCGGTATAGTTCATGGACAGTTTCTGTTATTGTTCACACGCTGTTGCACCAATGTATCATTTAATGCATTGAATCATAGCTATTGCGATAAAGAGTAAGTATTGGGTTGTCAGCCTAGTATTGTCGAATAGAACCACATAGCACAGATGTTATATTGTGCCAGTATTACAATCATATGTATCGTGGTTCTAAATACTTGCTTTGTTCAACAGGTTATCTTGACTGGGATGTTTGGGATATTAACACTGAATGAAGCACAATCCACAAATCCAGCGAGACTGCGATGCCTAGTAAGTACTATTATGTAATGAAATCATCAAATACCATTTCATACACCTCATATCGTTAAGGTTGCGTCAGCTGAATCAAGGACGGGGGCTTGTAACGCTAAAAAACTGCCATCTGACGGGGTATTAGTACGATGAAAATTGGTAAAGCAAGCCCATGTTATAGTTTTGAGTTTGGGGTATACTGTGAAAGCTAAGCTGCCGTGGGTGTTTAAGAAAGAAAAGATAACCCGTCCTGTGACATGTTGACAGTCACAAAAACAAATATCGCAAGAGGCTACTATCTGGATGGAGTAGTCATGACATGTCATTGTATCGCCGACTGCGGCGTTAAAAAACAAACCAGTCAACGTACCTGACCACCCGATTCCGTTGGTAGTCTCTTGCGAAAAACACTGGATACTGAAAATCAAATTTAACCTGCATTTCATGGGTTAGTTGATACGTGTGGCGGTGTGGATCGATGTTCGTGGCTTAATGATCTGGTCTAGGCTCGATTATGCATAGACCGTCGTTGGAATATTGCAAGCGTGGTGTTAAAAAACAAACTACAAACTAATATTATGTGTTGAAAGTTATTTTCATACCAGCAAAGAACCCTTCACGACCTTCTCACAAGTTGCACACTTCAGGTCGTCAGTATTATGGGGTTTGGTTACACTTGTTGTCGGCGTTGTTGTTGTCAGTGCCTTCTCGGATTTCCTTGGGTTGAGTGTACAACCGACTGGATCAGTTTAGTTTTACGCCTCTGGTAAAAATATTCAGGCAGTGTCACAGTGGGGAACACCAGAAACTGGCTTTACACATTTTACTCATGTCGGATCTTCGGGAACGCTTTTATCACCTATTCATATGAAAACGCTACATGCTATGCTATGAAAATCAAATTCCGCTTATGAAATGGTAACTCATTAAATTAACAACTAACGAAATTGAAATTACTTGAAATATGAGAAGAATACCCAAGAAACGTGAATGTCAAATTAGAGCGAGTGAGTGCCCATGGTTTTACGTCGCTTTTAGCAATATTCTGTTAATATCACTGCGGGGGACACTAGAAATGGTTCTCAAGCATTGTACCACACCGAAGAGCCGGGTTCCTACATGGGTAAAATGTGTTCTGGGTCCTTATCTAACTTACAATTTGAAATCAAAGAGGGTAGTTAGAGAGAGAGTGACGAATAAATACAATCATACTGTTACATATCGAGGGGAGGTGGGTAGCCTAGTGATTAAAGTGTTTGCTCGTCAGGCCGAAGCTCCGGGTTTCCCACCATAGGTATAATATGCGAGACCCATTCCTGGCGTTTCCATCCGTGATATTGCTGGAACATTGCTAACAGCGGCATATAACTGAACTCAATAAATTAGTGTTAATTCAGTTTTCATTTTTCTCCAGGTAATCACATTTCGAGTGTTTTTATCGCTGGGAATAGACGTGGGATTAGTTCACTTCGCCTATGGGATCTGGTCATGTGTCGTCTGCTTCACCGGAAATGGCGGTGGGACGTGCGGGGGCACACACCATTCCGCCAACAGCCTACTCGCCGTGCTCAATATGATCGTAGGACTTGCCATTTTGGTGCTATGCTTAGTAAGCACTATCGTCGGCTGGCAGTCATTCAAGTTATTCTGGAAAATGGGGAAGGTGGAGGACGATAAAGAGACGGCGAAGGCCTAGACGTCCTTTTTAACTTCGCCCCTGGGTCTTCGAAGCTCAACAGAACCTCGGGGTAATGGATAGGCGAGTGACCCGAATGTTCTGTTCCGAAGTCATCGGAATATGGATGACTTTCGGGAGGTACATTGTCTGTGATCCTTCATACGCTCAGCCTCTCTGAGCTTCTGTCTTATATCAGATTGAATGGATATCTTTATCCGTTGTGTAAATTATATACTTATGGCCAAAAAGAGGTTGGAACCGTGAAATAGCTAACCTATCCCTTGTTTCATTTTCCCGGAAACTGCTCGGATGGTGAACTTAATATGCATATTTAATACCAGATTCAGATCGGAAGTGACGTCACAGGCCAATCTTACACTGTCCTTTCCACAAAAACGTAAACTCAGTCAGATAAAGCCCCATTCTGAATGGTAGTTCAACACAGGTCTATATTTAAACATACATTAGAACTCTCAGTGAGATCGGGGTAGTATAGTGCACGTGGTTAAAGTGTTCACTCGTCACACCAAGACCCGGGTTCAATTCCCCACATGGGTACAAAGTGTGAAGCCGATTTGTGGTATCCCTTGTCCTGGTATTGCTGACATGTGGCTAAAAGCGGTGTCGAACTAAACTAAACGCCGCTTTTAACTGTATTCCCGCAATATCAAGGCATGCGTAGGGGACACCAGAAACACGTTTCACAAGTTCTAACCATGTTGGGAACCGTATCTTAGGCGTTGTGAGCATTATGTTATAATCAAAAGATTACCCCCTCGCCCATTCTGACAGAGAAAGAAACTAAGGTGGCGAAAAGATGTGTATGGCATACTAATAAGTAATTATGAGCCCCTGGACCATCCAAATGGAACACGTCACGCACTGTATGTTTTTAAAATTGTCTCTCACTTTTAGTATGTAAAGATGCAACATGTATGAATATTCATCTCTGTGTGTGATGCAAATGTGTTCATATACCTCAGATACATCAACACTGGATTCAATTTGCACAACAGCAAATTTGTGTTTTTGAAAGACTTTCCTACTGATTTTTATCAGGGGCAGACTTAGCATTTGGATACGTTTCACCGTACATGCAAATCACCCTACAGGGCCCAAGTAATTGATTATCAGCATTAAGTATTAATTTTCTGAATGTGTCTGTTATTTGCAGGAACTCTTAGCTAACAAAATGTAAACAGTTTCTTCACTGCTGTCCCATCCTTGCCTCTATATAGCTGTGATAGTCATGCACGCGCGTCTCACAACATCGAGTTGCCTAGGGGGTTACGTAAGTCGATTTCTTGCTTAAGTGATTCATATCACTGAGGTGCCGGGAATCGCTATGTTGAGTAGCGTCCTTTTGGTTTCGCAAGAACGTATGATCGAGTGTTTGAAACGCGTTGGCCCGATTGTAAGCTGACGTAGAAAAGAAAGTACACATCTGGTTCGTGGATTTTTATCTTTTCTTTTTTGTTTTTAAATCAAGGTAAACAGTTAGGCGCTGGCAACGTTTCTTTTATGTATGATATCTATGGCAATGTGCACAATATTTGTGACTTACAAGTCAGAATCAAAGCACTTTTAAGATACGTCCTTTCGTTTATAATAGTCTAAAGGCACTAGGTGTGTACTCTCTTGCGTGCGTCAGTATATTAATTTAGGTTTCTCGGCACCGTGTTTATAGGTTTTCGCAATGGTAAATATCTATGATAAACACCTCTGCGGGTTTTATTCCCTCGTGAGCTTTAAATATAATAAAAAATAGTGGTATGTTATATGGATGTATGTGAAACACTCGATGTGTTTGTAGAAAACCACCAATATTTTTATTCAAGATCTTCTGGAATACTATAACCTGCGTCAGTAACTTAAAAAATTATGTTGGGCCGCCAGTTTATGGTAGTGAGTGAGTAAGTGAGTGAGTGAGCGAGTTTATTTTTTACGCCGCTTTTAGCAATTTTCAAGCAATATCACGGCGATGGACACCACAAATTGGTGACGACATCAGAGTGTAGCAGAGAGTGCCACACAATACATGTATTTACATATTTACCTATTGCCGTAGCTGATGTATAGCATACAACAACGATGTACGTTCGCATACCGTATGAAATTCTGACGTTTTGTATAGTGGCACTACTTCAATACTCATCTGACATTTGATTGTATATTCTCAGTTTTGAAAGGTGTACTGACGTACCTGTGTAAATACTCCGAAAACCGTTTTACTTGTATTTGTTTCAATGCATCCTTTTAAAATTACATGGCTAAAGAAAGCGTACATCCTTGGTGATGGTGACCAAACAATGGAACAAAATGAATGTTGTTGGTTGGTGGTTCGTTTTTTTATGTTTACACTGTTGTTACTTTTAGGTTTAAGTTTTCAATGTTTGCAGCAAGTACGTTTTTTGGAAGCGATGTAAATATTTCTCCATCAAAACAAACTGCCAAGTGTATACTTTCTTTTGTCGGGTAGTTTGTATACTGTACCTGTGTAAATACTCCTATAAATACGTTTACTTGTTCATATATCTACTTTGCCTCTTTAAAATAAAATGGTTTATTTTTTGTTTTTCTGGGGTGTCATTTTAAAGTAGAGTTGTTTCCCTTAGGCCAGGAGATTATCATCATGGGTTTGAATCGCTGTTCACTTGACTTTGTGTCTACTCAACACCATACTATTGCGTATGACTTTCACCGAAGTGGAAGTTGGTACCGTTGGTGGCCTAGTGGTTAAGGTATTCGCTTGTCACACCGAAGACCCAGGTTCGATTCACCACATGGTTACAGTGCGTGAACCCTATTCTTGGTGTTCCCTCTGTGATATTGCTGAAATATAAAAAGCGGCGTAAAACTAAACTCGCTCACTATCGCAGATATGCCAGCAATCCATGATGATGGTTTCGAATCTCGGTTCGTTCGGTTATGTTTCTTGGTTTACTGGCACCATAACATTGCGTTGAGAGTGTCTGGCAGTGAGTTCCCTTTAGTGAGTTCCCAACTGAAACACTGAAGGACTTGTAACCAACGTTCATGAAGAATATGAGACGACGTGTGAAGGTCTGGGTTAGAAAGGTAACTAACGGGTTTGGGTGGTCAAGACAGTTCGTAAACAAGTTATCTCTTGCTAACATATCGTATCTCAGCTGCGTAGATCGATGTTCATGTTCTTGATTGGTTTGTCTGGTCCAGACTCGAACTGACTGTCTGACTGTCGCAGTATAGCTGGAATATTGCGTAAAACAACAAACAAACACACACCGCCCAACGACTGATACTCCGTGTAAAATTTAGATACCAGGTTAACAAAATCATTTCTTGAAGGGGGACAACTCTATTTTGCAATGTTGACGTTGACAAATTTTACGGATGCTTCATATAATAGCACATACGGTCGGAAATGCTTCCAATGTTCTAATATTAGTTATATGGATTGTTGATTAACGCTACATGCAGGAATATTCCAGCTACATGCTGTGGTCTGTAAATAGTTGTGTCCCCAGACATCGCAGATCAGCATCAGAAGCATCGATCAAGTTTGTAAGAGAAACCTGTGCTAACTGCTTTCTGTAAAGTCCAGTGAATGTGTGAGGATAGTTTTCACCAATATTCCAACAGTTTGACGGCGGGACCAAAGGAAATGGACTTCACACACTGTAACCATGTGAGGTATCGAACCCGGATCTTCAGCGTGACTAGCGAACTCTTCAACCTCTATCGACTCCACCACCCATGAGTAATTGTCCTTAGGCAGTAACTGTAATATGTATTGACGGTATGCTTTGAGATGACCAGGTAAACATCAACCTTGCCTTTGACGCAGCTTGTCCGTTATAGGATTACACGATGCCATTTAGAAAGTGGTCAAATGCAACATATGTCATATTTGGGATTTCACTTTCTTAGTAAAGTACAAATTCTAGTACTTTTTTTCGGTTGAGTCCCATCCGGGATTCGAACCCGCACCCTCAGAGTCAGGCACCTAATCGCCAGCACACAAAGTCAGCCGCCTAGCCCGCTCAGCCACCGCGACTTCCACAAAAATGAAAGTCGGACAACTGGTAGTCTAGACTGCGTACTTTGTGTACCCCTCTGATGAGTGTAAATTGGCACGGCTCCCACGGCCGAAAGCTATGATTACACGATGCCATTTAGAAAGTGGTCAAATGCAACATATGTCATATTTGGGATTTCACTTTCTTAGTAAAGTACAAATTCTAGTACTTTTTTCGGTTGAGTCCCATCCGGGATTCGAACCCGCACCCTCAGAGTCAGGCACCTAATCGCCAGCACACAAAGTCAGCCGCCTAGCCCGCTCAGCCACCGCGACTTCCACAAAAATGAAAGTCGGACAACTGGTAGTCTAGACTGCGTACTTTGTGTACCCCTCTGGTGCGGGTTCGAATCCCGGATGGGACTCAACCGAAAAAAGTACTAGAATTTGTACTTTACTAAGAAAGTGAAATCCCAAATATGACATATGTTGCATTTGACCACTTTCTAAATGGCATCGTGTAATCATAGCTTTCGGCCGTGGGAGCCGTGCCAATTTACACTCATCAGAGGGGTACACAAAGTACGCAGTCTAGACTACCAGTTGTCCGACTTTCATTTTTGTGGAAGTCGCGGTGGCTGAGCGGGCTAGGCGGCTGACTTTGTGTGCTGGCGATTAGGTGCCTGACTCTGAGGGTGCGGGTTCGAATCCCGGATGGGACTCAACCGAAAAAAGTACTAGAATTTGTACTTTACTAAGAAAGTGAAATCCCAAATATGACATATGTTGCATTTGACCACTTTCTAAATGGCATCGTGTAATCATAGCTTTCGGCCGTGGGAGCCGTGCCAATTTACACTCATCAGAGGGGTACACAAAGTACGCAGTCTAGACTACCAGTTGTCCGACTTTCATTTTTGTGGAAGTCGCGGTGGCTGAGCGGGCTAGGCGGCTGACTTTGTGTGCTGGCGATTAGGTGCCTGACTCTGAGGGTGCGGGTTCGAATCCCGGATGGGACTCAACCGAAAAAAGTACTAGAATTTGTACTTTACTAAGAAAGTGAAATCCCAAATATGACATATGTTGCATTTGACCACTTTCTAAATGGCATCGTGTAATCATAGCTTTCGGCCGTGGGAGCCGTGCCAATTTACACTCATCAGAGGGGTACACAAAGTACGCAGTCTAGACTACCAGTTGTCCGACTTTCATTTTTGTGGAAGTCGCGGTGGCTGAGCGGGCTAGGCGGCTGACTTTGTGTGCTGGCGATTAGGTGCCTGACTCTGAGGGTGCGGGTTCGAATCCCGGATGGGACTCAACCGAAAAAAGTACTAGAATTTGTACTTTACTAAGAAAGTGAAATCCCAAATATGACATATGTTGCATTTGACCACTTTCTAAATGGCATCGTGTAATCATAGCTTTCGGCCGTGGGAGCCGTGCCAATTTACACTCATCAGAGGGGTACACAAAGTACGCAGTCTAGACTACCAGTTGTCCGACTTTCATTTTTGTGGAAGTCGCGGTGGCTGAGCGGGCTAGGCGGCTGACTTTGTGTGCTGGCGATTAGGTGCCTGACTCTGAGGGTGCGGGTTCGAATCCCGGATGGGACTCAACCGAAAAAAGTACTAGAATTTGTACTTTACTAAGAAAGTGAAATCCCAAATATGACATATGTTGCATTTGACCACTTTCTAAATGGCATCGTGTAATCATAGCTTTCGGCCGTGGGAGCCGTGCCAATTTACACTCATCAGAGGGGTACACAAAGTACGCAGTCTAGACTACCAGTTGTCCGACTTTCATTTTTGTGGAAGTCGCGGTGGCTGAGCGGGCTAGGCGGCTGACTTTGTGTGCTGGCGATTAGGTGCCTGACTCTGAGGGTGCGGGTTCGAATCCCGGATGGGACTCAACCGAAAAAAGTACTAGAATTTGTACTTTACTAAGAAAGTGAAATCCCAAATATGACATATGTTGTCCGTTATAGGTTACAAAAACGGTCGGTGAAATAGCCCAGTGGTTGAAGCGTTCCCTTATCAAGCGGAAGACCCGTACAAGAAATGGATTTTGAACATTTTTGAGAATACACAGCAGATAACCATCGGAAGTTGTGATCACCCCTTTTGCCTTATAGGCTTGTGGTTTTTTCACACTGAATCTTATCCATAAAGTCAGCTATGAAAACTGGTTGTGATTCCAAAATTATAACAGCTATTTTATAATGAGGTATTTTACCGCCAAGCTAATGTGACGCATTATATATGGACGTATTGTCTGTTTGCCTGCAATTATAGTTTGTTAAGTAAGTGGAATACACTCCCCACTCACCACAAGAAATCAATCTATCCACTCGTGATGCTGTAAGAAAGGTTAACCTGTAACTATAAACACTACCAGCAACCTGTTTAGAACCCACAGGAACATCCACAACCATAAAAAACTGCCAGCAACCTTGTTAGAACATACAGGAACATCCACAACCATAAAGACTAGCAGCATCCTCGTTAGAACATACAGGAACATCCACAACCATGAACACTACCAGTAGCCTTGCTAGAACATACAGGAACATTCACAACCATAAACACTACCAGTAACCTCGTTAGAACATACAGGAACATCCACAACCATAAACACTACCAGTAACCTCGTTAGAACATACAGGAACATTCACAACCATGAACACTACCAGTAACTTCGTTAGAACATACAGGAACATTCACAACCATAAACACTACCAGTAACCTCGTTAGAACATACAGGAACATCCACAACCATAAACACTACCAGTAACCTCGTTAGAACATACAGGAACATCCACAACCATAAACACTACCAGTAACCTCGTTAGAACATACAGGAACATCCACAACCATAAACACTAGCAGCAACTTCATTACAATGTACAGGGACCTCCACAACCAACAGACGATGCCAAACTCATGATGTGACTTATTCCTGGTACCATCTCACCACTTGTTTATGCTGATATCATTTCTCATCTGGTTGAATTGTGAATGCGAGTATTAGGTTATATGAAACCAGTCATACAGCTGTATATATTTTCTGTACAATGCACTTAATGCACTTAATATATATTTCCTGTAGTGACATTTAACACTTATTTTGTGAAATTGCTGATCGAAAATGTCATCATATGTTACAGATAAATCGTTTTCATAATTTTTAAAATATGAAATATATTGTATGTGCAATATTAGTAAAATAAAAAGTCATATTTTCAAATGACTAACATATTTATATTTGCTGGTGCTGTATGCAATAAATAGACTTTGAAAAACTTCACTGTTTACCAACAAGTGCTGGCATACTTGCATTTCTATTACAGACTGTAGTTTTTATTGTCTGAAACCACTTGTTTATGCAGGCACCATATACCTGTGAAATAGGAAACAAGTAACCTATCGAAAGTCCATCACTGATCGAACGTACAGATGCAACTATTTCCCAGTTAACACCAGGAATAAACTGCATTTCATATTTCTTGACCAACTTGGATACGTTATTCATATACTCTCATATACGCTTACGGTTGACGCAGCATTGATTGAGAACCAGTCGAGATTTCTGGTATACCACAGGGGTAGGTAGGGGATAAAAATAGTAACAAAGGCAACAGCCATTCCCGAAAATCAACAAGCTAGTCTGCCTTTTTTCACGGGTGAGTGAAGAAGGGGCGCGCCGGTGTTATCCAACTGACTTCCTGTTTGTGACCTTTAACACGTTTCCACATCGCCGAGACTGAACAACACAGCGGGAACAGACAGTGCTCATTTAATCGTTGAAACACAGGGGAGCCCGGACGTCTTGTGATATACCCGGGATCGAGGTTTAACTGCTCCGATTTCTTCTAAAGATGACGTGTTGCCAAGGTCAACAATGTAAGTAAATGTGTAAATACATTGTTTATACGTTTGTGTCTTGGAGACTACACAATACGGAGCCTTGTTCTGTGAAGCCTGAGCGTTGCTTTCTGGATGAAGTGATGCACATCGTACCTACCTAATGTATAGCACAGTTCAGTAACGTTTGTGTTTGACTGCACAGAAACATATTTGTTGTGGATTAAAGTGCGCTTACTAATGGCGTTGGCCACCATAAGTAGCGCAAACAAAACGTCTAAATAAGTGAATAAAGGATTGCGGACCTGTAAGTCAGGTTGGCAGTACGTACTTACAACGCGAACAACTAGCAACAACAGGTAGACGCTTGTGACCTCATTACATACAAGCAGAAATGGATGGATCAATATTTCATTTACGGTCAGCCCTGGGATTTAGAAATGGTTGTGAATTGAGGTGACATAATGTTGACAACGCTTTCCCTGACAGGCTGTCAATTATCCAGCTATAGCTTCCGATCCAGAGTTTCATTCGATAGTACACGTTCCCACAGATATTATATACTCATGCCAATTAAGTTTGTCACCCCAAGCCATATAATTATTTATTTTTTAATAAAATTGAAGTGGGTACGACCATTTTGGCTTACATGCCACAGAAAATTTGTTCAAAATCAAATAGTGTTATGATGAGATAAAAATCGAATTTTTTCTGGCTATATAGTTAACCTATGACATGATAGTTCAGTCTCTAAAAGGTGCAGATTTTAATTTGTGTAAGTATATCCATAATACCTCAATCACTAATATTTGAATTGAATTCCATCTCCGTTTTACACGAGGGGTACCAAGAGGACGATACTGTCAGGCGACATGCTAATTTTCCCCTATTTCTTTACTCCTTTCCCAGAGAAAACAAACATTACCAACATTGCAAACAACAACTCAAAAAGTCATGTTTGATAAGTTCAACAGTGAGGCGACATCTCCATATTCCCACCATTTTATATCAGCAACTGTCAACATTCACAGTGAGAGCGAGTTTTTTTCTTCTAAATTACTTTTTTCTTAAACAAATGCCAATTAAGAATTTTCTTCAACATGTTATGTTTGAAACACAATGGTTTTATTACCAAATTTATGTCACATTTTATGAATGTCATGAACAATTCCGAAATGACGATAACGGGTCTTGTTAGTTCCTAGTAACGTACACTACAGCGCCTCCTGTTGACCGAGTATCGGAGAAACAAGATTGGTAGCTGTAAACACGCAGGAAACATCGGTGAATAGCTAACCTATCGTCAAGATAAACTTTGTCTGATTATGTCAAGAAATAATGGAGGAAATCGTCAAAAACCGTTAAAAACGGTGATAACTGGTCGCTAGCCAGTAGCATTTTCGGAAATTTTTAACATCCAGCCGTCTACTCATTGCTAACATGGCTCAATACGCTTAGAATATTCACGGGAAGAGTATCGTTGCAAGAAATAGCAAATTAAAAATAGATATAATGCAATCATTTGATAATTCATAAGGAAATCGTCAAACCTTTAGTGCAGCGTGACGCCATGACTGACGCAAAATCACGATGTCGGCATTTGTTGCTTCTCATGTCATTTACAGTTTAAACGATAAAAACATATAACAATACACAGATAGTGATAATAATTCGGATTACTTACATTTCACATTTATGTACAAAAGATCCCTGAATCAAGGAACGAGTCTTCAAAAAATCCTGTGTACCCTTGTCAGCGAACCCGCCATTTTGAAAGAAGTCGGGCATCGTTAGTGAAACGTTGTTGCACACGTTAGGCAATTTCTTTGAGGTGAAGGTCGGTTGAACAAGACTAAACACAATGACCATATCATTCCGATTGCACTTTCCGTATTGTGATATATATTTTGCGTATAATTCAAATATTTTCCCATGAAACAGATTTCAGTATCTACATGTAGCCATGTTCAGCATCATATCATGTGTGGATATAAGGTGTCCGTTTTTATTCTTTGAAAGCTTTTGATTGTTTGAATAATATTTACATGGGAAATTGACTCAGTAAGTGTACTAGAACACATTGTAAGCCTCTATACAAGTGTCAGAAGATCACACATAGCTAATACTGCAACATGTGCTTTAGTTCCTATGATGTACAATATTCAATACATTGGGACAGATATTACAGTTTCATAGGAACAGGTAAATAAACAGCGATTTAATTCAAGCTTATAAGTAAAGCTGATATTAATGAAAATGATTTGTATATTTTATGCAATGTATAGCCACACATATTTAAAGGAATTCTCTTGTTCATTGCATTGGTGTGTGTCGTTTTTTGTAGACAAAACAATCATGAAAATTGATTGACGTTTTATGATCCATTATCATTGTTGTCGATAATAAAGTCAATTCTAATTCGATTAAAACATTTTCATGGCAGAACGCAAACAATATTTACACAAAAAATGTTTAAAATGATATAAACTAAGTCATGTCTTAATTTGGACAAACCTTACGTCCATATTCTAATAGTTCATTACTAAAAAAGCAATCCCTTTCTACCTTTCATTGCATACATATGAAGAGAAATAATTAGATAATCATCAGAAGAAAAGTTTGTATCCTAAATGAATATTCAATGAATATTCAAATGTTATGAAATTTGCATTTACGCTAAATTGATGCCAGACAGGTGCGCGTGTTGCTGACAATCAGATACTTAGTAAAACCGTCTAATTGTTGATGTATACAGGACACTATTTCCGCGGTAAAATCATTGCTAATATGGGAATCTAAGAACTAAATTATGTATTGAATAGGGCCATCCAAATCCCTATTACCTGCTTTCCGATTAAGTACATTGGCATCTTTTCTTATAAATTTTGAAACTACCATATCCTCTCACACTGTGGAGCTTTGTATAAGAATAGTTTGGTTCAATGTGAACAAAATATAACGAAAATATACTGTGTGTATTCCCAGCAAATTCTCTCCATGTGATCTGAGTCAGGTTGACCTAATGTAAAGCATAGCGGAGTTGTGCCCCTTGTCTTTATACGTGCATGACCTCCCTGTAGCCGTTTGACGTCATAGAAGAAAATCGATTTTTGACATTTATTCCGGGTCATTTTTGATTTTGTTAATATGACGTTATGCATTAGCACTTAAATCCATTTCATATACACTTACGTCGGTCAGATATCAAGCTGTATTTTCTTCGCTCACACTTTCCGTAAAGATGACAAATTAAAAAAAATCGTACCTGAATGATTTTATAGGTACAGGATAAAAAAACCCTCTCAAACCCCTGAGGTAGTCGCAGTTATATTTATACCAACGGATGGGAAACTAAATATTCTACATTTCTGTGTAATTTTGCAGCCATACGCAGATCCAGGACCACGCGAGCACAATTCTCGCACAATGTTCACTTTTCAAATCTTATGAAAATGTGCGCCTGAAAAAAAACCAACTAAAGTTGCTGACAGCAGGATCACCGGCCAGGCGTGAACGTCCAATGAACAAACGGTGTCTCCTTTGATACCCACGGAACAGTACATACGATAAAAATATTATGGGTGCAAAGAGTACATAAACTACTAATCAGACATTTAGACTAGTGTAACAGTACACTGTTTCATGGTACTGTTTGCTCATGAAGTGGTGAGTTGTAAAACGTTGAAGAAATCATTGTCATGAGTTCAAGAAATGATGACAAAACCGAACTGGTACATATATTATTCAATTTAGATATAAATTCGTAAAATTCAGTTACTGTCTTAGTTGAGTTTTCTTTTTGCTCGATACACAGACAATATGCTATGACAAAATCGGCTAAGTCATAGTCGCTGCTTTCCCCGCCGATTTGATATATTATATTTATATAGCGCACATATCCACGAACTAATGCATGCTCAAGGCGCTGGCATTTTCCCCTCGATCACTGGATGTCAAAAGCACATAGTATTTCAGTCTCAACTCCCTGGGGGGTATACAACTCTTGCAGCCACTTGGCGCACCAAGTTTATTGAGGCTGTCTCATCCTAACGAGGTACCCATTCACAAGTGGGTGGACTGGGACATATAGTCACAATACTTTGTCCAGGTTCACTGCACGTTGCTGTACCCGCAACTAGGTGTTTGCACGTATTCATGTGGCTACCATCTGGTCATATACCAACGGATTCGTGGGTTCTTTTAAGTGCACAGGGTTGTGCACTGTACATTACGGGGTGTGACAACACTGATAGCGTCTACACACAATGTTGACTCCAAGGTTTTTACACCGGTCACAGTTGGGCAGGATCCCGACACCTCAACCTCGCTGGATCACTAGACCGGCGCCTTAGCCAGCTCGCCCACCGCGCCACCGATTTGTTTGTGGCACAAAACCCCTGGGCAGTTGACCATGACATCATAGATGGAAATAGCCTTCAGGCAAGGTCCTATCTCCACCAGAGCCTTTTAAGTTTGCGAGGGGCGGTTTGGGACCTAATTTTCTACCCAAGTACCCCACCCGGGCCCCTATTACCCTTCAAGTTAATTTAATTTGATTCTAAAGAACTGACTGTAATTATGTCTAAATCTTCAAAGACAATACAACTTTTTAATCATGAAAGGATAACATATTTCATTGTTTAACCTATTAGGCACATGGTTATAACGGGTCCAGGTTTCGAAACGGGTACCCGGGTCCAACTCATTGCCCACTCGATCCGGGTAGCCGAGTGACCCATCCAAGCCCATATGGAATTGTGTGAAGAGTCGACTGTGTCTGACCAGCAAGTAAAATTGTTAAAGGAATGCCCATATGTCTGGTCATATAATAGCGGTGCGACCTTGTGCACATAAAGCTCATCATTTGCTTGATTAACGGTGTCAGTACCAACGTCGAAACGTCGCACCGAAGACGTTGACTATCCAGAGGACTTGGTTCTCCTTCACATAAAGGAGTTCACAAAGGTCTCGTAAGTCTACGATCTCGTAGCTTTTCTCGTAGTTATTCGTATCTCTCGTGCTGTGACTATATCTATGATACACGCGTACGTAAGTATCTAACTACTTCCCAACCTACTATACTTACCTCCCTGTCTACGTATACCTACCTACGGGGCGTTAGGTAGGCTAGCGGTTAAAGTGTTTGCTCGTCACACCGAAGACCCGGGTTCGATTCCCCACATGGGTACAATGTGTGAAGCACATTTCTCTTGTCCCTCGTCGTAATATTGATGGATTATTGCTAGTACTGACTCTTAGTCCAGTTCGAACCACACGAAGCTCTAAAAAGGTAGCCTTGTTCATACGTCACCTCTCACCCATTTGCGTAAAAATGAACTCGACCGGTGCTGTTTAGCTCAATAAACCATGTTCACGGACCTACCTGATTACGAAATGCATACCTGTGTAATTTTGAAATAGCCTATTTAGGTTGCGCAATGTTCTTATATGGTTGGTGAGTAATGTGAGTTGCATCATGATCAATACTGTGTTTATATTAACGGCAAGTAACGATGTAGTCATTGATGACCTTGACAGATCCTTTCATGTCAATCTCATGTACCATTGGGATTGAGTTCTGGCGCACCTGGAACAGAGGCTTTTGTTGTGTGTTACGACCTCCTGATTACAACGCTGTGTAATTAATGCCGCATTTCGCAATTTCCCTGCTTATATTGATGTGGGGGTGCGTGTTTGTGTAGATCCAGTTTGACTTTCCACAAATCATATCGATACTTCCTAAGATGGGGCGAAACAATTGTGGACCTACATGTGAGCATTACAATGATGTTTCAAACTAATACTTTCTACTAATTTCGACTATTTCTGTCAGGTTGACTACATTTTGATCCCCTGTTCTGGGCGTTCTCAGGGCAGAAAATTATACTCTTTCACCATTGATGCCGATAAACTGTTTAGATGTAAGCTAATATGTCATGTATTTGTGTTTGTCACTGACCGAAGCTTATAGACTTTTTTGTTTGTTCGTTGACTGCACTGCAGTTTTCATCTCGAATTTCAATTCACTGGGGTAGCCTAGTGGTTACAACGTTCACTCGCCATGCCAAAGATACGGGTTTGATTCCCGACATGGGTCAATGCGCGAAGCCCCTTTCTGATGTTCCTCAGCGTAATGCTGGAATATTGATAAAAACTGCCTAAAACTAAACGCATTCACTCATCTCGAATTCTTTATGTATATTTATTTATTTCAGTAATACTGCCTCAGGCCCACGTGCGTATTACGTGCAAGTATTTACAATTGGTAAATTCCTATCTTTTAAGGATATGAAGATCGTAGACTGACAGCGTCCTTTGCAAAATTTGCCAGCCTTTTGTAACAGAAGGACGCGAGGACATACAAAACATTCTCGCTGCAAATTGTGCTCCGCTGTGAATGACTGAAGTGTTTAGGTTCCTTATTGATATCTTTGCAAATACAATGTAGATCTGTTTGATATCCGTGTTTCTGCAGAACTGTTTAGGTTTCTTCTTGATATCCTTTTAAATATATATATCTGTTTGATACCTGCGTGTGAACTGAACTGTTTTGGTTCCTTTTTGAGATATTTGTAAATATATATGTTTGATAGCTGTTTCTTTAGGCTAGAGGTTAAAGCGTTCACTCTTCACGTCGACAACCTGGTTTACGTGTGAAGCCAGTCCACTGTCGTGATATTGCATCAGTATTGATAAACAAAAACAAAAAGAAAATAAATGTCGCTCCACACATGAAAGGTAACTTCTGAGAATATTAATCCACGTTAGGGCTGCGCTAGAAAAGCGGTTTACCTGTATTTACCGGTTGAGATATGAAATCGATGCGTATTGCGATACCCTGATCGAAAACCGGTGTTTGATATGCATTCGGAAAACTTCGTAACACTCGGAAATCTTCGAATATTTCCGTTTTTGCACACCGGAAATCACGTTAGGCTCAGTTTGGAGTTGCGTTCTTAATTTTTGTTCAAGTGTTTCGCAATGTTTTCGATCGGAATGTTATAAATATTTACTCATTAATGACCAATGATCTGTTATAAGTCCGGACCAGATCAAACTGCTGCATAAAATCCCGGGGCTTTTCTAAGAGTATAGGAACTAGTAACCACTGTGTTGATGTTAAATGGTTTTTTCCTTGTTTCCTTCATAATAAAATGATTGCTTGAAAAGTTTTTATCAACGCTTAATCAAGTATGGTGATTTATTGTGGTTTTTTTGCTTCGTGATTCTTTATAATTCAAGCATTAACACGAAGTTTTCTTTACGTGAAAAAAAAAATTCTTGCAGTATATTGCAATAGGTATGTTTTCGAATCGCAGTATATCGCAATATGAAAATTCCCTACAATATCCACTCCTGAATCCACTTTATCAATAACGATTAGTTTCGATTATCATATATACACATGCAAAAAAGTTAAGTGCCACTATTTTCATATTGTCTTGATTTCACCACTGAAGATCAGAAATACAAACTATAAATGTTTATGACTCAGTTAAAAGAAAACGTTCTGCAAGTCCATTTCCCTACCATCTGAATCTTGAAAATCAAGTTTCACAGACTTGGTTTCACCGGTCTGTTGTGAGATTCTCCTTTCACTTTAGAATTAGAAAATCAGTCAGGATAAAGTTAACTACCGCTGAGAGATGGCAGGTGATAGGCATGAAAAATGCTGACATGTCATGCAGGGCCATTGCAAGGCAAATGGGTCGTCATCATAGCTGCCAAACATAATCAAACCAGTGATGTCAATGACAGGCATAGATCTCGTCATGATAGTTACCATGGAGTATCCAAAGTAGCAGATCACTGAAATAGTGGATGGCGCTTGACTTTTGTGCATGTGTATAGTAACCTTGATACTCTATTCCAATATGTATTTTGCTGTACCATATATTAATGATTCCAGTTCTGACGATGCATCAGTTCCAAAGCATCACATGCTTTTTTCTCTGAACTGATACCAGCCTAGATTGTCTTGATTACAGTGAGTGAGTGTACGCCGATCTGATGCCGTTGAATAGCGGAAATGGGCTGCTCACATGTGGGGAACAGAACCTACGTTCACTATGTACACATTTTCTGTACCAAATTTCACTGATGTATTGAAACTATTTTATGCACTGAATCTTTCGACCACTCACCTTAGACATAAGTAGCCATTTCCATGACAGCTGAAAGCTTGTCACTATGTGTTTCACTGATTTTGAAAATCCAGTTGAGAGGCAGACGCCATTTTGTTGAAATGTTACCTAGTGACTGGCGATATTCAAAACAAAACAGAGGGATATTTTGTTCGTTCAACATGGCTGTGGGATAAATGCATTGTATGCTTCATCCTCATCCCCCAGGTAACGCTGAATAAATCCCCGGTTGAGGTTGGGTTAAACTATCGTTTATTCTCGGAAATACAACAGAGTTTGTTGTAAAACTGTTTCTTTTTTTCAAATGTCTTTTGCTAAAAATCGTAGAACCCTGAATCGTGGAACCCAGAGAAAACGCAAAAATGCAAAAACCAAAAACCTTTAGCTAAGCAAACTTATGTTAGGCTTACTATAGTCCGTTTGACTCAAAATCCGACCGATGAATTGCAATCTAATTTGAAAACAAATAAGCATGAAATACTCAATGAAACACTGATCATAATCACCACATCATACCAACTCTGTGAGAGTTTCGTCCCTCAAAATATAAAAGTTGTTGAGCATATTTTGATTCAGATATTGACACAGTTCACTATCTGTTACGAGGGAGGAGGGCAGGGAAAGGAACAGCCAGGTGTGCGAGAAAGGATGGAGAGTGCACATCACAGGTTAATGAATAAATAGCTTTGTCGGCACTTAAGCACGTGCTTCTCGGACACCTGGCTGCCCTTTCTCTGCACTCCTCTCTCGTAACAAACAGTGAACTGTGTCAGTACTTTACTAAAATTTTGTTAAACGTCATTCCATTTTCAAGAGAAATAAAATTGTGAAAAACGATCAGATGTTTTGATTATGATCAGCGTTTCCTTGAGTATTTTATGTTTATTAGTGTTAGACTGCCCTTCATCAGCCCACTTTAGGGTCAAACGTATTATGGTGGCGGTATTTCTATTTCTGTGTGAGAGTAAAGATTTTATTAAAGGTCACATGCAACGTAAAACACAACTTTGCAGATTTTGGTACCTTTCGGTATGCAATTACCGAAACAAATCATAAAAAATGCCAATCCAACCTATAAAGTTGAAAAAAGCGCGATAAAAAAAAGCCCGCGAAATCGAAGTTCAAACGTTTCACTAAATTCCCCCCAGCGCTGGGGGGAAAACTGGTTTCAACAACTGTGCTGCGCTGCGTCCATAACACATGTGCAGTGAATAGGTTCGCAGAGCTTGAAACAGTATGCATGCCCAGCGTCTGAGGTCGTGAGCAGTAGTCTAATCTTGGTTGTGTACACAAACAAGTAAATAATCTACTCGTTACGTAAAACAACTTGTTGATGTGTGGTAAGCAGTCTCTGTCACAGAGAAAGCTCAGTGTCTGGTTTATTCACACCTATATGTCTGTCTGCCTGTCTGCTAAAGACAACATGCAATACACAGCTTCAGTCATCGACCACGTGCAATTTGAACTTAAGACCCATCAGACTATACGACATAAAGAAAATAAGTTGATTTATGACTTCTGCACCCGAGTCCCGTGTCTGCCACATTATGTAATTAGGCACGTGTGATACACATGACATGTTTTATGTCTGTGGGTTGCAAACAAACTACATTCATTTTTTTCGGATGACTGGATCTAACGGAAACTGGTGCAAACTCTTGTCAGTTTCAAGGCCTGCTTTGTACTTGGACGAATGACAGATTCCAGCCAAGCAGTAGTTTACCATCTCTACTGACATGATTTTTGATTGGATCGAGCGCAAATTCAGAGTTTGTATTTTCCAAACCCAACATCTCTATATACATTCTTCATGGATAACGACTTCTTTTCGTGTATATGATTTTGTTTGACAACA
Source organism: Haliotis asinina (assembly GCF_037392515.1). Classification (NCBI taxonomy): domain Eukaryota; kingdom Metazoa; phylum Mollusca; class Gastropoda; order Lepetellida; family Haliotidae; genus Haliotis; species Haliotis asinina. Next base: position 26,023,561 of record NC_090294.1, on the reverse strand, counting down.
GTATATGAAACCATACTGAAAAGACGCATCAAGTACACAAAAAGAAGTTGTTATCCATAAAGAATCTTACTTTCTTGTGACTCGCTATACTTCTAAAATGCCCATCAAACAGATCATCTTTCTGTACACACAATGAACCCTCAGCATATCAGCAAATGAAACAGCCAATCGGAAGCCGTCGTTACACTTGAGTGCATATCCACCCGCTATGGCTGGGTTCGGTCTCCCGAGGGCTTCGTTTCGGGGGAAGTAAGCCCAAGTACAAAATATTGCACTTTTGAATCGCGATTGTACGCTTATAATTGTGTTTATTTGTTTTTTTTTAAAGCAGCAATGTATATTATATGTCATGAATAAGTGATGAATGTGTTTGAATTATGTTTGATTTTTTGGTTGCATGTGACCTTTAAGCGTGTTTGTTATCGAACGCTGCACCGAAGCAACATTCCAGATTTAAAGATCTGTAAATGTTTGGGTGTGGTCAAGACCATATCAGCCATGCAAATGAAATACGGTGGCATGCGTCAACAGTCAGTGAGCCTGACAAACTCATCTCGTTACTCGCCTCTTGCTTGATGGTTATTTCTGGTTGCAGTAAGCTCTATTCCAGCTACATGGCGGCGGGCTGTAAATAATCGAGTCTGTACCAAACAATCCCGTGACCAACAGCAAGAGCATCGATGTACGTCACTGAGATTCGATGACAAATCAGCAAGTCTTACCACCCGATACCGTTAGTCGCTTCCTACGGCAAGCATGGATTTGGTGACCTCCTGAATCTTTCTGTCGGATGAGTCTTACTGTGTTAAGTCTGTCATAAATATCGAAACTCGGTCAAACAGGACCGTGCGTAGGACGAAAACACTTTAAGCGAGCCTTGAGTGAATAAACAAAAATTACGACATCCAAACCGGTATTGGCTAATATCTCGTTTGACTGAACACTAGTCTGAGCGCTTTCACAAAGTATGTTGCAATCGTTGAACAAAAGGCGTAACACGTAAACATGTGCTTTTTTATGTACTCTTTGTGCATCCGGAGAGATATATCGTGTTACAGGACTGTCCCTCATTGAACATTCCTCCACAACTCAAAAGATTTAGAATCTTTCAAGCATGACCGTAGCCAGCAGAGGGCGAAATGTTACACCCCGATCATCGTGTACGTCTCTGGCGGAGATATGATTGGGCGCTCAGGTGCTCTTTTTCACGTGAGTCACGTGATATGTGAACATGGTTCAGGGATTTCAGGTTAAGGTTTCAGACTACGTTGACAGTGTTAGGAAAATACTCTAGGTTTGTAAAACGCATTGCCCCAAGAATCTTGCGTGTGCATGCACCGGAGGTGTGTGCCCGAGCCAGGGAGCCAGTTATCTCGGTTCCCCCAGTAATATCGTTAAAATTAGATGTCATTTCCTTGCATCACCGAGCATGCTTTCATCATTCGCAAGTCAAATTAGCTGAGAGAAACCTTTTTTTATTTTGTTGTTTCCTTTGGGAAAATATTTTTTTCTGTTACTTTTACCCAGAACACAAAATGCTTTCCGTGGAAAACTCTCGTGGAAAAAAATATCGTGCGTGAAACACGCAGGTTTTTACGTTAACTCGACCCCCAAGTCAGATGATGAATATGTTAAACGTAAACATCATAACCATATCTAGAAGAAAAGCTAGGTAAATAAATGCGACAAAACATGATTATTCATACTTACTGGCAGCTCTTCATATATCTCCACCGCCCCAAGCCACCCTTTGCGTGCTCTTCATATATCTCCATCGCCGTAACCCACCCTATGCGTGCTCTTCATATGTCTCCACCGCCCCAAGCCACCCTTTGCGTGCTCTTCATATATCTCCACCGCCCCAAGCCACCCTTCGCGTGCTCTTCATATATCTCCACCGCCCCAAGCCACCCTTTGCGTGCTCTTCATATATCTCCACCGCCCCAAGCCACCCTTTGCGTGCTCTTCATATATCTCCACCGCCCCAAGCCACCCTTCACGTGCTCTTCATATATCTCCACCGCCCCAAGCCACCCTTTGCGTGCTCTTCATATATCTCCACCGCCCCAAGCCACCCTTTGCGTGCTCTTCATATATCTCCACCGCCCCAAGCCACCCTTCGCGTGCTCTTCATATATCTCCACCGCCCCAAGCCACCCTTTGCGTGCTCTTCATATATCTCCACCGCCCCAAGCCACCCTTCACGTGCTCTTCATATAGGTGAATGTTATCCCATTAAGAGAGGTTGGCAAAATGGTACACATTGGTGGGAGGTATCGTTAAACCACATTTTCTGATCATTTCAATTATTCTTTCATATTTTTCGAAATTTCGATTTTTTCCCCCTTACATCGATTTTAAACTTGTAATTTCAATCATTCGCTTTGTCGTCCGACATTGACCTTTTGAAGTAGTCCAGATGTGGTTTAAGTGAGATTTGAGTGATGACGTTTGGTTTCGAAACTTTCATGCGCATGCACAAGGCAGTTTGCTGTAAAGGGTTGTCTCCCCTGTCGACATGCCCTCCCACCAATCATTATGAACCTTGGTTACTTACAACTCCGTTTTTAATTTTAGCTATATGTACCTGCAACTTATAACCCGTGATGATCTGCTTTAGATACAGTCTTCAGCAACCCATGCTTTTTGTACGAGGAGACCTACGGGGTCGGGTGGTCAGACTCGCTGACTTTTTTGACATTTCATCGTATCCCAATTGCGCATCGATGCTCAAGCTGTTGATCTCCGGTTTGCTTGGTCAAGACTCGCTTATTTACAGACCGGCGCCATATGCATGTAGCTAGAATACTGGAATATTGAAAACCCCAAACATTGTTTCCTCCCTAGGTGGCAAGGCGACCATTGAGGAGGCCAGAGCTCGTATGCCGTCATTCCACGTATTGTCAGTTGTCATGATCGTTGTCGGAATAGTATGCGTCTCCTTTGGCATCCCAACTGTGATCTTCGCTGCACCAAATCCATCCAACCCATTCACCTCCGGATCTGGAATTTTCACTGGAGTACCGGTACGAATCTTCAGTTCATCTTATCAATGTTTAAACCCATGGAGATCCTGGTTAGCACTGGTCCTCAGCAACATGTTTGTCTTGAGATCTGGTTCGATGACAGCTGTGAAAATCGATGCCCAAGGCGTCTCTAACTGGATTATCTGGTAGAGCCTCGATTATCTATTGTATAGCTGGAATATTGCTGTATACGGGAAACAACAACAGGCTATTATTTGGACATGAGAGAAGAATTCAGGTCTTGTCTTTTTCTTTAAAATTTTCTGCATTCGAAATTCTAAATGCACTGCATGTATGATCACAGCTATCATGGATAGTTGTACAGTGGAAGCTGTCAAAAGCAGCATTGTCCAATCCGGCAAGTTGTCAACACTGGCACAAAATCTCAGTCCCATTGGTGGCTTGTAAATTTATCATCAGGTCTTCAACCCGGCACATTGTCTAATCCGGATTTTCCTCAGTCCCGATGAATGCCAGTTTAGACAGGTTCCACTGCATGTGTTTGTGCCCACTAATGTGAGCTTATTGAGGTGATTTTGGCAAATGTGTTAGATATATGGGGGCTCACTCACTCATCCAGTGACCCAGACACTCACTCACTGTCTCATTCACTGTCTCACTCACTGTCTTACTCACCCACTGTCTCACTCACTCACTGTCTCACTCACACTCACCCACCCAGATAGCCAGCCACTCACTAACCCTGAGACCCTCTCATCGACCCACTGAAAACTACCTCATCCCACAGGAATTAGACGTGGCTGTTTCAAGCATCAAGTTTGTTATTGTCTATAGTCTAGTTTTGCTTGATCTGCTATTGAGTTTTTGTGTAGACTGTCTTGGTCGGCATCTTTGGGATTTTGTTGCTGAAGGAGATACAGTCGGAGAGACCATCAAAAGCAAGGTGTCTGGTAAGTATTACTAAGTAATACGCGCTATATTGGGGATTGCCTGTGGTAAGTATTACTAAGTAATACGAGTTATATTGGGGATTGTGTTTGGTAAAGTATTATTACGTAATACGTTTTATATTGGGGATTATCCGTGGTAAGTATTCATAAGTAATACGTGTAATATTGGGGATTATCTCTGGTAAGTATTATAACAGTTGCAAAAATGTGCATATTCTTACCTAAAAATTATTCAGATATTTCTCACCAAAGTCAATGTTATATTTCATACATTTTGTTAAAGTATTCACGTTGTAGCAGGCTTGTTATCGGTAACTTGCGTAACTGACAGCTGTCTATGCTACTGGCATCACCCCATGCCGTTAAAAGCCTGATGGAGTATACACTCCAGTGTTTGTACTGACCGATCCGACCACAACTTAATGGTCAAATATTCACGCCTGTACACGCTGTCAAATTAGACAGATGTAGATGTGGAGGCTTAACCACGTACATTACTGGTTATTACTCAACCTTTCCGACAACACACGGCCAAAGCAATTAGAATCTCGAAAGCTATCTGCCAAAATTGAGTAATATCTCGATGCCATAACTTTTCAAAAGATAGACAAAGCGTCGTCTCCATTTTAGGGAAACTGGTTATACCGTACAAGCAGAGGGTTCAGCTATATAAGCACCAGGGTCTGAAACATACATCAGTCTGACCCTGGAACCCTTCTGTTTGTATCAAGGTAAGCCATAGTTACTTTATACTTTGCTCTTTTCATATTTTTGCTTAAAATGCGCCTTACTTGAATAATGAACCTAGTTCTGCACTTCATCAAAGTCATGTTCTAATCTTGTACCTTGGCCGCGTGGTTATGATTAATGTAATTTGGTATCATTACTACGGTACTTCTGTATGCCGTCACTTTGTAGTTCTGTATGCCGACCCTTTGTAAGATCTGTATGCTGTCACTTTGTAAGACTAACATAGTTATAACTTAAACACACAATTCGGCTGTATGTCAGATATGGTTTACAAGTTAGGCTTCTATTATTTTTTAAAACTATCGCAATATGTGTCCTGGAAGTTTTTTCGTTAACAATGTATACACGTGCGTTCTGTAATTTAGAATATGTGCAGGTTGCACGCTGTGAGAATGTGTTTTAAGTCGCCACTTGGGCACTGATTGTAATATTCATATGTGTAGAATTCGTCTTTTCAAATATAATGGAAAATGTTGAATAACATGAAGCACTAGTTCTGCCCATACTTTCCGGCGTCAATTCACTGTTCAGTTTCATGTACAATTCCTGCCTGACAGACAGAGTTATTAGTTCACTTAGTTGAGATGTTTTACCATCGCATATTGTCGAAACCAAAAACCATGTCAGCGCAAGTATATGTTTTATATTGTGACTAGTTGCTTTCGTAGATATTGTAATTTTAGGTAACTAAGTTAACGTTGTGACTGCATATATGTTCAGAAGAAATACTTGAACGTTAAATTATTCTGACCAAATGCGTACAGCATTAGCAAAGCCTAAGTGAATATATATTTTCCATTTGATATACGCTATTGTCCTTCACTATCGTGAGTTATTAACTCGGAAAATCTCCGGTAAATAGCAATCATTTGGAAGCTACGAAATTTAGTCTATTTGTGTTGTAGATCAGTTCGTAAAGAACCAGGGTTTTTCAGAATTCCAAACTTACAGATATATTCTTCATACCTTTCTATATTTATCCTGTTAACAGTTTAGTCGTTATAATATTTTAGTGAGTTGTTTACATTGTCAGTTTAAAGCACTTCTGTGGATTTAATGAATAAAGGCTAACGCTGTAGAATCTGTGCAGCAACGCAACGGTCACGGTTCATTAGCATGCCGCCACACTGGTCTGCACAGCTAGTACGCGGATAGATTGTTTACTTGTGACGTAACGTACCGTAGTCAGTCTCAGTGCGCTCTAATTATCAGTCACATAGGCCTTCATTTATATAGCTGTTTGTCAGTCAATATTCTGAACTAGTCCAGAGATATTTATTTGTCAAATATATCACGGCTCATCTATAACTGTTATGTTAAATTTACCGTACAGCGGATTATAACAGTACACGTTCAACACTGTACGGGCGTACCGTATTCAAGGGAAAGGACGCCCCTGTATTGAAAAATGGTCGCTGTTCAAGAATGGCACAATGTTTATGAGTAAAATGTACATGATAAATGATTGCAGATTATGTTATGTCAGATATTGTTAGTACAGACATGCAGTTGTTAATTATAACTTTAAATGTGTTTGTATTACACCGTCGTAACGGTAATGAACATTGTATTGAGTTTAACTTAAATTGATAATGATTTATTATATAAAGTAAGGTTTAGATGTTATTCTACTCTTCTCATGTGCATCGGTGACATTTTATATCATTGTGGTTGAATGATTTTGTATGACATTGAATCCATGTATTGAATAAACAGTCTGACCCTGGAACCCTTCTGTTTGTATCAAGGTGTGGAGATCCCCCCGGCTAATTCCCCAATTCTAGGTACGAAGTAGCTTGGTGACAAACCAAGCCCCGACTTCAGTATCACTAGGTAATGCGAGTCATATTGGGGATAATCGATGGTAAATCTCACTAAGTAATGCGTGTTATATTGGGGGATTGTCTGTGGTAAGTATTACCAAGTAATACGTGTTATATTGGGCATTATCTCTCGTAAGTGTTCAATAATTTTAATATCAAGGAACCAGCAATATACTGAACAACAAAAGAAACGCAAGTTTCGAAAAAATGAAATCTCATAAAAGTAAGCGTTAGTGTTTATGTCTTCTATTTAAATACTTGACAAAAACTAGAGTGTTTTCTTTTCAGTGTGGTATATAATTGTCTATGTAATCTGTTTCACGTAAATAAACAGCCTTACTAAAAACCCCCTTTGAATAGATCTGACTCACTTTATGTACAATTTGATCAAGGAACTCCAGATAAAATACAGATTCTAGAACTTTTGTTGGGTTGTGTACCATCTGGGATTCGAACCCATACCCTCAGAGTCAGGCACCTCTACTCTTATAATGAATCCACCTAACCAGGGCTGTAGTGATCTTGATTGGCTGTTGTTGAAAGAACATTTAGTGGAGTAGGAAGATAAGTATATCCAAAATGGATTCCATTATTATTTAGATGTAAAGCATTGGCTAATGAACGTTCCGTTTTTAGTGGCTCTTATTTCTATAAATGGTCTAACATGTCAAACTACAAGCAATATTTTTCAAGTTCATACTGCCAAGAGATACGTTAGCTTGGCCGCCGTGTGCAAAGGCAATACTTTCACATGATTTTTAACATTTTTTTTTATCTCACTTTTGATCTGGTGGAAGTTATTTTTCTTCTTAAAACCAGATAATATATTTTCTAGTGTTGATTCAGTCTTTCGCCCAATATCCCAGCCAGTTCTGTCCACACTCGCAAAACTACACCCAAGCAGTTGATGCCATACAGTCTCTCATGCGTGTTTACAAAGTGGGCATATAGTGATTCTCTCATTCCAGTCTTATGTAAATAAGTATTAGTTGTTAAAATATTCTGAGTAATACTGTATTGGAAATATTTCAAATTTACACTCTGTATACATCTGTTGGGCATTAAATGTATCTATCCCAATCATTCTGGGGAAATCGTCTTCCTAATACTTTTTCCGATTAAGACATCATTTAATATAAATAAATAAGGTCATTTTTATACCTTTGTATATCTCTTTTCTTCTTTCAAACAGAAGGGTTCAGTTTCAGATCATAGGGGTGACGTTCGTTTATCCTTGCGTAATCTGTGGTCAACAGACCACGAAGTGTTGTTCTAAGAATGTAGGCGAATAGAGATGTAGGCGAATAGAGATGTAGGCGAATAGAGAACAACCCCCAAATCAATCGCCTAGCCCGCTGAGACACCGCAACTTCCACAGAAAAGAAAGTCAGATATCTGATAAGTGTAAATTGGCACGGCTCCCAAGACCAAAAGCTATGATTACTAGCTCCAATTAGAGAATGGTCAAATACAATGCGTGCAATATTTGGGATGACATATTGTTCTGGTGTTCAGGAATTCTAATGATAAGGTAAACAAAAACATACTTTAAATTGTCCTTTAAAATCTACTTCACTAAATCCCTATTAACACTCCCCTCTGAATAACGCAATAACCCAAGATTCGCTTTAGTTACAACTAAATTAAAGAATTGCATCCGGCGTAATACAGGAACAGAGCTGTTTTTACGTCACTAATTGGGAAACTAAATTAGTTGATGAACATTTGAACCTGTTTATATTTAGCTTCAGCTTTGAGGGTATAGCGTTGTTATGGAACACACGGACTCGAAGCATGTCATTCGTCAATCTTAAACTGAAGTGATATGGCATTGATGACATCGTATTGTCATTATATTAATTTGAAACCCAAACGACTTGGCACCTAGCCAACCGTCACTGTTGCCTGGTAACGACGGTGTCCGGTGACAAGTCGGCTGAAAATATTTGTCACGATCAATGACGACATGGTTTGTTGAGCGGCTGTGACAGTCTAAGCCTTGTTTACATGCACTCCTTTTACCCTATGGGTATTTTACCCTACGGGGTAATTTTACCCACACGGGCAAAGGGTAAAATTGTGTCTGTGTTTACATTACAACTATGGGTGGGGGTGATGATATACTTCCTGTCACTTCTCTCTAACTAGGTATACGTATTGACATTTGCCTAAAGCTAGAACATGGAAGAGATTCATCCTCAATTTGATTTTATGCTTAGGTTCGTCACTACTTAGAGAATACCTTGTGCGGGATATGATATGGTTAGGCGGTCGACTCTGTGTGCTGGCGATCAGGTGCCTGTCTCTGAGGGTGTGGATTCGAATCCCATAAAAATGTACAAGAATCTGTACTTTACTACGAAAGTAGTATTCCCAAATATAACATATATGTGTTGAAAACATAGCATTACATATGTATGTAATGAATAGCGTAATGTCCTGAATGAAGAAGGAAATGTACAGAAGTATTGTGTATGAAAATATCAGAGTAAGTGAGTTAAAATTTACCGTTAAAATATCAGAAGCCTCAATGAGACCATTTTACCAGCCTGCATGAAAGTACAAGGTGGACTCACCACGCTACTAATTTTGCGAGCATGTGAAGTCCTTCTTGTGGTACGTACACACACACACGCACACACAGACACAGACAGACAGACAGACACGCACACACACACACACACATACACACACTTCGTCTCTGAGAAAATACGTGCCCTTGATTTAAATCTTCGGAGTAGATTTCGTAACTTACACTTGATGTGGAATATTTTTTTTCAACAATCGTTTGAGATAATATATTTGGGGATGAGGCTTTCGATTTTACTGATTACAGTTTATTTTATTCAGGTGGTGGCAGTGAGGGCGTTTTTGCAAATACAGCTAACGGTCGGACTTCTGCACCTCGGTTATTCGATCTGGTCATGTGTCGTCTGCTTCAGCGGTGATGGCGGCAAGACATGCGGTGGCGAACACCGCTCTGCTCTCAGTCTGCTCGGTGTGTTCAGTTCCATCGTTGGGTTGGTCATTGTTGTGATGAACTTCCTGGCCTACGTGTTTGGCTGGAAGATAATGGGTGCCGCCTGCGCTCTGGGTGATAGGGCTGAAGTAGAGATGGTTCGTGCCTAAACTTGTGACGTTTATACCTGGAAGACACTGACATCACACCTGGGTGTCGCTGTACATAATTCTCTCGCAAGAGTAACTGTAGCTCCCATGCCTGTGCACAGACTTACGTTAGCCCTAGCACCAAGGTTGTTGTATACAACGGCACCCAGGATCACACAAGGACAGCACCAGACCTCTACATGACCGCACCAGACCTCTACAAGACTGTACCAGATATATACAAGACCATACCAGATCTATATAAGCCATTACCAGATTTATGCAAGACCATACAAGGTCTCTCTACAAGACCCTACCGGATCAATAAATGAACTTACTGAAGAAGATGCAGTCAAACACGTTTGTATCGAGATTGAAAGGACTTATCTGATATTTCGAGTTACCCAGGTTCAGCGTAATGGTGAAATCACGACTAAGTAAGGGTAAGCCTGGAACAAACTTACACTTTGAGACAAAAGTAAGTTTCTTAGAGACAAAATCTAGTTTGACACAAACGTGAAACCATAAAAAAATAAGGGTTACCCAGGGACAAACTTATATTTCGAGACAACAGTGGTTCGACTGAACGGTGTTTGACTAGTTCCTTATCTTCACCATCGTTACTGAACATAAGCAAACAAATGTTATAACCTTCCTGTGAGTTCACACAGTGGGAGACTTTCTTTATTGCCTGTTTTCCGGCGGTCTGCAACGGTATAATTACAGGTTTGGAGTTTGGGGTCTCCTTTCACGAAGCAAAATTAACTAAGGTTAACCTTAACTCGAGTTTTTTTAACACTGCACGGAGGCTTCCGTAGTGCTTTGTGAAAAGACACCCCGGTTCATAGGGATTTGTGATTACATTATTTGGGGGGACAGGTAAATTTCAAGCGACATGTAAAGACAATCATATGTAAAGCACATCGTGAATCTGACGAGCTATCTACTGTATACAGTGATATACTTTGCACAATCTACAAATCGTTTATATATTCAGATTTTCTGTCGACAGTTCAGGAATATTGTCCAGTGTCCGGCTAAACCGGTTTCAGTGCGCAGTGGGATTATACTTTGATTCTCGTTGAACCGATTACAAGGCTTGTTCGTTGATTCGGTAAACCATGCACTTGCAGGCGCATTTGGACAAATCCCTTGTTCAGGACAAATCGTACGCGTGTGATGGGCAAACAACTCGTGTAAACATTATCTGATATTTGATAAAGGTAAATGGCATTTGTAAAAGAACTGAACTTTGAACACCTACTTGGGTTCTCGACAAAATTTTAAACCTTCATGCCTGCGTCAGGGCCAATTGTCCGAAAACATTTAACGTTATCTCGTAAAACAGTATGTGTAGAAAAATCCGTGCTGGTACAATGTACAACGCCATTTTTTAAGTGTTAATTATTGCAAAATGCTTCTGAATACTGTGTTGATATTCCTGAGATCTGGTAATTACTTCTGATCAACTTGTTCACAACTAGCATATTTTTGTAATAAAAGACCAATTTTCGTATTACAGGATAGCTTTTGTCATTTTTCATAGAACGTAGCCATGATGTCACGCCGTTGATAAGTACTCATGATTCAATGACTGACCTTGGAGCGACGTCGACTTTGTGGATCGGATGGTCAGTTTCAGCGATCTGACCACGTATGTAAAGTGGTGTGTGTGGAAGTATGAGCGATGGGGAGGGGGTAAGGTGTTGGTGTGAGAGCAACCGTATAGCTCTATATATACAGATACATGGGTTATGTTTTATACAGCAAGGGATTCTATTTATGTGGGTTAGTAGTATATGCTCACAGAAGTTCAGTTATGGCCTTGAGGTCAAGTGGTCAGTCAAGCATGAAGTTTTAGGGCCTAAAGTCTTGTTTTCCGAAATATTTTTTATGGCTACTGAATTAGTTACGACAAACTTGAGGGCAAAGAATGAACTACTGAAATTTTGGAGGTAGGTATTTTGTGTTCTTAACCATTGCAGGTCAACCTTAAGGGTTTCAACTCCTTACTGGCCTTTCATGTGCTTTTTGTTTGTTTACCACCACACTGAACACTATGAAAGATAAATAGTGGCAGTCTGGTTGAGGCCAGATATTCCAGTGATCAACAGCACGAGCATCGATCTACACATTTGGCATACAATGACACGTGTCAACCAGGTCTGCGAGCCTGACCAATTGATCCCGATAACCGCCTCTTACTTCAAATATGGGTTGCTGAGGACCAGTTCTAACCCGGATGTGCACAGTTCCCATGTGATCGGCCAGCGAAACTGATTTTATTATACACTGGGGTCATCTGGATACGAGTACAAACCGATACGTGTAGATCAATCTAATCGACAAAGCGTGCCATCTTTTGCTACGACAAAATGTCTTCACTAGTACAAGTCACTTCAGACACAAGTTAAAGCTACCTACATTGTCAAAACTGTCAAGCGTTCGATGAAGATGACCTTTGGTTTCAAAAAGAGACTTTCATTTCATGAATTGTAAATGTCTAATATGCAAAACGCGAATTCGCTAAAGCACATGTTGTTTTATAGCGTCATGTAGTCGTCAGTCTCATTTAGATCATGTCAGTATAAAACCCAAAGAATAAGGAAGAAAATTCTTTAATTGCCGTTGCATATAAACCAAGAAACATCTCCAAAGGTGACATTAAGTTGCAAACTGTCGCTGAAATAGTGAGTGAGTATGGTTTTACACCGCAATATGTCGGTAAAAGCACGACGGGAGACACCAGACAAAGGCTTCCCACATTGTACCCATGTGGGGAATCGAACCCGGGTCTTCTGCGTGAAAAGCGGACGCTTGCATCACTAGACTATCCCACCGCTTCGTATTTCAAACAGGGGACAAATTAAAACAGGCATTTGATGCAAGAGTTCGCCACAGCTCATCATTGCCAGCCATCTGAAAACGCAATATCTGATCACCTACTCCACAGGTAATATGATCATGTCATTTCAGTTTATTCTGCAAGTCGCATTACAATTGTTGTGGTTACAAAATACTCTGCAAGTCACATTACAATTGTTACCACAACAATTGTAATGTGAGCTCTAAGGCCAGAAGTGACCCGTGAAGGTCCCGGGGTAGAATAGGCCTTCAGCAACCCATGCTTGCTATAAAAGGTGACTATGCTTGTCGTAAGAGGCGACTAACGGGATCGGGTGGTCAGACTAGCTCACTTGGTTGACACATGTCATCGGTTCCCAATTGCGCAGATCGATGCTCATGTTGTTGATCACTGGATTGTCTGGTCCAGACTCGATTATTTACAGACCGTCGCCATATAGCTGGAATATTGCTAAGTGCGACGTAAAACTAAACTCACTCACTCACTCACTAAGGCCAGAAGTAGCGAATAAACTGAAATTTGAAAACAAATGATCATGTAATTTCCATTGGCCAGTGCCATGTGGATGTGTCCTGATGATTCACACTATCCGCTACATTATCTGTATATTATGTGCATCACCGCCACCACTACCCTCCTCTTTTCTCAAAAAGCCAGATCCATCCCTTGTAAGATTTATATCTTGCATATTACATTACATTTACCTGTAATATAAACGTTTTTGCGAACACCGGGGACTAGGATCAGTGGTCAGTCACTGGTCAAAATACTTCTTTGGTTAATTCTACACATCATTCAGATAAATGAATAAATGATTATCATATCATGTTATGCTTTATATATTATAATAAGATCACGTATTTGCAAATCTATCTTAAAGGATGTTAAAGTACTGTAGAGCACATGGTGACTAACACGGCAATAAGAAAGGACGGAGAACATAACCTTGCAGAGCCTCCAACTATTGCTGTGTAGCAAGAATCGAACGAATCCTCGGTCATGTGGATGAAACCACAGTATAATTCAGCTCGACACTTCTCGTCACAGGCATTGACTGTCGTTTCTCCATTAGCCAGGACAGTGTGGTGTCTGATATACTGATCAAGAAGAGATTTGTCTGTCTTCAAGGCCTGTATAATGTTGTCAACGGAAACTGCTGAGAGATCAGACTGCCCGTACGCTTCACTGGCTTTGTACTCAAGTTTCCAGTCAGAGGCGTTGTTTCTGTTGCTGACAGTCAGGTCCATATAATACTGGTGGATGTCAAGTGGGACTCCGGTCTGCTGGTTGTACTTGACAAGTCTGATGGCTGGGTTGTGCATATCGCTGGCTTCATCGCCATTCTTGTATCGCCAGGGGGTCAGTGATGGAGCCATGAACATTGGTACACCAGGTCCCCCTGGAATATAAACATAGCACCAGAACATGGAGAATGTTCTGTATTTCATCTTTTCAATCTGTGATACAACGTTTCAGGGCTTGTTCTGGCACCATCATCTGGTAAAACTGATGGTGGAGCCAGAGCAATGTCCTGAAACACTGAATGAAGAAACAAAAAGAGGGAACCCAGAAAATTCTCTTCGCTCACCAAATACATCTTCTAAAATGCCAATCAAGCAACAAAGACGTTTTTCAAAGTAGGGCATGGGCAGACTTTAAACAGTGTTGACCTTTTCAGTGCTACTAAAACCTGTGTGGACCGTCAACATTCACGGTGCATTCGAGATTTGTATACCATATAATTTAGTCGGAGGTTTGGGATGTAGTTTGGGGAGGACTGGTGAGCAACTCTGCATAGTGAACTGCGGCTCCAGAGACACCTGGGTGAGTGAGTTTTAGTTTTGTTTTAGTTTTAGTGACTTTTTAGTTTTCCGCTGCACTCAGCAGTATTCCAGCTATAAGGTTGTCTGTAAAAAAATCGAGTCTGGACCAGACAATCCAGTGATCAACAGCATGTGCAATTAGGAACCGATGACATGTGTGAAGCAAGTCAGTGAGCCTGACCAGCTGATCCCGTTAGTCGCCCCTTACGACAAGCATAGTCGCCTTTCATGGCAGGAAAAAAAGAAAAAAGAAAAAAAAAACCCCGAAAAAAACCCAAACAACAACAAAACAAAACAAAAACAAAAACAAAAACAAAAAAATAAAAAAAACTTAATAACAAAAATATAATTGCTACGCGGAATCTCCACTGCGGATAAATGTATCATGTTAACATAAAGCGTACGGAAATGCAAAACCGGCTTCTTCAAGACGTTCTCCGCCCGAACGTAAATTTAAAATAATGCACCACTGGTCATGTTATTTTATCTACGGAATAGACCACTTATTTACTTGCCCTTCATATCATATCATATCATATTGCCCTTCCTAGTAGGGCTTCGAAAGGGCTATGTCATCATATTAAATTAGTCTCACACTTGCACCCTCCCCTCCTGATCCGGCTATGCTATCCAGAGCTCTTACCTTTTGGATTATTATCTAAATATTTGTTATGACGTGATGTTTTAGACAACCGGAAGCATCGACAAAGTTAGCAGTAAATCGATGATTGAGTGAGTATTCGAGCAATATCACGACTGGGGACACCGGAAACAGACTTCACCCACTGTAACCATGTGAGGAATCCAACCCGGGTCTTTGGATTGACGAGCGGAAGCTTTAGCCGCTGGGCCAACCCACTGACCCAATAAATCAAAAAGTCTACCTACCACCGGACGTTTGCAAGAGTTTGAATCCGTCGGCGTGGTTGTGACCGAAGAACATGCCCACGAGGATGTCGGAGTATGTACGGCTGATGTCAAGAAAGCGGGTGTTGTACTGGTCGTAAAACCATTGGGCCTTTCCTGGGACGTGGAAGCCGGGAGGGACGTGGGCGGTAATCAACACCTTCAGCGGGGACAGGTTTCAAGAAACAAATAAGTAACGTTTTAAATGTGTGTTTTCAAAGATCGTTGACAACTTTTCAAATCACGTAACTCTAAACAGCAAAGAACTGTGTAGCATCAACAAATCACCTTTTCTCCAGCATCCTTAGCGTTCTTGAGGACCTCCTCCAGCCAGGCGAACTGACCATTTGGGTCGGTCATAGCAGCAGTCAGTTTGTCTGACGTGTAGTAAATGTTTGTGTTCAATCCTATAATCCTCAACCCCCGAACTGTCTTTGCTGTGTAGTAGGCACCTGACAGAAAAAAACATGACCATAAACATAAGACTTACGTAAAATTGAAGTGTTTCTTTAATCGTCAAAAGCAGTTCTTTATCTCCCGGCATGTGTGTGAGAGAAAATGCAGGCAGATTGCAAATTCTGTGATCACTATGCTGAACCATGACCAATGTGACATCTGTATTCACAGTGCTGAAAGATTACAGAATACCGCATAACTCCCGATATCTTTGAAAACTTTAGAACTGCACTAAAAATGTGCTCAACTCAACACTTCAGTACTTCGCTTTCTTAATGTACTTATTTTTTAGCCCTTGGATATCCGTGAGTATCCCACGTTCATACGTTCTAAATCCCTGAACTCCGTGGCTTCGTCCTTTTTCATTTGCAAAATCGAAGGCTCGTTTCACTGACCAGAAGTAGTCCCAAATAATGCGATTTTAATGGTTACATTTTATTTTGATGCTCTCTTATTTTTTCGAATCTTGACTGAGTCATGGTAGAGGTATTACGTCCACAGTGCGAAACAGCCACTGGTCCGCTACTCCGTGGCTTGCAAAAATCCCGTTGGGCCAGTAAATCTTCACAGTCGCTGGTGCGACTAGCTAGTGAATTTTCATGGGGTCCTTTTGTAAACTTGTTAGGTTAATACACGTTTATATCATGCAAGATTAGAATTAGCAGTTGATATGATGAAACCAGTATCTACATTCAAATTAGTGAATCATTTTGTGGGCTAGTAACTTTCAGGTATACCTAGCCCGATTGGTTTGGGCAGTATTGCGTGCACTGATTATGTCAGTAGTGTTAGTAGGACCACTCACAAAAAATCTAAACATGCCACTGTTGTGACGTTATATAGATCCAAACAGAAGTTTACAGAATGTCGAGGACGAATTATAAATATTTGGAAATATTCTGATTATATTGTCTTTCCCACTTGAAATATATCTGTCTACCTTTACGGAAGTTCGCCATCTGTTCTGCATCACCAATCCAGTCTTCCCAGAGTTCCGCAGTGGCGTTGTACAGGAAGTGCGATATAACGGGGAACTGGTCGGAGGGGTACCAGTCGTGGTTCCCCATCGTGGCGTAGACCTTGACCCCTGGGAACGTCGTCTTCAGGGCGTCAGTGATACTTCTCAGGATGTGCACGACGTACGTCTCATTGGTGTACTGATCCGCGATGTGGGCCACATTATCTCTGTAACAAGCAATTGAAATACCGGTTATATATTTCCTAAGTTGTAAGGCCTTTGCGCCTTGTTTTGTCAGTGCGGATCAGGGGTGGAATGAGGGTAAGGGGGAGTGTACCTTCCTAAAGTACTCAAGTAAATAGAAATAATCTGATTTTTTGCGTTTATTTCGTTTTGAACACAAGCTTGACTGTTAAAATATTCTAAGATTATCGTTTCTGTTTTAAACACATTTTATAAAATCATCCATTACAGATGGGTTTACAGAAGAGCAACTCTTGTCATTTTAACCCCTTGAAATTTTAGCAAAGTTAAAATTACGTATTTGATGCCAGCAACAATATGCAAAGAAATGTAATCTCCATAGGTTCGTGTACATCACGAAAAAAGTCAATATAGTATAATAATTTCATTGTGTATTTCTTCTATTGTAACTGATATATAAAATGTTTCATTTGGGGATTTTCTCATAATATATCTTATGCCTGTACCCTTATTGAAAGTTGGCTGTTTTCATTCGTTCACAGGCTTGATTGTCAATTTCTTAGTCACTATGGCAACGCACATGTATCTTCACATCCAAACAGTCCTGCGGGTTGTTGTTACCACCATTGTTGGTTGTGACGAAAGTTTCTAAATTTGTAGATAATATGCAGATTTTTGTTTTGTTTTAATTACTTTATTCATTACCTGTAAAATAGTATTTTGGGTGATGATTAGAGGACCAAATTAAAGGACTTATTTGGAAAAAAACTTTGCTATTTTAATATTTGTTGAACTGCCTTAATGAAGTTATAAACAAATAGAAGCCAAAAACATTTTCAAAAAATATTTCTATTTCGTGAGTACTGAAGATCCGATCCTTCCTTAGAAAACCTCGATCCACTGGATCGGATGTTTCGCCTCAGTAAATTACAGATGATAGCATGTAATTTTACTATGACGGAGTTGAACGGTGCTCATAATATCAATCACTAGATTGTCTGTTACATTCTTTATTGTCCCCTGCCATATCACAGGGAATCATCCGAGCACTGTGTTTAACGACACGATAAACAAACAAACAGAATAAATAAGTAATTAGTACTGACAGACCAAGTATTTTTTACAGTCAATACGCCAATACGTATCTGCACAGCGTGGATTATACATACCCTGTACCTTCGTTGCGAAAATGGTTCGAATGCCATTAACTTTAAATTTGTGCAGAGCGACCAGTGGATAGGGTGGTCATGCACCCGGACATGGTTGACACATGCCATCATATCCCAGTTGCGTAGATCGATGCTCATGCTGTTGACCACTGGGTTGCCTTGTTCAAACTCGATTATTTAAAGACCGCCGCGATATAGGTGGAATATTGCTGAGTGTTGCGTTAAAATAAACTCACTCAATCACTCGTGGAGAGTTTCTGTTGCGCATGCTCAAGAAAAAACACACAAGAAAACAAGCAAGAACAAGAAAAAAACTAACTCTCCATGTCAAGAATTCTCCATAGATCTTACCTAATAACCGAGAACACGTTCTAGTGAACCATCGATATAAGACTCGCGTTGCCATTGGTCAGTTGAGACAAATCTATGCCCAAATGTCATTCTTTCAACAGCACATTCCGTTTTCAAGAACCACATTGTGCTCTTGTTGGGTTTCATCAAAGATTCTTCTTTTAAAAGCACCTAGCGCACCTGTCGGGTTTCAACATCGATCCTTTTCCAAAAAACACCCTGGAAAGATTTACACCAAATACCCACGCACTGGCATTTAAACACTGACAACAAATATGACCCCAAATATTTTGTCACAAAATACTCATACGAAATAAAAAGTGATGTTTGAGAATCAAATGAATTTCAAGCATCATTACCCAGTCCACAGGATGAAGTCGACGTTTCTCCTGATGTTTGCCATGGCGTTGATGCTGTCGTTGACGAGCCGCCAAGGGGAGTCACACCAGTAGTCGCCATAGATACCACGAACCGGAACTTCGTCACTACAGGACCGCATTTCAGACCAGTACGTTGTGTCGTAATGATAGTCCGTGATATGCCAGAAGAAACCTTTGAAAAAGTCAAGCTGCTTCTGAATAACATCGATCAAGTATTTATAGAAACCTGTAGTCAACGTTTACATCTTTATGAATATAGAATTAATTGTCGATACATCGTACATTGGGAGGTGGCTGGGTAGCGTAATGGGTTCGCACCTCGTGACAGGGACCCGAGTTCTATTCTCCACATGGGTACATGTGCGATACCTATGTCCATTGACCCCGTCATGATATTTGCAGGAAAATAACCTCAATCTGTTCATGCACGGGACTGTCACGGTATGTTATATATGTGGCAGGCTGCTTGATTCCAGCAACAGAGTGCGTGATTGCGTGATTGCGTGTGTGCGTGCGTGAGTGAGGTTTACGCCGCACTCAGAAATACTTCAGCTATATGGTGGCGGTCTGAAAACAATCGAATTTGGACCAGACAAGCCAGTGATCAACAGCATGAGAATCGATCTACGCAAATGGGATGGATGTTCATGCTTGCAGCAGTTACAATACACTGCTAATTCCATTGCATGATTTGTGATAGCCACGTACACTTCCTGTAGTTAATTAAGGATGGTGGCGGTGAAGATGTCGTAGTAAGAGATGATGAAGGTGCAAGTGAAGGTGCACCGCAGTTCACCATGTAGAGTTGCGTCCTTTGGGCACGCGAGAAATGAATGTGGGTTCGAATCCCATTTTTGTCCCACGTATGTTCTATGATTTGTCAGGGAACTATATATGTGTGAAGCCATACAGTCTGCACCCATTCCTTGATTTCGCAGGAATATTTCTAGGAGCGGCCTAAAACCCAACTCATTCACTCACTCTCACTTCAACAATTATTACTATCACGACAGCAAGTTACTACTCGAAACCAGATATGTGGTTGCTAGCATGACGTTTTGAGTAACGCTGCGAGGGGCGATTCTAATACACTTACATGTTTCGGGCGGTGTTGGTTAGAGCGTTCGCTCATCATGCCAAAGGTCTGGGTTCGATTCCCCACAAAGACTCAATGCGTGAAGCTTCGTGTTCTCCGTACTGATAGTCCAATGTAAAACACGTTTCACCTACTTACATGATAATCCAGCTCTCTGCTTATTCGCATACCCGTGAATATACCCTTCGAGGTGTGCGGTATGTGTTCCTTGTGTTACAAGTTGGACTACAGTCTTTTAACGACTCGATTAAACAGGAGGCAGTCGCTTAATCTGGGCTCGGTATGCAGGAGAGGAAGACAGTGACCCACATATTCAATGGGCCGGTTTGGGAGACCGAGTGCAATATGGACGAGGGCGTTCAGTTTAGCGTCTATGGTCGAAGGGAGATAACTCGTGATCTTGTTTCGTGCACGTGACTCCCGGCAACACATTCGAAGTTACGGAACGAGGCCACGGGGGACGTATGCCAACAACAATGATGAACCCAATCGTCAACGCTTGCCCATTTCCGTAACCTCCAAGAAGTAACTCCCGGAATAACATAAGTTGCTCAAGACTCTCCTAGACCTTACATGACTGAAAGGGTAGTGGGCCAAACCTTTGTGGGCCGTCAACATTCACGGTACATTCGAGATTTTATGTCATATGATTTAATCTATTATTTGTACATCTGATGGCTGGGGGTTTGGGATGTAGTTTGTGGAGGGCGGGTGGACAACTCTACATGGTGAACAGCGACTCCAGAGACACTTGGGTGAGTGAGTGAGTGAGTTTAGTTTTACGCCGCACTCAGCAATATTCCAGCTATATGGCGGCGGTCTGTAAATAATGGAGTCTGAACCAGACACTCCAGTGGACAACAGCATGAGCATCGATCTGCGCAACTGGGAACCGATGACGTGTGTCTCAACCATGTCAACGAGCCTGACTACCAGATCCCATTACTCACTTCTTACGACAAACATAGTCGGTTTTTATGGCAAGCATGGGTTGCTGAAGGCCTATTCTACCCTTCACGGGTCTTGTGGAGGACGGTAGAAAGGGTATAGGTTATGGATTGTGGGGTTGGGGTGATTTGGGATTTTGAAAAAGGTATGATGAGGTTTTGGGATATTAATTATAAATAATTCCTGACTATTTTCATTATATATATATATATGTGTGTGTGTGTGTGTGTGTGTGTGTGTGTGTGTGTGTGTGTGTGTGTGTGTGTGTGTGTGTGTGTGTGTGTGTGTGTGTGTACTCAATCAATATATGAATATGCGATCATATTTTATTACTCTGTGGCATAATATTACGTCAAGGACATTCAAACCCTGCAAACAAACATCCAGAGCTAGGACTCGGGGTCACTTCAAACACGTACCTACATAGGGGGTTATTCGCTATTCTGGATCTTTGACAACGGTTCGTGCGTGTTTACACATCCTAATATCAAAATCGTGACACTCTGTATGGTGACTTGAATAATATCTGAAGGTCGCTAGGCTTCTCCGCGTCATGAGGAGACCAGGTTTTTGAGATAGCCTCTCACGGAATACCGCAGATACAGGGTCGGATTTGACATTGTTATGGCGTAAAACCATGAGGTGAGTGAACGAGTTTAGTTTTTACGCCGCTTCTAGCACCAGCAACATCACGACAGGGAACAACAGAAATGGGCATCACACACTGTACTCATGTGAAGAATCGAACCTGGGTGTTCGCCGTGTTGAGCGCACGCTTTGACCACTATGCTACCCACCGATATGCTTTTGTAAGAAGGAAAGAAGGAATGTCACCAGTTTCTTTGTATTCATGATATAGTTTGTAAAAGTGTGTGATAACATCACAGTCATACCTGTTCGTCTGTCATATCACTACCGCCCTGATGTGTGATACCTAAACCAGTGGTTGACAGAATGAGCACATAGTAAGGGGTTGATATGACATGCAATTGCCACTAATAACATAGCCTGTTCCATCTAAGTCGACTCTTGCGATCCGCAGCATAATGCTGTAGACGTGGCCAAGATCACCACGAGAATCTCTCTATCAAAATGTCTCAAGGCAATACATATTATTACTGAAGAAATAAGCCACTCACATGATATGTTGATCAACTGACCGAATTGCAATGCACCAGAAACTATTTACCGAGCTAGAAAAGAGATTTACTCTTGATCACGTTTCTAAAATCTTCGAGGTACCAGGGTGTGTAAAGGTTTGAAAACCAGGGAACACTTCTCCAAATACATGACAGTCATGAGTAGCGTGTTTACACAGAATATCAAATGTCAGTTAAGAATGTATACTTAGACGAAAGCGCTTTGTATAGTCCAGAGAATACATTACAATTTATTTGAAATATATTTTTCATTTTATTAATGCTGAAAATTCCTTGAAAAGAAAGATACTTAATATCCTTTAAAAGCATGTAAATTTGGGTGAAGAGATGGTATTACAGTTTTGTGCTGTTAAACTGGAATGTAATAACCTTTTATGTGATAACTGAGAACTCTGTTTCCCCATTCTGGAGAACACATACACCATATCTGTCGATACGCTCTTCCTGCAGACCCTGATTAAGTTGGGTAGACTGTCTCCTTCTACAAAATACTGCCGCTAATTGACCCGTGTTGACTGTCCTTTTCTGCAGAATCAAAACGCTAATTAACCTGCGCTGACTGTCAATTTCTGCACAATCAAGGCACTGACTCACCTGTGTTGACTATCACTTTCTGCAGAACCCAGAACCCACACTCATTAACCTGCATTTACTCATTCTGCAGACACTGTTATTTCTCTCCCGCCCCTCTCTCTGAACTATCTTCCTTCACCTCGCTACAAACATCACAAACACTCCTCTTCACCTCTCTCCATACAAATGCAACAATATCTGCTTCTTTCCCCATTTTGCACACCACAGATGTCAAAAACTCGTTTCTCCTCACTAAACACATCTCTTTCTTCAATTCTCTGAAGGACACAATTTTCCATTTCTTTCTTTCACTCAGAAATTTTTCACAGCACCTTCTTCCTTTCACAACTCGCTTCACAACACAGACACTTTCTTGTTCCTTCTGTTCTATCGTCGTATATTCGCATTATATCGCAATGCAACAAGTTATAATTCAGGTCAAAGTTAAATTACTTGGTTTCTGGTTTCGGGATGTTTTTAAAATGCATACCCATACACTAATAGTGAAAACATTCTGCATCTCACCTTCTTGTGCACCGGCACTTGTTGAATATAAGAGAAGTACACAACACAGTTTTATCGAACTGCAGTACATTCTGCTCCGTGTTGGGTGATGGTACATCACTATTCCAGGTCACTTATTTCATTGTGCTGTCGACCCGACCACGTGAGACTAGGCCGTGTGCAAAGGTACAGTGATGGTGACCCGCAAGCCTACGATGTCATGATCAGAGTATTCAAACCCCATTACAAAATGTAAGTGAGATCGGCATGAATCACCTTACAAGCATTTTGTCACTTCAAACGTATGTAACAGCTATTTACATTGTCAACCTTCAGACGTTAAGTGGAGAGGGACGGACGGTGAAGATAATACATGGCTTCTACAAGTGAATGCCAAACGTGAATTTTCTGATCCACATGCTATTTTATAACGCCTGTAGTCAATCAGAGTCATTTAGATCATGTCAATATACAACCCAAAGATTAAGGAAGAAAACTGTTTAATTGTCATATTCTCAAGCATATAAATCAAGAAACATTTCCAGATCTGATTGTACCGCTGAAATAGTGAGTGGGTATGGCTTTACGCTGCTTTTAGCATCATTCCAGCAAATATGGGACACCAGAGATGCTCTTCACACAGTGTACCCTGGCAGTAAATCGAACCTGTGACGAGCGAACGTTTCAACCATGCTCACATACTCACTCTTCGCACACCACCTCTTCAATGACCCTGTGCGCCACCAGCTCATCTTGTCAACCATTTGAGTCCGTCATATTTGGTCACCTACGTCACAGCAGGTATGACCATACTATTCCCAGATGGATATGTCGTGATGATTCCTATTGTCCTCTACAGTTTCTGCTCAGTATGTGTGTCTGGTGTCATCATGTTTTAAGAAAGATACATTTCATGTGTAAAACATCAGGTTTGTATTTGTAAATAATAAAGATTTGTGCAAATAACAGGAACTAGGATAACATGTCAATGATTTGCTCTGATTAGTTTGTAACTCTTATGGTTAACTGTTCATAACGTTCATATACCGTTTATTATGATTACATTATAAGAAGATCGTGTATTTACTCATGTATCTTAAAGAGACGTTACTCTCTAATACACTGCCAAGTATAACGTGACTAACACGGCAATAAGAAAGGACGAAGAACACAACCTTGCCGAACCTCCAACTATTGCTGTGTAGCAAGAATCGAACGAATCCCCGGTCATGTGGATGAAGCCACAGTTTAATTCAGCTCGACACTTCTCATCACAGGCATTGACTGTCGTTTCTCCATTAGCCAGGACAGAGTGATGTCTGATATACTGATCAAGAAGAGATTTGTCTGTCTTCAAGGATTGTATAATGTTGTCAACGGAAACTGCTGTGAGATCAGACTGCCCGTACACTTCACTGGCTTTGTATTCAATTTTCCAGTCAGAGGCGTTGTTTCTGTTGCTGGCAGTCAGGTCCATGTAATACTGGTGGATGTCAAGTGGGACTCCGGTCTGCTGGTTGTATTTGACAAGTCTGATGGCCGGGTTGTGGGGATCGCCGAATTCATCATCATTCTTGTCCCGCCAAGGTGTGAGTGATGGAGCCATGAACATTGGTACACCGGGCCCCCCTGCAATAAACAACTTAAACCTTACAGGCTATTTGTCTTCATCAACCTGTGGGTCAGCACCATGCCCGTGTTCGTGAGTGAGTAAGTGAGTGAGTTTAGTTTTACGCCGCTTTTAGCAATATTCCAACAATATCAGGGCGGGGTCACCAGAAATAGGTTTCACACATTGTATCCTTTTGGGGATCCGGGTCGGGACAAGCGAACGCTTTAACCACTTGACTTTCCCACTGCCCCCATGCTTGTGAGATTTACAAAAGGTGGTAGACGGGCAGCAATACTATAGGATTTCCTCCTACATTAAACAGATTAGCTGCGATATTACTGGAATAGTGTCAATAAGGCGTTTAACGCGGAACTTGGTGTGCAGTTTGTTCGTACATTAAAGCGGGATGAATATTCTCTTCAAGCGTTATTTTAGAGACATATACAAATTCCTTAATGTACTATATTCCATACGAACAAAAATGTAAAACGGTTTAATGTAAACGTAAAGATGAATGCCAAACCTATTTCTATAAATACGTGAGTAAAATCGCCATTGTTCAGTATTTATTTATGTGTGAGTGAGTGAGTTGGAGTTTTAGACATCAATATCAGGGCATGGGGGTTACAGGGACTTAACACATTGCACCAAAGTGAGGATTCGAACCCGGGTCTTCAAAGCTTTAACCACCGGGATATCCCACCACCACCCTTAACTATGTGTAACGATTTTACCATAGCCAAAGGTTAGCACAGGAATCTTGGCATGTGCCAACCAGGTCAACCGAGTCTGACCACCTGATCCCATTCGCCGTCTCTTATGACAAGCATGGGTTGGTGAAGACCAATTTTAATCTTCACGGTAATAAATGAAGATGTCATGCTACCTACCACCCGTCATTTGCAAGAGTTTGAATCCGTCGGAGTGGTCGTGACCGAAGAACATGCCCACCATGATATCGGCATATGTACGGCTTATGTCAAGAAAGCGTGTGTTGTACTGGTCGTAAAACCATTGGGCCTTTCCTGGGACGTATATGCCGGGAGGGATGTGGGCGGTAATCAACACCTTCAACAGAAACATGAGGTTAGTTACGTTTTAAAACCCCCAAAGCACGTAATCTGGAACTTAAAAAGAAACTGTGTTACGGTCTGACATCAAGAAATCACCTTTTCTCCAGCAGCCTTGGCGTTCTTGAGGACCTCCTCCAGCCAGGCGAACTGACCAGTAGGGTCGGTCATCTCAGCGGTAAGTTTGTCCGACGTGTAGTAAATGTTTGTGTTCAATCCTATAATCCTCAGTGCCTGTGCTGTCTTTGTTGTATAGTAGGCGCCTGAAAGATACAGGCCAGACAGTTAAAATGAACAAAAGACTTCGTGAGCGTTCCCTTGATCAACGGATGTCTTTTTCCTTTCATTCTTTAACCAACTCATCTCACTGGGAACTTTTCAACTCATTCAGCCTGTTTGGAGCAGCGAGTTATTGCCCAGCTGCATCCTCACAAAGTAGTTATTTGCAGCTGGGTGAATTGGTACACACAGTAAAAGGTATTTTGTCCAATGATACTGCATGTTACTATAACCGCAACTAGGTGTCTGCACGTGATCATTGTCCACCATCTGGTCAACTACCATCCGATGAGAGGGTTCTTTTAAGTGCACAGGGTTGTGTACTGCACACTAGGGGTTGTGACAACACTGAAACAGCCTGCAAGTAATGTTAGATCCAAGGTTCTTACACCCAGTCACAAATGGGGATCTTACCAGCACGACGCAATAGACAACTAGGCCACTTTACTACTGTTAATGACTTCTTCCGATTTTGTCTTTAGTTAGACGTTTCTCGAGTGTAAAAGAGAAACCATGAATCTCAATTTGGAAATTATAATTTTTTTCTTATAATATTTTTCAAACTGAGACATAGTGTTGTCTACCTTTACGGAAGTTTGTCATCTGTTCTTCATCGCCAATCCAGTCCCCCCAGAGTTCGGCAGTGGCGTTGTACAGGAAGTGAGGGGTATCTGGGAGCTGGGCGGACGGATACCAGTCATGGTTTCCCATTGTGGCGTAGACCTTGACGCCTGGGAACGCCGTCTTCAGGGTGTCCGTAATACGTCTCAGGATGTGCATGACATCACTCTCATTTTTGTACTGATCCCCAATATGACCAACGTTATCTCTGTAACATAATGGACATATATGTAGATGTATAATATCTATATTGTAAGACTTTTGTGCTGTCAGTCTCTACGGACAAGGGGTGGATGGAGGGGATGGGGTGGTGGGGATGGGGTGGTGTGTGCCTTCCCAGATTCCATCCTTAGATCGAACTCGACCTACTGGATCTGATGTTTTACCTCAGTGACTTGCAGATGATAGCATGCCACCTTACTTTGACGGCCTTGAACATTTCTTAAAATATGCATCACTAGCTTGTCTGATCCATGTTACATGCTTCTCAGTCCGATACAGAAGTAATTAATATCTCCTTTTCTCCAGCGTATTTTGTCAATCAATGTGACCACAGCATATGCTCCTTCTAGATTGCCCAGCTTGATATATTACATATCTTGGACCTTCGTTGCTGACCTCTCTTCACTCGTTGCTGACCTCTCTTCACTATAACGGGTGTTCATAGCGCTGACTTTACAAAGGCGAAGAATGAAATACATGAACTTCTTCGTGAAAAGATGTTTTCTTGAATAATAAGAAGGAAACGGTCTTTCCAGGAAGGGGATGTTTGTGTACTGAGCAGCAAAAGAAACGCAACCTTACTTGCAAAAATTATATGTTATTTCGCGAATAGAGAATGTAATCGTTTCAGGGTAAGTATATAAAGCTGTATGGCTTGCTTTATTTGAAAACTACTTTGGAATGTGATGTCTGTGTCAGAGGTTCTTCTTTAAGTGGCATTTCAGAAGATGGTATGATGAGGATGAAGACCTTTATGGATAGACAACTTCTTTCTTGCAGTAGATGACGTTTCGGTGTAGATTCTAGCAGCGTGATCAAGCAAAAGCTGCACAACAATCAATCACTCATTTAGTGGCGCCAATGTCGCCGACGGGGTGGGAGGGTGTTAACTTAATATTTGATAAGTGTACCAATAGGGAATAAACCACCTTATATTTATATATAAAACACATTGCATTTTTCCCTTTACCTTTATTACTTCGGCTTTTTATTTATTTTCAAATCCGAATAGTAATCATATTTATTTCAAGCAGTATAGCATAATGGGGCCTATGATATAAGTGCAGTTAAGCTGCATAAAGTGAAGAAGGGGGCCTGTAAAGAAAGAGAAAGTGGTTATGGTGGGGTGGGGGCGGGGGAGGAGCGAAGAAGGCCGTGGGACAAGGGTATAACGCGGGAGTGACGCACTTGAGGCGAGCGGACTGTGTCAAGTGGCCATGACCTTGACTGTGAGAGCTGGCGACAGGTTTGTTTACAATAGTGGGAGGGGTAGGCGAGCGTGCCGAGTGCAAAGAATGGATAAGTGAGGTTGATTCTGGGTCTAAATGTATAGGCTATCTATTGTTGACGCTCAACAGAGGAATGGATAAATGAGTTTTAAATGTCTGGTCTAAATGTAGAGGGAGAAGGGATAGTGGTAGTAGAAATTTGTTTGGGAGGTTCTAAATTCTTTGTAGGAGGTCAATACTATCAGCCACCATATCCACAGACTACTTAAGAAGGAAGCCAGTACATCAATTCAGCACATCCTACACGCCAACGGTAAACCATCCACAAGGAACTAAGAAGAACCTTCAGGCGCTGCCTACCACATGCAATGGGAATATGGTGACTCGTACATCGGAGAAACATCCCGGCCCCTCAACCTGCGAATCAAGGAACATCAATGATGACACATCTGTAAAAGAATAGACTCCAAATCAGCTATTTCCGACCACATCCAAGCCCACCCAAACCATACCATACTCTGGAACAACATCACCATCTTAGAAACCAACCGGTCAGATCTTGTAATCTGACCGGTTGGTTTCTAGGATGCTGATGTTGTTAGAGGCAATCAATATGAAACGACTCAATCCGAGAATCAACAGAGATAATCTTTTTTTGCATCCCTACTGCTTACAATCGACTAATCAATCCTAATAAAAAAAATAACCCACCCTTGCCCACTGGCTTTGTCATCTCTTATCAACAACAAGTCAACACACTATACATCACCTCCTCTATTGTATAAACTTCCTGTTTCTCCTTGTGCATGTGTTGTGCATCTTTTGCTTGATAGCGGTGTCAGAATCTACACCGAAACGTGCAAGAAAGAAGCTGTATATTCATAAAAGTCCTCATCCTCATTTGTTAGAGGTGTCAGTAGGTTTCTCAGGGTGCCCGAATCACGATATGTTTCAGAACCCTTGGAACTAAGCTTGTGTTGCCAAGTGGCCAGCTGAGGTAAGCACTACCGCATTGTCACCGCAAACATGTGTCCTTTATTTAAAAGTATTGTGCGCTTTTCGCGTTTCAGCAACAATCCTAATTTTAAGAGCACCGTGCGGGAAAGTCTGGTTTCAACAACGATCCTTCTTTTAAAAGCGCCATGGACAGTTTAACAACAATCCTCTGAACCAATTGGACTTCCTGCCCGATAAATGGGCTGAGTTCAAGCTATGTGCGCACATTCATTGCGTGGAAATTTCAAACAGTGTCAACAACTAAAACGCCAACATTGATATTTTGTCATGAAATACTCATTCGAATTGACACTGATATACTGGAATAAAATGAATATCCACTTTTCGTTACCCGGTCCACAAAATGAAGTCAACGTCTCTCTTGATGTCGGCCATGGCGTTGATGCTGTCGAGTATGAGCCGCCAGGGGGAGTCGCACCAGAAATCACCATAGATTCCACGAACCGGAACTTCGCCATTACAGGACCGCATTTCAGACCAGTACGTTGTGTCGTAATGATAGTCCGTGATGTGCCAGAAGAAACCTAAGATCACATCAAGACGTGTTATTTAATGTTCACATCATTACAAAATAGAATCAATCGTCAATACTTCGTGCTTTGGGGAGGTACTTGGGTAGGCTGGTGTTCGCTCATCACGCCGAAAACCCAAGTGTAATTCTCCACATAGTCTCAATGTGTGACGTTCCATTCTGTTGTCAGGGAAAAGTGATCCATGAACGCCAAAACTGTAGTTTCCACAAAGGTGAGTATGGATGATTTGACTTCTGGAGGGGGAGGGGGCGGTGTGGTAGCCTAGTGGTTCAAGCGTTCATTCGTCATATCGAACACATGGGTTCGATTCCGCACAACATATGAAACCCATTTGTGCCCCCGCCGTGATATTGTTCGAATATTGCCAAAAGCATCGTAAAACTAAACTCACTAATCATTTGAGTTTGCAGATCACTTTTAATAGTCACACGTCATGAGTAGATGTATACAGCTCGGAATGGTGGATGAACATAGTGCAGGTGTCCCAGATGTCTCAACCCGTGAAGGACCCGGGGTAGAATAGGTCTTCAGCAACCCATGATGGCCATAAAAGGTGACTATGATTGTCGGGATCGGGTGGTCAGACTCGCTGACTTGGTTGACACACATCATCGGTCCCCAGTTGCTGTTGATCTCTGAATTGTCTGATCAAGACCGCCGCCATATAGCTGGAATATTGCTGAGTTGCGTACCTTGGGCTTGCTGGCAACCTATGAATACGGGTTCAAATCCCGGTTTGTCACAATTATGTTTTATTGTTTGCCAGTTTCATAATCTGCTATTTTGACATAACTGTTGCCGATAGATAGCAACACGCGCTCGTTGGCGGTCATGACAGCACGAATTGTAGTTGACGGAAGCACTCGGAAAAATATTGTTGTTCTATTTCAACACTAGTTGCTTTGCTAGTGAAGGTAATGTAAGGCAGTGGGGTGGTGGAGCTGAGGGATGGGGATGGGTGTTGTGCAGTTGAGGGTTGGGGATGGGTGTTGTGAGGTTATGGGGTTTAGAGGTTGGGGATGGGCGCTGTGTAGTTGAGGGTTGGGGATAGATGTTGTGAGGTTATGGAGTTGAGAGGTTGGGGATGGGCGTTGTGTACTTGAGGGTTGGGGATAGATGTTGTGAGGTTATGGGACTGTGAGGTTGAGAATGGGTGTTGTGAGGTTGTAGAGCTGTGAGGTTGGGGATGGGTGTTTTGAGGTTGTGGGGCTGTGAGGTTGGGGATTGGTCTTGAGGTGTTGGGTTGGGTTGTTTGATGTTGTTTGATGTGTGGTTGGGGTTGGGGATATATGGTGTGAGGTTGTGGGTTTTGGGGTGGGTGTTGTGAGGCTGAGGCATGCGGGGTCTGGGTTTGGGGATAGGTGTTGGAGGGTTTTAGCTGACATTCACTCATTCGAGAGCCTTTTGAATGCAGTTAGGCACACTAAGGGTAATTGTACGGAAAATGATGACCAACTGATTTGGGGATGTTTAGTGCCGATCAAAACTGAAAGCTGGATGTGATCTTAATATAGCACACATTATTGAATTGAAAACAGTCTCTTACTGAGACATATACATTGTCATATAAAGCAGGTCACATCGGCTGTGAAACCTGTAACTAATACTCTACCACCAGAACTATTGTTTGTTTCATGATGAGAACAGCACAGTACGTTTAAGTCTCACCTCAGTCTTCCTGTCTCTATTACTGTCGGCGGTGGGGTAGCCTATAGGTCAAAGTGTTCGCTCGTCACGCCGAAGACCCGGGTTCGATTCCCCATATCGGTTAATTGTGTAAAGCCCATTTCTGCTGTCCTGTACCTTGATATTGCTGGAATATTACTAAAAGCAGCGTAGAACTAACTCACTGACTCAATCTTACCTGCCAAGAATATCATATGTTCAAGTATTATCAATGATAAATAATTCCTGACTTTTGTTGAGTAAAGAGATCTAAGAATCCAGTTTGGATTAAATAGTAACCCATATATTCACATACTCTATTACTGCGTCGAATAACATTACATCGAGGGCATTCAAACCCTGTAAGCAAACATCTAGAAGTAGGACTCGGGGTCGCTACATACATGTATCTAAATAGGGGATGTCATTTGGGGCTCGTCAAACTCGCGAGTCTATCCAATTCTGAATCTTTGACAACGGTTCGAGTGTGTTTACACACCTAAATATACATATCGTGACGCCGTTTTGACTTGAATACCTGAATGTCACGAGGCTTCTCTGTGTTGTGAGGAGATAAGGCAATGGAAAAGCATCGCTCGAAATTCCGAAGACATGGGTTCGATCCTGACATTGGCATGGCTCAAGACAAAACTAATTCGCTATGAAGGCAGTTTAGTTTCGGGTCATTTTAGCAATATTCCAGCAATATCACCACGGGGGACACCAAAATGGGGTTTCACACATTGTACCCATGTGGGCAATAGAACCCGGGTCTTCGTCGTGACGAGCAAACTCCTTAACCACGAGGCTACCCGACAGCTCCGCTTTTGTAAGAAGTAAAGTACGTATCAGAAATGTCACGTCTTTACGATTTCAGTGCATTTATAATGTATTTTGCATGAGAGTGTGGGATACCTATTGGCCTGCTTTTACAATAGCCTGAAAATAATCGGACATGTGACAGATAAACCAGTGGCCGATAGAATGATTACACACTAAGTGGTTGACATGACACGCAGTTGGTACTAATAACAGAGCATAGCCCAGATCACCACGAGAATCTCTCCATCAATATGTATCAGGGCATTAATAGTTCGCATGGGCTAAAGAAAAAAAAGTGTAATGTTTTTCAGGCATCGGCGCGTCACTTTTGTTTGTGCGTCCCGATCATCCATTTGTCCACTATAAGGGTGAGTATAGGTAAGAACGAGTGTTCCCTCGTCACTTTTTTCTATCAATAATATGAAAAAAACCCGTCTTACCGCCCTCGTCACGTTTGAAAAAAAATTTGGCAGAGAAATATTTTAATTAATTCTTTTTAGACAGCCTTATATGTCGCTCATATCCAAGCACATTGGCTGCTCACAGCACTACATACACAATATTACTAAAGACATAAGTCAAAGATATGATGTGTAGACCAACTGACGGAAAAGCAATGGATCAATAGGAATTTCCGGAGTTAAAAACGAGTGAGTGAGTTTAGTTTTACGCTGCAACCAGCAATATTACAGCTATATGGCAGCGGTCTGTAAATAATCGAGACAATCCAGTGATCAACAACATGAGCATCGATCTGCACAATTGGAAAACGATGACATGTGCCAAGCATAGTCGCCAAGCATAGTCGCCTTTTATGGCAAGCATGGGTTGCTGCAGGCCTATTCTACCCCGGGAACTTCACGGGTAGTTAAAAAACCCGAGGATTTGTATTCATGATCACATATTTCTAAACTCGTGGAGGCACCAGGTTGTATAAAGTTTTGAAAACCAGCGAACACATGAAAATAATAATAATAAAAAAATAAATAAAACATGACAGTCATGAGTAGCGTGTTTACACAGAGTATCACATGTCAGTGAACAGCGAAGACCTGATCAGTTTGTACAGTCCAGAGGATCTAGAATTTATTTGAAATACTCAAATGAAAAATTCTGCTTATGTTCTTATCAATTCTGAAAGCTCCTCACAATGAAACATTCTTACCTACTTTTATATATATGTAACGTTTTATGTCATTAGTGATGATATTACATTTGTGTACTGTTAAATTACTGGAATGTGATCACCTGTCGGTGAAACATCCGATCTTTTAAAACTGGTATGAAGAACGTATTTACACCACGACAACTGAGAACTCTCTTTCTTCATTCTATAGAGCACGCACACCATACCTATTTGAAACCCTCCCTGTAGAACCTAGACAGGTACACCTGCGTTGACTGTCACTTTCTGTAGACCCCATACATTAATTAACCTAATGTACTTTCGGTAGAATCCAGATGCTGATTAACCTGTATTGACTATTATCTTTCTCTCCCTTTCCTTCTCTCGAAATCGAAGACAAACTATCTTCATTCACCAACGATACACTGATATCTCTTCATGCTAATACAACAATATCTGCTTTCTCCCTCTTTGCACAACATAGATATCAGTAACCCTTTTCTCCTCACTACAAACACACCACTCTCTTTCCTCCCGTCTCTGCAGATCACAGCTGACGATTTTACTCTTCTGTCTTCAACTCTCCGCAGAACTCATTCAGCAGTATCTCCCATTCAAGCCTTACTAGAACAGAGACACTTCCTCATTCCTTCTTTCTGTTGTCGTTCATTCGCATTACATAGCTTATACAACAACAAATATTTCATTTCAAAGTTAAAATAACTTGGTTTCTGTTTTCGGGATGGTTTGAGATGCATGTACACACACTGATAATGAAACAAATGATGCATCTCACCTTCTTGTGCACCGGCACTTGTTGAATATAACAGAAGTACAATATAACAGTTTTATCCATCTGAAGTGCATTCTGCTGCGTGTTGGGTGATGATACATCACTATTCCAGGTCACTTATTTCGTCGTAGTCACATGAGACGAGGCAGTGTGCAAAAGTACATTGACTGTGACCCACAAGCAGAAGTTTTTAAAAGTCGTAACGAAATGTAAATTAGATCGAGTAAGTGAGTGAGCTTAGTTTTACGCCGCAACCAGCAATATTCCCGCTATATGGCGGCGGTCTGTAATAATAGAGTCTGGACCAGACGATCCAAAAATCAACAACATCATCATCGGTCGGAGCAATTGGGAACCCTTGACATGTGCCAACCAAGACCCGATCCCGTTAGTCGCCTCTAACAATAAGCATAGGCAGCTATTACGGCAAGCATGGGTTGCTGAAGGTCTATTCTAACCCGGGATCTTCACGGGTCGTAAATTAGATCGAATCAGTTTACATCC
The DNA here is from genome assembly GCF_037392515.1 of Haliotis asinina. Taxonomy (NCBI): domain Eukaryota; kingdom Metazoa; phylum Mollusca; class Gastropoda; order Lepetellida; family Haliotidae; genus Haliotis; species Haliotis asinina. Next base: position 25,989,056 of record NC_090294.1, on the reverse strand, counting down.
TCATTGGAATGCATTGAGAATGGCGCTGCGTTGCTGCGTTAGATGGTGTGGTGGTGATGATCTTCATAAATTGTACCCCATTTGGGGAATTGAACTCCGGTCTTTATCGTGATGAGTCGACGCTTTAACCATCAGGCTACCCCACCACCCCGTCTGATTTATGATGTCTATACCATTAGTGAGTGAGTTTTGTTTAACGCCACATTCAGCAATATTCCAGCTATATGGGGGAATATTCTGTAAATAATCGGACCTGGATCAGACAAAGCGAGGATCAACAGCATGAATACCGATCTACATGTGGCAACCCAGTCAACGAGTATGACCACCCGATAAATTGTAACACGGATCTTCACGGGTCCCTACACTATTATGCTTTACCCAACATCTTTACTTGAGTAAACTAAGAGACAGATGTCGCACTTCAACAGAATACCATCGGTCATAAAATATACTGCATGCCTTACTTCTCCAACACGGTAGTCAACGACTCTACGTCCACGTCTTTTGAAGACGGGCAGTGGAGAAGCCGAATGGCTAATGCGTCAGGCTGAAGATCCAGGTTCGGTTCCCCACATACAATGTGGGAAGCCCATTTCTGGTGTTCTCCGATATGATATTGCTGGGATACTGCATAATAACATACTCACCTAACAATTCCTTTGAGAATATAGGCTATATTTTTTCCACTGAGCGCAACCTGCTTTCTTGTAAGGAGCTGTGCCGGTGTCTCTGAATTATGGTGGAGTTATGAGGATGCGAAATGCTGGATTTGACTCGCTGGATTTGATGATTAATGCTTAAATCGTCATTAATAACAGTGGCGTCACTCTGTTGGTCTAGAAGGGTGTAAGAGTTCCGCCCGTACCCTCAACCCCAATCAAAAGCCAAAATTACAAACTGACGTGCATACCTCACCCTTAATATACGTTCAGTAAACTTGAACAGGTATAAAAATGAACTTATTTCAGTGTTCTGAAGACTGATATGACTTTGTCTTGCCAGCACTGAATATGATCGTGAAACATGACATTTTTGACAATTTCCAACATGTAGTGCTGACACCCGGTTTCCAACAGCCAGCCCTTCCCTCTCTAGCTCGGCGGTTCTATTCACTAGGCTATGAAGGAGCGCTGAGATGAATGAGATTGTCTCCTGTATGAACCGTGTGTTCCTCACAAGACGGGTACTGCGAGCAAGCCGAAGTAGTTGGCGGCCAGTTGATTTTATCAGTCAATACCAAATACTAAAATTATATTTTAAGTATATCTTCGCGATCGGTCGGTTTATAAGTTGAATATAACATGATCAGCAAACGCAATTTTAAGGTAAGCCCCATTCTCACGGGAAATGCCCAAAACATCCTTCAGGAGTATGATATGGTTTATGTCAATATCAAGATTTCTCCGATTTCCCTTCAGTTGGGATACCGCCAGTCAAAATGTCTCCAACATCGTCGCTGTCGCTGTGAAGAGTTAGGTCTCTTGGGCATGCCAAAACTCTATTGTTGTGCTTTCAAATCCCATTTGTGGTTGACTTTCTAAGTCATCCCATTCTCGTTGTTTTCGCCAAATCGCTAAACGTCTAAAAACGACATGCTTTCTTCTCACTTAAGGTGACATACCTTGTTAAATGAAAATCTGTTCAAATCGACCTTAACCCACTCACTAACTCCCCCCAGTGTTATGCGTAATTGAACAGAGATCCGCGAAAATCCGGGTAAGAACTGATCTTCAACAAAACAATGCATGTCGTAAGGTGCGACTAACGGGATCAACTGATCTTGCTCGCTGACTTGGTTGACACATGTCAGCAAGCCTGATCATATCCCATTTGCATAGATTCAGGATCATGCTGTTGATCACTGGAGTGCCCGTTCCAGACTGTATTATTCACAGACCGCCGCCACATAGCTCTAATAGGTAAAACTAAACTCAAGTTAAATTATCACGAAGATTACCTTAGTGGTAAAAAAAACCCAAACTAAAACAAAACAAACAAAGTTTAACTATACCGGACAAAATATATGATACATGTATGGAGAAATTTTGAATAATGATCTATTTGCTCATTGACATACTGATTAAAGGTCACATGCAACGTAAAACACAACTTTGCAGATTCTGGTACCTTTCGGTATGCACTTACCGAAACAAATCATAAAAATTGCCAATTGAACCTATAAAGTTGAAAAAAACGCGATGAAAAAAAAGCCCGCGAAATCGGAGTTCAAACGTTTCACTAAATTCCCCCCAGCGCTGGGGGGAAAACTGGTTTCAACACCTGTGCTGCGCTGCGTCCATAACGCATGCGCAGTGAATAGGTTCGCGGAGCTTGAAACAGTATGCATGCCCAGCGTCTGAGGTTGTGAGCAGTAGTCTAATGTTGGTTGTGTACACAAACAAGTAAATGATCTACTCGTCACGTAAAAAAAACTTGTTGATTGTGGTAAGCAGTCTCTGTCACAGAGCTCATTGTCTGGTTTATTCACACCTATATGTCTGCCTGCCTGTCTGCTAAAGACAACATGCAGTACACAGCTTCAATCATTGACCACGTGTAATTTGAACTTAACACCTATCAGAGTATACGACATAAAGAAAATAAGTTGATTTATGACTCGCGCCCCCGCGTCCCGTCTCTGCCACATTATGTAATTAGGCACGTGTGATACACATGACATGTTTTTATGTCAGTGGGTTGCAAACAAACTACATTCACTTTTTTCGGATGACTGGATCTGACGGAAACTGGCGCAAACTCTTGTCATTTTCAAGTCCTGCTTTGTACTTGGACGAATGACAGATTCCAGCCTCGCAGTAGTTTACCATCTCTACTGATGTCATTTTTGATTGGATCGAGCGCAAATTCGGAGAACATGTATTTTCAAAATCCAACATCTCTATATACATTCTTCATGGATAACGACTTGTTTTAGTGTGTATGATTTTGTTTGACAACATTATATGAATCCATACTGAAACTACGCATCAAGTACACAAAAAGAAGTTGTTATCCATAAAGAATCTTACTTTCTTGTGACTCGCTATACTTCTAAAATGCCCATCAAACAGATCATCTGTCTGTACACACAATGAACCCTCAGCAGATCAGCAAATGAAACAGCCAATCAGAATCCGTCGTTACACTTGAGTGCACATCCAGGTGCTAAGACTGGGCTCGGTCTCCCGAGGGCTTCGTTTCGGGGGAAGTAAGCCCAAGTACAAAATATTGCACTTTTGAATCGCGATTGTACGCTTATAATTTTGTTTATTTGTTTTTTTTAAAAGCAGCAATGTATATTATATGTCATGAATAAGTGATAAATGTGTTTTAATTATGTTTGATTTTTTGGTTGCATGTGACCTTTAAATATCACGAATAAAAATACCAATATCCCTAATTTATTTTGTCCAGCATAATTGCATGAACAAAGTTTCAAAGGACGTACAAGGCAACGATGCATTCGACAATGTGGATAACAACTTATTGCATACAGCTATGTTTCGGTGTAAATCCTTACACTGTTGATAAGCTTCTATAATTATACTCTGTAACCGTTGTTTGAAGTTTTTGAGGAAACGAATTTAAAAGAAGAAAAAGACTCAGTTCTAACCCGGATCTACCTCGGTTTACCTGAAAGGGGTAATATGGGTGAGATTAACGTGTGATGAAAAATATAAAAACAAACGAAACAAATAGAGATACCATAAAAGTACAGTCACAAAAAATGCAACTATTAATGTGAGCATTATGCTACACTGAGAACACGTTTTACTCATACAAAGAGGCGGAAACAATAGCAATAGCGATAAACCGCAAGGTCCTTCGCTGATATGATTAATTTATATTGACAAAATAATAATGAGCAGATGTACTTAATGTACTGTTTATTTGATACACTCACAAAAACAAGAGAACTAAGGTTGTAAAACATAAATATATTATGAGATAAATATTGGGACAAATATAACAGTGAAAACAAAACGGTGAGTCACAAGGTACTGCATGTCATTACGATAAAAAGTGTAAGATCTCACGTAATTGAGTCAATACTATTCATACGAGTTATGCAGAATGTGTTACAGCAACTGGATGAAGACTGCATGATGCACGATGTTCAAGGTTATCCAAATTTCTAAGCACGTCTCTCGTTTCAAGCAACTGATATTTGGATCGACGATTCACTTTATAACAGTGCCTGTTACATTTTATACATCAATTAAGAAACGAACGAAAACCGAAGAGTACGAAGAGTAAAATACGAAGTGATGCTCACATAACTGAACACAGAGATCGATGTTAAAGAGACATTTCTCCTAATACAAAATACAAAATATGGTGACTAACATGGCAATAAGAAAGGACGAAGAACACAACCTTGCCGAACCTCCAACTATTGTTGTGTAGCAAGAATCGAACGAATCCTCGGTCATGTGGATGAAACCACAGTTTAATTCAGCTCGACACTTCTCGTCACAGGCATTGACTGTCGTTTCTCCATTAGCCAGGACGGAACGGTGTCTGATAAACTGATCAAGAAGAGTTTTGTCTGTGCTGAATGCCTTTATAATATTATCAACGGAAACTGCTGAGAGATCAGACTGCCCGTACGCTTCACTGGCTTTGTACTCAAGTTTCCAGTCAGAGGCGTTATTTCGGTTGCTGACCGTCAGGTCCATATAATACTGATGGATGTCAAGTGGGACTCCGGTCTGCTGGTTGTACTTTACAAGTCTGATGGCCGGGTTGTGGGGATCGCCGGTTTTGTCAGGGATTTTGAAACGCCAAGGTGTGAGTGATGGAGCCATGAACATTGGAACACCTGGACTCCCTGAAACGAACAAAGACAATCTTGAGCGAGCCATCCTCCACATGAAAAGAGTGTAAAGTGTTTCGAAATATTTTATTCACGCTTCTTTCGGTTGGTGGTGGAACCAGTTCTCGGACATAGTTTAAATTTTAACGCTGCAGGTTAATGTCGATTTCCAAATATCACATAATCAAGGATCACGATACTCGGCAGGCGGTATTGCTTGTAGTTTCTGAAGTAATGGGTCAGTTTAATTAGGCCGTACTAAAACGTATTTTTAACTGATACGTAATATACACAGAATCAGTGTTGTTAAGTTTAAAAGACGCTTTATATTTTCGTCTTCATCGACAACTTTTACTTGACAAGATTTCTGATTCCATTCTATTGCAGCACAAATCAAAAAATGTATAGCTGACACAGCCCCACTGAAATCAGCAAGGCATGACCCTAAACAGACGATATTTTCATGAGTGAGTAAGTGTATGAATTGAAATTTTACACCGCATTGGCACTATTACAGCTATATAATGTTGAAAGGATAATCATTTTAGGAGCATTTTAATACGATGATGAAAGTTAGCAATGTTGTTATCCATGACATAAAACATTTGAACGATATAATAATTGAAGAATTATTATAATAATCAAACATAGCAGTTGATAACTAATGACCAATGGCTACCAACCACCATTTCTTTGTAAGAGTTTGAATCCGTCGTAGTGGTCGTGGCCGAAGAACATGCCCACGATGATGTCGGAGTATGTACGACTGATGTCAAGAAACCGAGTGTTGTAGTGGTCGTAAAACCACTGAACCTTCCCTGGAACGTACAGACCTGGAGGGACGTGGGCGGTCATCAACACCTTTAGCAGGGAAAGGAGTAAAGAAAGTTGTGGTCTTTTAACATAAACCACCGAGTATATCCCCTTGATAATATCAATATGTGCATAATTAGCTCATGGAATAAACATCAAAGCGTTAACACAGTATCTTTCAAAATGTACAAAATCAGAGAACTGTTTGAGCATTTCCAAAAATAGAAGCAGGAATATATACGCTCCAAATTGAAACGCATAGACGAGAAATCTGTTGCGTAAATGTTGTAATTTCAAACAGGTATAACGTGTCCACAAATAAACTTTAGTGCATTTACATAAGTTTAGAAGAAGGTAATGCCTTTACATGCAAGTGGATACTTTGAGATAACGGCGACGCTGAGATCGATGGTGACGACGCAGCACAACCCTGGCGTCTGGATTCCTGGCTCTGAGACCAATCTCTTTCAACCTGTTCTGTACAGTTTGACATGATATCCTCTGAAGTCCAGGCACATTCCCTTATGGGCTCTCACCCGTACGGTTGTTATACCCGTTTGGTTGCAATGAGCTGCAAGCCATGATATCTTGCCCAGACTAACATTAAGATGTCTGGCAACAGAAGATTGGATATCTCTAGCATGTATTCTTTCAATGGCGATGCCCCGTGTCGCAGAGTCTAGACGTGACATAGTGATTTGATTTTGAAACTCCTTCAAAACGAATGTCAATTTCTGTTGCTTTGTGGCGATGCCTTCTAATCCTTGTAAGAAATCTCATCAAAATCACCATTTTCAGGTAAAATCGAATTTTGTCTTGTGCAATTGTGTAAATTAAATCATGTTATTAACACTTTTGTGACATAGTTTGACGATTGTTTGAGCACAATAGGTAATTAATAGGTTTATAAAAAATACAAATCGCCTTTGCGTTTTTTGGATAGTATATGATGAGCATTTTGAAAAATTATTTCGTGTGTTTTCAGGAATAGACTTTTGATTCCATAAGTGAAAACTGTTTTGACAAATACTAATTTGCAATATAACTACCTTCTCTCCAGCAGCCTTGGCGTTCCTTAGAACCCCCTCCAGCCAGGCGAACTGACCAGCAGGATCAGTCATATCTGTGGTCAGTTTGTCTGATGTGTAGTACAAGTTTGTGTTGAGTCCTATAATCCTCAGCCCCTGGGCTGTTTTCGCTGTGTAGTAGGCACCTGACACGAAATGGATTCGTAAAAATATGAATTCGTGTCTATGCTGCTGTTGGAAGAGAGAGTGAATGTTTTGATACAAATGGAACCTTTGTGACATGGCTTTTCAGTTTCATTTGGACACCAAGATTTAAGGCACTGAAGAAAAGGGTCAAACTACGTCGATGACAAACCCGTGAAAATATTCAGGACGAATCCGCGGTCTGCGGATCTCGACATGTATAAGGGACACAACTCTTCCGAGATGTTCATACATGCAACCTGTGCAGTAATATTTCTAATAGGACATCAATGCCTCAGAACACCGATACCCCTTTATCTTACCCACACCAAACTGACACAAGATATTGCCTTTCGGAAACAAACTTGAGTTAACTTATCACTATTTCTGTCCAATATAATTGGATGTTTGTCTACCTTTACGAAAGGTTTGAAGCTGACTTGCATCGCCAATCCAGTCTTTCCAGAGTTCCGCAGTGGCGTTGTACAGGAAGTGCGATATGACGGGGAACTGGTCGGACGGATACCAATCGTGGTTCCCCATCGTGGCGTAGACCTTGACCCCTGGGAACGCCGTCTTCAAGGCGTATGTGATACTTCTCAGTATGTGCACGACATACGTCTCATTGGTGTACTGATCCGCGATGTGGGCCACGTTATCTCTGTAACACATTGAATAATACAGCTTGATGGTACAGCTATGTTATAACACATTTATCAAATACCAGTTCATTTCGAAAGTGCAAAATCTGTCCAGGAGTTTGAAAGGACGAAAGGACAGTCACTCATGTTGAACTGCACTCCGAAATGGAAGGAATTCTTCAGGTATTTCGGACCGGTTTACTGCAAAGTTTCACCCCAGAAAGCAACCATCCAGTGAAAGTTCTCCTATGAACAGGTGGCAGGACTAACGGAGACGTCACTTTCTAAGCGAATCTTAGTTCTTAGTGAATCTTAGAATCTTAGTGTATTGGTCCCGGATATATACTGTAACTGAACTGATACAACACAATGCATTAATACAATACACTGGCCATGTTCAACCCTTTCAAATGTTCCCTGTGTCACCGAGTCATTCGAGTATTATCAGAATCCAAACATACCTTAAATCGAAGACTTATGAATGATAAGAGTTTACCCCGTCCACAGGATGAAGTCTACGTTTCTCTTGATGTTTGCCATGGCGTTGATGCTGTCGTTGACGAGTCGCCATGGGGAGTCACACCAATAGTCGCCATAAATACCACGAACTGGAACTTCGTCATTACAGGACAGCATTCCAGACCAGTACGTTGTGTCATAATGGTGGTCCGTGATATGCCAGAAGAAACCTTTGCAAGAAAGAGACGACGTGTACGTTTGCGAAAGTGTAACGTTTGTGTACAATATATGAGCCTTTTGCAACCCACATTTTGCCCAGCTGATGGGAACTTCCGGGTATGAATATCCCACCAGCGACAAAGCTTAACAATTTTACTATCTATTGGATGTTGCATGCTGTTATACCTGCGTCTGAATATTTGCGAAAGTTTCTTTTGGTATGGGCTGAAATACAATACCATAACGGTTGGGAGTTGTTTATCTGAGCTGCTTGTCTTGTCTGTTTAAGGAGTGGATATAATAAGTTAGTTTCTCTTGTAGATGGAGTAAATATTTCCTAGGTAAGTAGCTTCTGTCTTTTTTTTAACCGTTTGGACCAAACATCACCTTCGCATGAATTAGTCCCATGCAGTGTTTCCGCGCGTACTGCTGCTGCTCAAATGTGAGGCCCAGGGATCTTTTGGCAATTGGAAATATTGGCTTTTCGGTTTGTCATATCTGTGCTAACATAATGTTAATTTAGCATTTATAATATGACATATTTGAAGTAAACGCTGGACGTCATGGTTAAAATACCTACCATACGTATGTCAGTCTGACAGTGTCCATGCCTTTACAATATGCAATAATTAACACAGCATAGTTATGTCTTGAAACTTCTCGTGATTAGACAAAACAAAGGCTGGTAAAACCAAGTGCGTCGATCTGTGCCCCGACTGGCAGACAGGTTATTACAATGTGACACCTGGGGGATCTTATTGACACATATGCACTAAAATGTTTAAAGAAACGTTACCCTCCTTTAACGACAGAGGCACATATCTTCATCTATTGTTGTGATGCGTAGAGGTCCTCTTCTTGGTCTTTCTACGGGTGCCCTGTAGCACTGAATACGTATTATAAGCGTGATACGATGACATCCGAGGGCGTTGGCAACAGTATTGTATGTTACTCAAATTTACACTATGCCAAAGGCTCTTTCTCTATCTTCGGCTGTTGATCGTAGCATAATTCCCGTAATTGGGCATGATATCATGCATTCTGGGCTCTCATTATAACCTATAGAATCATTCTAAACGTGAAGTTGATGCAAATACTGCTTGAACATTGTTAGGTTTGGGTGATTGATATTGCTGTGTGCATACAGACAATGGATGAATGTTACATTTCGCAATATTGAAGACACAATTTACTAGTTTTCACTAATGCACATCAGCAGAAAATGCTTTAAAAGACTGAAATCATCGGAATGATTCTTTTACAATTTTAACACTCTTAAAATGTTCTTGTTTCCTGTTTTAATAATTGAAAAAATTGAATAAAAATGGTTGATTTTTGTCCCAAAGCAGAATTTTATTTCAACATTTCTTTCGAATATCTAGATTTCTGGTTTATTTCGTCGTGGTTAAAAATGGGGCATTTTAATTCTTCTGAGAAAGATGCATTTCACATAAATATGAACTAATTTGAGAATTGTGTTTCGTAATTTGTAGAGATATGCGTTGTTCAGCTTTCTTGTAAACTAACGACTTCTAACATATCTTTGACAGTTTTTCAGTAATTCATAAAGGCAGGAAGTTAACGTTTCGTGTGGTGTTAAGTGTATACTTGCTATTTCTTTCAGTTATCTATATTGCTTAACAGTACTGTGGTACAACAAACAATACACTGAAAATAGCGTATGACTGCAAATGTTACAGTTTATTAAACATACACGCGAAGACAACTTTATCCCTTTCAGCTGGCTCAGTTGAATGAACAAATGCGTTTGTTTTATGCCTTTGTTTTGTTGTCAAATCACAAAATGTCAGACATTAAACTATTTCAATGTCAAATATACTATTTCTTTGGGAAAATACTAGCAATAGATCATTTACAAAACATCATAGTCAAAATTGTACTCAACGTCTCTGCAAAGTCTAAAGCGCAGGGAACTTTTTTTTTCAAAATTGCAGGGAGATAATAAACGCTCTCCTCGATACTACGTCGAATTTTACTTTGACATATGGCTTGCCCCTTTAATCACAAGCCTACTCCCCTCGAAATAGGTGTGTCACGGGTCACTCTGCCATCAACGCGGCGGACGAGATATACATGAGTGACCAGAGAGGTGCATCCTGACAACTTCACGGGTTTCACATGTGTGAAGTTATGAGCAGTAGGGCACGTCAACATGTGTCACATCCAATTGCATTGTGTTGAGGCGTCTGGCAAAGTGTAGTAAATCATATGCCTGCTATATATCAAATCGGGAGCGGTAGGGTAGCCTTGAGGTGAGATTCTCGGGGTTGATTCCCCACACTGGAATAATGTGTGAAGCCCATTCCTGGTGTCCCTCGACGTGATGTTGCTGGAACACTGCTAAAAGCGGCGTAAAACCATACTCACTCGCTAGATCAAATCTCGTAGTGTGCACTTGTAACTAAACACTGAAATCTTTTAGAGGTTACGTGTACATAAACGTTGAAAGAGGGAACGGCATTCAAATGTTTTGATAAACACTTGGACTGTTAGTGATGCATCGTAACAGAACACAACACTAACTTTCTTATTCAGTGTTAATTAGGTCTTGAGTGAGACCTTTATCATTTTAATGTTAAGACCGGAGTGTATAAACGTCAATGAAACAAGATTTTCTTGCTTTCGAAAGCAAGACTCCCAAGGGCTATTAATAGCAATGCCGTAAAATATCTATACACATGGCTAGACATTTAATGTCAAATCGACCTTCTAGGATCGGATCATGTGATGTAAATCTTTGAATTGTCACCTGACATTGTTGTGGATTTATTGGACCACAGAAATATCGAAATCAACCATGGTATGTGTGTTTCGCAATATCGTACGATTAGACGCGTGACCTAAACTAAGCTAAAAACGCATTCTTAGTTGCTAAGGCGGATATGAAATAAAATGTCATTCTTAATGATTTCTGGCTTACATTTAGTGTGTACCTTGAACTACCTCTGATTGGACAGGAGGTGGCGGGGTGGCCTAGTGGTTATAATGCTGGCTTGTCACGACGCAGGCCGGGTTCGATTCCCCATACAGGTCAGTGTGAAATGAAGTAGATTTAATGTTGGCGCGGCGAGATGTTAAGTGGGGGGAAAGTAAATACTCTATCTACAAGAACAACGACACATAACTAGCCAAATAAGGTATATTAACACTAGTACTGGAATTTACAACCCGCGATACAATACATCACGATACTAACATTTTAGTCACGACGGTAAAGTAGTGTACAATCATAGGATACGAAACGGACCCCGATAGAAGGGTGGCGATACGTATCACGATGCTAAAATCTTTCATTATAACACCAAAACCACCTTAAGATAAAAACAAAACCAATTTTAAAATATTTAGTCAAATTCCGCCAGATTTGTTCAATGTTCATTCGGAAACGAGATAATTAAGATTATACTCGGACTTTGTAAAAGTTAATAACATGGGAGCGTTATATCTGACACAGATTTTGACGCAAGAAAATCTGGGGAAACGTTCACTTTTGATGGTAAAATAAGTACGCATAAATTTTAATCCTTAAACAAAAGTGAGTCTTTTTTTTTTTTACAGATATCGCGATTTGGCAATGTTCAAAGCTAAACACTGATGCATCGTGGCTCATTTAAAGCATAGTATCGGGAAATACAATGTAAAACTTTGTATCGATTTACAGTATCGGCGGCCCGTGGATCCATGCATTGATGATTATCGATGAATCGTCACACCATTAATAACTAGCCATATCAGACATATTAACACCTGACGTATACGGTGGATACGGCAACTAAGGGGTGAGGGATGACTGACACGGAAGTAGCCATACTGGGCGAAAACCCAGTCTTACGTATACTGTCCAAATCAGTTAGTGGAGCGCTTGGTGCTAATAATCCGTGCCATTCAAATGGTAATATCACTTTGAATAAGAAACAGGTTACAACAACAACAGGTCCGATCAAGTAGGTAGCCGTAGTACACTCGTGCGACTCTCCTGCAACTTCGTTATCAAGGGTCATCGTGACACGGACAACAGTTATATACCCTAGGGAGTTGAGAAAATACGACGTGCCGTTGAGAATGACATCCAGAGAAACATAAAGCGCATTTGAGCAGCAGACTGGATAACGGCGCTATGATAATGTTAGTATAATGAAATTATAGCACTGTCGATGATGGATAGATTGCGCGTAGTGCTGCATCTTGAGTCGAATACTGTTTAACAGACTGATCCATAACAAAGTCATACGCTGAACACACGGTCTCAAGCTTCTTACTGGTGCCAATTTAAACTTTACCATTTTTGTATTCCATAAGGCCTGTTCTAGACCTCTCTGGTAGTGAGAGATGGAGGGGAGAAGGGCAGAGGGTATTAGTAATACTGTGTATAAAGCTACAAAACTGATATTAAAACTGTATACAAACTTTAATTTCCTGTGTATACATGACCTCTTTCGACCCCAACCAATTTTCGGGTGAAGTACAATAAACCTGGAGTTCCTCAAAAAGGTGAAATGAAATGCAAAATTGAATTATTTAACACGTCCTTTCATTATAGCGCTTAGAAAGCATAAAGCAAATTTGAGGGTGGGTAAAGGTTTGGAGAAGGCGAGACACGGTAGCTTTATTCTAACAAGCTGAAACAAGCTGAAACTGCAAAACCGTGACAGTTCATCTTGACCAAAATGAGATGTGACAGTGCAGTTGGCGAGAGGAAATATGGGGTGAGACGGCATGTTGTAGTTCACATAATTGTACAGCATATATACAACATGTGTATGATGTAGAACCTGTCTGAGAGCGTCTCACAGCTATTACATTTGAATGTCACTTTGCTATTTACCTACGACTGATAACAACGAGTCTGTACTTAATGTTGTCGGATAATGTTTTACTGCCAGTACGAAGTACATTTAATGGTCGGATGTACCTTCAAGCTGTTAGGAGCGGTAGGGTAGCCTAGTGTGCGCCCGGCACATTGAAGTGTGAGTGAGTGAGTTTAGTTTTACATCGCACTCAGCAACATTCCAGCTATATGGCAGCAGTCTGTAAATAATGGAGCACAAAGTACAGGGTAGATTAGGTCGTTAGCAATCCATGCCTGCCACAAAAGGTGATTATGCCTGTCGTGTGAGTCGACTAACAGGATCGGGGGTAAGGATCACTGACTTGGTTGACACGTCATCTGTTCCCAATTGCGCAGATCGATGCTCATGTTGTTGGTCACTGGATTGCGTGGTCGGTTATTTTTCATATGAATGGCCATATAGCTGGCATACTGCGGCGTTAAACAACAAACCGACCACCCGATCAACCATTTCTTCTTGATCTTCACGTTAATATGCTACTTTCCACGACTTGTCATATACATATACATCTCATTATTTCACATATCAATCACGTGTGATGACGGCCGTAAATTATCATGAGTAGATGACGCAGGATTTCACACGAGTTTCACACCATTCGATCCCGTTAGTCGCCTCTTAAGACAGCTGAAGTTGCTGAAGACCAGTTCTAACCTGGATCTTTTTTGGTTCAGAAGCAGACATACTGTGAGAATAAATATCAACAAATCTGAAAGAAAACCAGCATGTTAGTTAAGATAAAATATACACAATAAGAACCATGAGAACTAACAGTTGGTATCTTTGTTTGCTATATGTTAAAGAAATCAGTTGATTTGAAGTGACGTTTTGCCGTCACATTCTGATCGGCTAAGATTCTGATCTGTTTTTAAAAGTCTCATTCTGTTGGAGATGGTACATTTAAAATCTTATCAAGTAAATGGTTTATTACCGTGACGCAGACATTTGTGATGTTTGTAACAACAAATATGGGCGACACGCAGGGATTTTCAGGTTGAAAGCACCCTTTTCAATTGATATCCTGTCTGCGTGTTGAAATAGTTTTAACTAGCATTAGCATGCAGTCAGCTTGATCAAATATTTTAGTTTTCCCTGTGCAGTGAGTATTTTAATTTGCTTCCACTCCCTTTGTTGAAGTATTATAATTACTATCCAATCAGCGTATTCAAGCCTAGAATAATTTCTGCATATCTAATTTCATTATATTCAATCATGAAGCTTTCTGTGTGCATTTCGCTACCCATGTCCTATTGTTGTTGATGCTAAATTGCTGCTCATCATAGATTTATACATCAAATTACTGGTGGTCAGTCTAGCCTCATACCGATGCACGAATCTACATAGAGACATAGCCAAATGCATTTAACCAGAGGTTTGTATCCATAATGTTTCCTTATCTACACAATATGGCACACTAAATCTGTCAATCTGGAGCAAATATCAAAATGTATTGTCCAAAACCATATAACCATATACATCAACACAAAGCACTCTTCAACTCTCGGCCAACATAACAGATAAGTCTTTGTCGTACTTATGAGCAAGCATGATGTGGGTCGTTAAAAAGTCTATCATGGACGTATCAATATGTATCTGGACATACTGAGCGGAGCGGTAGCCTTGTGGTTAAAGCGTTCGTCCACATGCCGAAAGTCTGGCTCTGATTCCCCAAATGGATACATTGACTGAAGCCTATTTCTAGTGCCCATATCGTGGTGTAGTAGTGAGAACGGCTGCATGGAGAGAAGAAGGTCGGGGGTTCGATGATCGATCCCCGATCGCGAAAAAAACCCAAAAGACGTCAAAATATGGTACTTGTTGGTCACTGCCTGGCGCTCGGCATTAATGTGTGCAACAACCACTGGTCGGCTCAGAGGCACCCGCTTCTGGCGTCGTCCACCGTAATAAACTAGCGCTCAAAAGACACGCCATCAAAATAAAAACGACTGTAAATTGTTAAAATAATTGTCAGTCTGTTTGAAAATAGCAAAACACACATCTCTCGGACACAACATGTCTGTTCCCAGAAAACACATGAACATCCGTATTTTGTGAAAAAAAGAAGAATTTACACGAATAAAACGGAAACTGTGCACAAAATTACCCGTATCAAATTAGAGTATAAAAGCTGATCAGCTTTATTCTCTTACATCATTTTAATCGACTGACAATCAGGAACATACCTCGTTTAAGATCAGAGCAGAGAGAGAGAGCAGTCGGTATGTTACAGATGGAACAGACACAAAAGCATAGGACTAGGGCCATGGGATGCTGCTTATCCGCAGTCGGAAGACTTGTCTCTTGTCTATGACAGACTACCAGTACTACAGACAGGCCAAAGAGTTGTATATTGAAGGTCACTACCCAAAAGGAGGAACAATATTTACGGCTGTTTCACTTGAGGAACCGATACGTCACTGTGACGTGATCAAAAGCCAACAGCATTGGACACCCAGTCAGTAGACAGACTGTGGCCAGACGACTCTGCATTCATGGTCTCCGTGCCAATCGACCTTTCAAGGGCATGACGTTGACGTGCCAGGCTGAGATGAACCAGGAATGTGCGACACTGGCAACAGCGAAACTGGCAAAGAGTGAAATTTTTTTACGAACGCAAGTTAAAGCTCTTCAAAATCTGTTCCCAATTGAGCACCTATGGGATTAACCGGGACGTCACATTCGCAAACGCCAAAATCAGATATTGACGAGGAACGGTTTGGCAACTGCCCTGCAAAAGGAATGGCGTCGAATCCCTAATCAAGACGTCAGAAGACTCATTTACTCAGATCGACGCCGGGTTCTGGCCTGCATGACTGCTAGGAGTGGTCACACCCGGTAATGAACAATATGCGCTGCCCAGAAAATTGTAAAAGCTCCCAATCGATTCTGCTTTGGTGAACAAATACTTGATAATGTACCCTAGTGTCATTCACGTGATTTTAGATCACGAGCTGCGTCTTTTTTTCTTCTTGTTATCCATTACATACAGTTGCTGAATGATTGATTTATACAGAAAAAACATATAATGTTACTGTAGTTTGAATTAGTTTAATAATTGGTGGCGTTTGTTTCTTTTGGACGCTATTACTGGAATATTGCTAAAGAAGGCAGCATAGTTCGCTTACACACTTTTAAACAGACTTTCCCAGACACGGGTTCCAACACTTCGAACGTAATCCACAGTGTGTTTGTACTTTCTTCAGCCCAGTCCCCAAAGGGACTTGTATACTGAGTGAGTGAGTTAGTTTGGTTTGACACCACACTCAGCAATACTCCAGTTATATGGAAGCGGTCTGTAAATAGTCACGTCTGGACCAGACAATTCAGGATTCAACAGCATTCGATCTGCATCGATCTGCGCAATTGGGAACCGATGATATGTGCCAATCAAGTCAGAGAGCCTCACCGCCCAATCCCGTTAGTCGCCTCTTGCGACAAGCATAGTTGCCTTTTATGGCAAGCATGGGTTGCTGAAGGCCTATTCTACACCGGGACCTTCATGGGTATGTATATTGAATTATGAAAATATTTACTACATATGTGTTACACAGAAGAATTATAGAGCTGCACTCTGTGTCAACGAATAACCATTTCTTGTAAGGTTTAGTCTCGAATCATGTTGAAATATACTACACGTAAATGTTATATAGTTTTAAGGAAATCTGTCGCATCGTATACAAGAATTAGAGCTGGTTCAAAACGTTCAATAATTGGTCAGTATTTAACACCCGACGAACCAAACAGTTTCCTCAGCTCTTTCACCAGTTTTTTTACAGATATTGTGTCGTTTCTTTCGACGCAGCGATTGGTTGAGGGTTTGGGACAGGATCCAAACAAGGCGGAATACAATAGGTAGCCGAGGGTGTCCTCAAGCATTAATGAAACGCCATGAATTGATCGTGGGGTGTGAACAACAAGAGTCTCCAACTAAGCTGTGTGTTTGATTACATATCCAAGGTCAGTGCGGAAAATGTTTGCAGAACGAGGCTTGAATACCGTGTTATCACTTGTTTGGGGATTTGGAGTATGTTTACACAAACTATCAAGTGTCAACATGGTCATCTTAAGTACAGTTTCCTAATTCATTCTTAAATAAGATAAAGTTCAAACTTGTCTATCATTTCATATTTTGAAAGTTAATGTCACCCCGTTGCTAGGCTCAATACCCACAGTTGGACGGGGCATGCCCACCCTCACTGACCATCACCGTGGTCAGTGCATACTATTTTCACAGCTGTTTTCCCCTCCACACCAAATGGAATGATCTCTTTATGACAACAGTCGGAACTGGGTATGCCTTTGCACCGACGTTAACTTTAACGTCAGTTGTGACGTCCTAAGTGGATGGAAATTTGAAGAATTCATATCTTCTTTTGGGACAGGTAGGCGAGTACCGATGTCAGAGTCTTTATTAAACTGCAAAGACTTGTCACACTGTCACCGCGGTCAGTCCATAAGTTTCACAGCTGTTTTTCCTCCGCACGTCAGTTATGATGCCTTAAGGTAATGGAAAACTGAATAATGCACATCTCCATTTGGTACTGGTAGGCGAGAGCCCATGTCAGTCTTCATTTATTATTATAGGATATTTATATAGCGCACATATCCATGCAGCTATTGCTTGCTCAAGGCGCTGGTATTTGTTTCCCTCGATCCTTTGATGTCCGTTTCAGCGTCATATTATCAATCTCAACTCCCTGGGGAGTATACAACTCTTGCTGTCACTAGGCGCACCGAATGTGTTTGCGGCTCTTTCATTCCAACGAGTTGCCCTATTCACACCTGGCTGGGACACGTAGTCACAGTACTTTGACCAAGTTTACTGAACGCTGCTGTACCAGCAAGCAGGTGTATGCACGCATTCATGTGGCCACCATCTGCTGGTCATGCACCATTTGTGGGTTCTTTTAAGTGCACAGGGCTGTGTACTGCACACTAGGGGCTGCAAATTTGAATGAATTGCATCTCAAATGTAAACAAACGCAGCCCACTCGCGAAACAATTGCAGCGATATCGGTAGCTTGGCGGTAATATCAGAAAAGCAACGCCCCTACCGGAAACGATGTCGGTAATACTTGAAACACGCTCGGCCATCTTCGGAGACTTCTCTGCTCCGTTCCGTGATTTGTCGGTCGCGTCCTGAAACTCACACATCCAAACATGACGTCACTAGAAGGAGCACCAGTCTCGGTGAGTTTTGTTTGTAGTTTCTACTGTTTGCATGTTTATAATTATCCATCTTTGTCCACCCGTTTTGAATGCATTTATGCATTTAGGTATGAGGTGTTGTTGGAGCTAAAGAGAAAAAGTGAGTGGGCTTCGTATTCAAAGATAATAGATACAGATCTGTTACTGGGTGACCAGATAAATCTACCCGGACAAAATCCAGACCAAAATTGCCACCCCGGA
Organism: Haliotis asinina; assembly: GCF_037392515.1. Taxonomy (NCBI): domain Eukaryota; kingdom Metazoa; phylum Mollusca; class Gastropoda; order Lepetellida; family Haliotidae; genus Haliotis; species Haliotis asinina. The sequence continues at coordinate 25,970,614 of NC_090294.1, read as the reverse complement.
CAAAATCCACCTCTTCTTAACAGAAAAGTGGAAAATATCCACCCTCCTCAAATTACTGTGGTTAAGACGCCTTAGACACCTGTCCTATCCACCCGTCGTGTTATGGGCTATCCTGTAATGGCATTTATGTACGAGTATCTGTATGAATTAGGTGACGAGTACACAATAACAATAGTGCTGGCTGACCCTTCGAGAGCGTTTTACACAAAGGAGAGTAATGTGAAAAGAAGCATGTATTCAGGTTTCAAGGCCGATACAAACGAGATGTTAACAGTACAAGTTGCCTGGAACGTTATCATAAATAGTAGTATAGGGAATGACAGTCCGAAAACACTTTTCAAAAACCCCCTCTAAAAAGCCTCATTTACTAAATGAGGCTTTGGTGGGACCATTAGCTCTTGCTATTATTGCCCCTACTACAAAGCCACGCCATCACGTTTACCGTGACTTGGCAGGCGGTAACACTGTGCCGTACGGTACGATCAATAATTCTTCTCTTACAAACCCCCTACCCGGCCCATCCCTCAAGTAGTACAAGTTAGGTTCGTCGGCTTTTATATCCACTTTATCTATGTTGTAAGTTTTGACCGACCATATAGGATCGGTGGCTCGCTTACGGCTATCACCCTCGTGTTCCCCAGGCTGGTACAGATACCTCACTAGGGCCCTATCCGGTATCTGTTTCTCCTTCCCACGCAATGGAGCGGCCGACTCTGCAACTATTGATTTTAGTTTGATAGCGTCTGCCGGTTTCTTACCGGTGAGACGGGTGACTTCATGGTTGATTGCCGACACCACCTCGGGTAACCTCGTGACCCATTCGGTCGATCGTTTTCCAGGGGTGGTCATCTCCCTAGCATACTGATGGCCGAACAAGCGCTCAGCCAAAGTCCTATTAAATCTCTCAACTATAGCTTGGCTGCGATGGGCTCCAGCCGTGCCACGCCTGACCTTCGTATCGTGTTTGGCTAGCAGTTGTGACACGGCACCCATGAACTCCCGTCCGGGGTCAACTTGCAGCTCTGTTGGCCACGTCAGCGGACTGCGTTTGTATATACGTTCGAATCCTCTGGCTACCTGGGCCGAATCTTTCGTGGTCAAGGGTTCGGCTTCCTTGTAACGACTGGCTACGTCCACTACGGTTAAGGCATACTTGTACCTCTTATCGTGAGGTAGGAACAGTAGGTCTGCCTGGTGAATGCTATTAGGTATGTTAATACCGAACCTCCTTCTAGGTACGTAGCGTGGTGCAGGCAAATAGATCTGCCACAGGGCTTGTTTTTCAAGCCACGCTTTGGCTTCCTCCGGGGCCCCCTCCATGCAGCGAACACAAAAAAGCTGCGAACGTCCCAGAAGGAGTCTACTTATGCAAAAAGTTTGCTGTAGCGGGACACGAAGGGAAGAACCGGCTGTTATTACTACTCGATCCCCCGACTGGGGAAACAATTCCAGTCTATGGCTACAAGATACGAGAAACGATTCGGGCTGCCGGGGGAATAGAACGCCTACGGTTAGTGCGGGAACCGTTTCTATGCAAGCTCGGTAAAATCTGCTACTCACCTATATCAGAAAAGAAAGACGATAGAGAAATCGAATTACTGCTTCCAGACATTGGACGAGAATAGGTCCGGCAGCTCGCCTAGTATTTTGGTAGATGCAGTCGTGGGCTTACAAAGGACGAATACTTATCTAGGCTAGTTTTTCGTATTCCAACTGCTTTTCGTGGTACCCTACTACTTTTTTCCCCTCAAAAAACAACACTCTACTGCATAATGAAGGGATCCCCACGTTTCGTCTTGGGTGTTTCTACCTTCTCGGTCGGTGTGTGCACTGATTTGCTGTGCTTCCAGGTCTTGTAGACGAC